>NC_090439.1:101787535-102087535 GCF_031143425.1 Pleurodeles waltl | reverse complement strand
CAGGATGTTTCCCCCCCCACAGGTGCCCCAACCAATCTCAGCAGCAAGGATGTGCCACGGCTACCCAGTCCCCCACCAGATGATGCCCCAGTGCTGACAGCAACTCTGGAGCTCTGGATCTCGATGAACTCCCTGGCCCATCAAGGACCACTGCTCTGTTGGATACCCCATCCCACACCCAGTCCACTACAGAGCCTACGCCCTCAAAATCCAATGCCCCAGGATATGTCAATCAGTAGTGTGCCCACCTGTACAGGGACCCGAGTTCACACCTCACAGGCAAGACAATGCAGGTCCTGGGGACAGTGGGAGTGGGCACACCGTTCAGGGGACACAGGCACAGGAGTCCAGGGATGGTTGGAGAACAGCTGTGTGCCAGGGGGAGGACAGGCCCAGGGAACCGACTGCCCAGGAGGCACTCACCAATGTCCTGGGGGCTTAATAACATTACCAGGACAAGATAGGTCAAGTGTTAAACATCATGCAGGAGAACCAGCTGCCTCAGGGGGAACACCACCAGGAGATCATGCAAGAATTTCAGGCCCTAAATACTACCATGGTCTCCATTGCAGGGGTGTTGGGTGACATGGCCAACATCAAAAGGGACTACACAGCAAACCAGCGGGCCCCTTGCACTAGCTAGTGTACTGAGCAGCCCTGCACATCTGCTGCAGCTAATGGACAGGAGGCCCTGCCACAGGACCCACAGGCAAACCAGCGCCCCTCCCCCTGCAGAAGGTGAACCACCATACAAACAGTTCCAACGACCCAGACATACACCAGAGACAGTTGCTAAGACCAAGAAGGCCGTCCCTCCTGACTGTCCCCCTTGTGTCACACTGTGTCACCTTGTCCACTTTGAACTGCCATTGCTCCCCTTCCAATGGGCCCTTGGACACTGGACCTGTGCAACAAACACACTGGCCCACTACACTGAACTTCCCAACCATCACCCCAATCTATTGCACTTTGCATGGTACACCAATTTTTATTAAACACCCTTGGACACAACTTAAGTACTAGTGCTTTATCTGAAGGTAATGTACAATGTATTGAACTGTAATGAACTGCATGATCCTGTGCAAATGTCTTGGAAAATGTTGATCCATCCTACAAATGTATCTCAGCAGTTTGTACACATCACAACATTACACTGTTGTAACCACAGCAACATCTGCAATAAGGGAAGGCATAGGTGACAGTCAGGTGGGATGCAAAGGTAATGATTGGCATTTTGCTACAGCCACACAGCACAACACTGAACTGGAGAAATGTTTAGTTCAACAATCTTACCTGAGTGTCATTGGAAGTACTGCTGAATCATATGTGTCCTATTGTCCACATCCTCCTCTTCCTCCTCCTCACTGGCCTCAGTGTCTACTGCTTCCACAGCTGCGTTGTAACTCCTCTCCTCCTGCAGATAGGGCACATTGTGGCCGAGGTCCAAGTTGTGCAACATGCAGCACAAAACAACAATCCTGCAGACCTTTTCAGAGAAGTAGCATAGGGATTCACCTGTCAAATGGAGGCACCTGAACCTGACCTGCAGGAGACCGAAGGTCCTTTCAACAATCCTGCTGGTACGCCCATGAGCATCATTGTACCTATTCTCAACCCCTGTTCTCAGATTCCTAACAGGGGTCAGGAGCCAGGACAGGTTTAGGTAGCCGGAATCACCTGTAAAAGGTGAGGGACACACATTAGCCCTGCACAATGACATGGGGTATGACTCCTGAAGGCATACACTCACATGCATTGGGAGGGGACTCAGGCTCACCTATAAGCCACACTCTGTGCCTCTGTAGTTGTGGCATCAGCTGTGGGACACTGCTATTCCTCAGGACAAAGGCATCATTTACTGACCCAGGATATTTGGCAGTGATGTGGGAGATGTACTGGTCAGCAAGGAACACCATCTGGACATTGAGTGAGTGGAAAGTCTTCCTATTCCTGTACACTTGTTCATTGGGCCTGGGGAGACTAATGCACAATAGAGAACACTGACTGTGACATTCCTGCAGCCAAGCCCACTGTCACCTGTAAAGAGCCAGTTGCCAGGAAAGGGAGCACTGAGAGTACCTGCACAAGAGGGGGTATTACTGTTGTACAATGGATAGCAGGTTGCAGATGAGGCTCCAATTGTGCACATAGCTCTGTGATTCTAGCCCTGTCCAGATGATAGGTGAGTACGATGTGCTGGTCCTCCAGTGTAGCCAAGTCCACAAGGGGTCTGTACATGGGTGCTTGCCTCCTCCTCTTTTTCCTCCACACTGGTTGGTAGCGAAGGGACCCAAAAGTAAGAAGTTAATGACAACAGGAACTATGAACACATTACAGCAGTGTACACAGAGCGTGCCTGTATGTTGGACACTGGAAATGTCTAGGTGTGTACATTCGACTACAATGACACACTTTTAATTCTGTTCATGTGTACTAGCAGTACAAAATGGCAACCACTGCCCTGTATGCAGGGACAGGTGGAAGTAACCTCACTCCGGCAGCGTTCGCGTCATGTTGGGAGGCGGTCTGCACCACCGTGCAATTCCTCATTGGCTAACATGGCCCTCTATGGAGTATGGGAATGATGATCAACGCCGGCGGTGACGGTGTTCACCGCCACAGACGTGACTGCCATGTTATTTCTGTAACTTTATTTGATTCCTGACTTTCTACAGGATGACATCTCCACTGTGTGTGCTGCTGTGCTGTGTCTGGAACCTGCCATGGCCCGTGCAACAGGGGAAAGGGCCCCAGTGTTCATGTCGGAGGAGTTAGAGAGGCTCGTGGATGGGGTCCTACCCCTGTATGGGCAGTTGCATGGGCCTCCAGACCAACAGGTGAGCACAGCATGGGTATGTTTCATGCGACATGGCTGCATGGAGATGTGTGTGCTGCCAGTGTGTCATTTGGGGGGGTATGGCTGATGACAGTGTTAATGCATAGGTACGGGTCATGTGTGTGCCTGATGAGGGGCAAATGCACTTTGTAGGTCATATGTGTGACAGGCTGGATTCTCTGGTTCATGGTGTCCCTCTGTTTGTGTTTCCTCTACAGGTCAGCGCCCTTCAGAAGAAGGGGTTGTGGCGTGCAATCGCCAAGGACATGCAGACTCTGGGGGTCTATAGCAGGCGGAGCAGCACCCACTGCAGGAAATGGTGGGAGGACCTGAGACGCTGAGCCCGGAAGACCGCGAAGGCCCAGCTGGAGATGGCCTCCCAACCAGGGAGGGGTGCCCGTCGGAACCTGACCACCCTGATGGTCCGCATACTGGCAGTGGTCTACCCAGAGCTGGATGGGCGCTTGAGGGCATCACAGCAGCCACAAGGGTGTGAGTACAGTGTGTTTGGCAACCATCTCTGTTGCCTGGCATGGGATTTGGGTGCAGGGAACTAGTCAGTGGATGCCCCAATATGCCAGTTTAGACATTACTGTGTGGCCCAGCTTAGGTTAATTTGGTGAAATGCATGTTTTTGATAGCTAGGGAGGTGGCTTTGCATGGCAGACAGGGCTTAGTTGATCCCAGTTGGTGTGTAGATGGCAGTGTTTGGCTCCTATCTGCCTTGGTACTTGGCCAATTGTATGTCAGTTTGGCCAATACTGGCCATTCTCAGTTTCAGTGTGTGACAGTGATATGTATGCCATCTGTGCTGTTGTTGCTGTGATAGACCCTGTGCTCCCTTTCTTTCTCTCTCCCTCCTTTTATCATCGTGTCCATGTGTGCATTAGTATCACCCGGTGAAGGAGCAGGAGCACCGGTGAGTGAAGGAGCTGCAGCCTATGGGACCCTGGAGGCAGAGTCCTCCGACGCCAAGAGCGCCAGTGTGGGACAGAGGGCGAGGGGAGCACCACAAAGGGGACAGGGTCTGATACCACTGATTCTGATTCATCCTCCGGGGGGAGCTCCCTGGTGGTGATGGACCCCTCTGGGATGACCCCAACAACACGTTCTACCACCACCCCTGTACCAGCACCACCCTCCATGTAGCCCCCCACTGAGTTGCCCGTGCCTATTTACCCAGGAGGGTGGGCATCTCCTTCGCCCCAGGCACCTCAGGCCCTGCCCCAGTCAGCCCTCCTTCTCTCACTGAGGATGCTATTGACCTCCTGACATCCATCTCTGTAGGGCAGTCAACCATAGTGAATGCTATCCAGGGGCTGGCATCCCAGATGCAGCAATGCAATGCCTTCCTGGAGGGCATTCACGGTGGCTTGATGGCCCTACAGAGATCGTTTCAAGCTCTGGCCTCTTCACTGATGGCAGCCAATGTCCCTGTTTCTTCCGTCCCCCGCCAACTACCACTTCCCAGTCCCAGTCTCCTCACCCCAACCCATCCCACACATACATTCTGACAAGCATGCACAAAAAACATCACACAAGACTCGCACAGACAAATACAAGCAGCACACTTCAGTCCACAAGCACTCACACAGCCAAAACACAGATGAACACACATCATCCACTGCCTCCACTCTCTCCCCCTCCTCCTCCCTCACAGTCACATCTGCACTCACACCTGTATTCACTGCATCAGCAGTTCCTGAACCTGCCACCTGCACAGCCTTGTACACAGTCACCAAAACAGCAGACCCACAGACATGCACTCCACACACCACATGCACAGTCACCACCACCACCATCACCAACTCATGCAGCACATCCACCGAACTTGCAGACACCACCACAACATCCATCCACATGTCCTGTTTGCCCTCCCCCACCCTGTCTGCCCCCTCTCCAAAGACACACAAACGCTCAGACTCAGACCCCCAACAGCCATCCACCTCATACAATCACACTGTCCATGCACCTGCACCCAAGTCCAGAACACTTCCTCCTCCTACAACAACTCCCTCTACCCCCACTCTCATTCCTCCTCCCACATCCCGCCCCATTGGCCCTAAGAAGCTTTCCCTTTCCTGCCTTGACTTCTTCCCTCCCCCTCCCCCATCCTGCCCATAAGAGGAAGGTCCCATCCCCCAGCCCAGTAAGTGCAAAGCCGGCCCCCGCCCCAACAATAATCCTCCACCCCCAAAACAGAGGGCTAAAGTGTCACCCCCTCCCAAATAAACAACCAAAATCATGAAGCCACCTCCAAAACCAAAGGCCAAGGAGATCCCTCCAAAAACAAAGGCCAAGGAGACCCCTCCCAAAACGAAGGCCAAGGAGACCCCCCTGAACCAGAGGCCAAAGAGCCCCCTCCAGAATCACTGGGCAGTGAGCTCCCTCCAGAACCAGTGGGCAAGGAAACTACTCCAGAACCAGTGGGCAAGGAGTCCCTTCCAGAACCAGAGAGCAAGGAGCCCCCTCCCAATGTGTGGCTTCCCCCACCCCACTGCCCCCTGAATCTGAGGTGCCTGCCTGCCATCTCTATGATGTCCCCGCCCAGTGTGGTGCTATGGTTGTTGGGAGTCAAGTTGGGCCCTTGGACGTTGCCCTGTGGCCATTTGTGTACTTTGGACTGGCCAATGGGCCTTCTTGTACATATGTACTTTGACATCATTTATATTTACACTCGTTATCCAACATGATTACAGTGGTTGGACCAGAGGTATGTGTTCTAGCTTTCTTTGCTCCTGGGTTCTGTGGCTGTCGATTTACTCTGCAGATTGCTCTGGGTGTGTGTGTATGGTGTGTGTTGTGCATGTGTGTGTCACTCTCCCCACCCTCCCTCCTTTGTGTGCTAGGTGCTGTACTCTCCATCGTCATCTTCATCTGCGTTGGTGCTCTTGGATGGCCTTAGCAAGGTACAGTATCAGGAAGACTTGCAGTTGAGGTTCCACGGCGGCCGCAGACTCCTCTGTGTCCCTGGAGGTGAGTGTCTCCTTTTATATTATATGATGTGTTCCTGCCAGGCTTTTGGTGGCATTGCTACTGCACCGGAAATCCTAGCGGTATGCTATGTCATAATATGGTGGGCGGATCCTTGTCTTCTGCCTGCCTGCAGTTGGCGCGCTGGCAGTTGGTGTTTTACATTGGCTGTCTATGTGATAGATCACCACCATGGTCATTACCGCCGGCCTGGCGATGGTACTACCGCCATTGCTGGTGTGGTGATCACCTGGCCGCCACGGTCATAATGAGGTCCTAAGTGTGTTGCTGTAGGAGTGCTCGCATGTGCAGTACCGTGCTTCTGTGTGTGTGTGTTTGTTAAGTCTTGTAGGGGTTTGTGCAGTGAAAGAAATACATTTAAAGTAGATGCTGTGGTGGGAAGGATAGTTTGAGGTAGAAGTCAGCAATTCTCCTTTTAAAAATTGTTGCAAAACAACATTTTCATCTTAACTCTTCTTTTAATCTAAACTAAATTGGCAGTACAGGCATATGAATTTAAAAAGTGAACTTCAACTTGCAGATCTCACAAGCTGCGGGATGTGAGGGGATGCATTCCTCCACCAAAAAAATGCACTCCTTTCCATAAACAAGCCCATCAAAAGACTGACATTCCGAACTGAGACAACTTCACGCTCTATGAAACTTCAATGCTGTATGTCCACCACGGAGCGGGAAGGAGAGACAAAGGAACAACGTGACGGAACTGGTAGTCATGCAAAGCACTCGAATACCGCTGATGGAGCTCGCACTTTCTGAAACTTCTAAGTGTTGTGGTCGGTTTGAACATGAGTTCAAAGGAGAGACAAAAGAAACAAGCATTTTCAATGCAACGGGTCTCCCATCTGCTCTAGTTAGAGCTATTAGCGTTGTAAACTCCTAACCGGACATTTCTTGCCACACAAAATAAAAGAAAAAAAACACAGCACAATCACACTATGTAAAATACAGCGCAATCGTGCTGAAATTGAAAACGGAAAAAACGAGCGCGATTTCGCTATGTAAACGCCAACGTGATCCCACTGCGTGGAAAACAAACAGATAAAGTAGTCCGGAAACCATGCTGAAAACATCGAGCCTCGTATGTTTTTAGTAGTTTACCAGTGCTGTGTAGGTGGGCTAAACACCTGAAAAGGCATGACGTATGCATGCCTTTTTACAAATGAAAGCAAGCGGATTTTAAAAGGTAAGCCCATAAACCAATGAAAGTGACTGACATGACATGGGCATGGTTGAAAGCCCAAAGAGAGATAACTATAGGCGGTGGAGCGCTTTAGGCTCGCCCCTAAAGAGGAAAAAGTAGTTCCCCAGAGTAAAACACATCGGCAATTGTTCATTAATCCATGTAATAGGGTCAGTCTTCATGGTGATAACAAAACCACCCCAACGGAGGACAAACAGAAAGCATTTACTGAAGACATCAAGGGATTTTTAAAAGGCAAGCCCATGAATGAGTAAAAGTGATGGGTGTGAATGTGAGTGGTTTAACCCCACAAATACATTACAGCACGTGGGAAAAGCAGCTCTTGCATACTGGTATGCACAACCTTAAAGTGCTGATTTTAAAACTATAAAGATGTATTGGTGGTGGGATGTGGGTTGCCCAGTTTAAGACATGAGCAGAAATACATTGGCGGCCTGCTCTTGTTTGGTGTTCGCATATGCCCAAATAAACAAGATGTTCTCATTACATGGAGTTGTGAATATTAGAATGCTTTCTCTCCGCGTTGGTGCGGTCATCACTAGATAATTATAGTTAGGACCATGTTTCCATAGAAAAAGCATTTGTTTGCCTCCCAATATCTGTGGCGCCGTTTGATGAATCTTCATGAATGTTTTTAAAAAGTGTTGCGATGATTCCTGCTATGCATCAAACCATGAAGTGTTGACATACATTAAAAAAAAACAAAAAAAATGAAAGGGGCCAGGGTAGAGACACCTGGACCCCTTAGCCCTGGTGGTGGGTTTCTAAAGGGACTTCCCCAACAGGATAAAAAGCATTGTTTAAACATTTTCACCCTGATTCAGGGAGGATCTGCGGATCTCGCAAATATGTAAAAAAAGATGAAGTGTGGGCCCCAGCGCTTTATCATTTTCAAGCCTCTGGGTGGCCAAGTTTGATATTAACAGGAGGGCCGCACAGCCCACCCCTTAGTCTTAGGGACCAACACCTCCCCGGGGCAATGATCATCATTAATGCGGGGGCATGCCCTCCCGCTGTCCCAGTTACCATCACATCCCCAGGGCTATATTCAACATTAATGCGGGGACACCGGGCAGCCCCTCGCCCCTTGCAGCCCGGGGGACCGCCACCTCCCTCCCTCCTTTTTTTTTGAACTGCAAATGCTTACGGCTTATACTAAAAGGTGGTCTTACTGTTTTTAATTGACAAATAATATTTTTTTTTCAATTTGTCCATAAATATTTCATTCTGAGTATATCATCCATCAAAGCCTTGCAAACTTTCTATCTCCCTCTCTTTCTCTTTCTCTTTCTCTTTCTCTCTCTCTCTCTTTTATTCTCTTTCTCCCACTAACACACCCACTTAGACCCTTACACACCAACTCACAGACCCATTCAGACACTCATACACCCACTCACAGACCCAATCAGGCCCTCATGCACCCACATACAGCCCCACTCAGACCCTCATGCACCCACTCACAGGCCCATTCAGACACTCATGCACCCACTCACAGCCCCTCTCAGACTCTTACACACCCACTCACGTAGCCCCTGACATCCTTATGCACCAACTCACAGACCTGCACAGACACTGATGCACCCACTAAAACACTGATGCACGCACTCTCACACCCAGACAGAGACTGTCACAGCCACTCTCACCCACACATACACCCTCTCAGACCTATTCTCACACTCAGAGAGATAGGCTGCGGCCAACTCCTGTCACACAAGGCCGAAGGGCTGTGTGCCGAGTAAGGTTGGGCAGTTGGCAGTTTGAGCTGGACTGTTCCAATGGGGAGCAGGGTCAAGACTGATTAGTATATGGTAGGTCTAAACTGGAATGGCGTGGGTAACAACAAAACAATGGATTTAGGCCTAGATCTCTGTATTGGGATGAACGTTTAACATCGTTGAGCATTCTGTCCATCACTTTTTCTTTTTGCACTTTAAGAAAGTGGGCATTGTTTTGCTCTTACTGATCTATGTGTCTTGCAGCCTGTCTTCAATACACGTCTGGAGTAGGTGACAGCTGCCCTTTGTGCATTCCCTCTAGACAGCCACAAACACAGGAAGGTTAGGTGTGTCTGAGCACTCATCGGCATTCATCTGCATTCTGATGGGCCTTCCTGGCCAGGAAGGGTGGAGAGGAGCTGACACTTACCCTCGAATATGGAAATGCCTGTCCCCGCACAAAGGGCTGATTACCCGCTACTGGTTGTCTGGAGCCAGGGCTAGGAAGAAAGGATTTTTGTGCGCTGCAAAGACCCTTCTTTGAAGTCACCCGCACATCAAAGGTACATTTGGGTATAAGAACTGGGGCTCTAATCTTATCAAATCAGCACACTACAGGACCTGGGAAAAACTCTGCTGGAGTAAAGACTGCCTTGCTGCAAGGAGTGCCATCTTGCAATGACTGACTTTTCTGAGGAACTGTTTTTCTGCTTTGCTGAGCTTCCCTGCTGCCTGTTGATCTCTGTCCTTCCATGGACACAGACTGGACCTTCCCACTTGAACCCAGAGGGACTCCAAGGGCTTGCTGGATTGCCTCCTGTTTTCTGAAGTCTCAGGTACACAAAAGACTTCTTGCAACTCGCCTGGTAGTGCTGAACTCTGCCACCTGTGAGTCCTACTTTGCCTAAGGTGCCCCCTCCAGCCCTGGGCTTCAGAAGTGGGTCCTGCAGCTGCTTAGTACAAACAATGATGCATAGACATTACTGCGCTAGTCAGTACTGCTGTATCACTCTTCAACACCGACGCAGAGGCTGTTCAACGACAATGGATTCACAGCCTGTCGCTCGATGATGCTGAATGAAAATATTGCCATTTAGCATCCTATTTTTAAATCTGCCGTGGAAATTCCAATAGAATACCACTTTCACCACCCCACCATCATAGTTGCTGGCTGGCTAACACAATTCCCAAAACAAGAAAGCCATGGAGGAGTAATCAGAGAAAAAAGCTAGAAGGGTCACCCAAACATATCAAGTATGTTTAAGCTGTCATAGTGTAATTAGGTTGTTAAGTTGGTTGGAATCATGGTCATAATTGCAATAAGGAGAGAATAATGAAACAAATACAATTATCATATAAACCTTTATTAGAAGTAAACTTTTGGCATTAGAATGTACTGCTCAGAATAACCCCAAAAGGACACCATGATGAAAATAGCATTTGTAAGAAGCATGGTCATGTTACAATATAGCAGGAAAAGAAAATGACTGAAAGTACTGCAGTATAACCATACATTTAGCCCCTAGAGGGTGTAGTGCATTCACGATTTGCAGGGCTAGCATGCCTACTGCAATATTACAAACAAGACCCTTAAAACACAGAGGGCCAGACCTACAAGGCCCTAACACCATCAAAGCATCACTTTCAGTGACACTTCAGTGGTGTTTGTAACTGCACCATATTTACACAGAGACGTTAAGTCACTTTTTGTGGCTTAACGCCGCCTTGTAAATATGGCCCCTCCAACGCAGAGTGACATGCAATGAGTGTTGCTGTGTGTGTTCCACTGCAACACCCATTGCTTTTGACGCTGCCCCAGATTTACAAGAAGGCGTTAAATCTGAGGCAGAGCCAAAAACTAACACCACCCAAGGGGTGGCGTTAGCATGGTGCAACAAGGAGGAATACTTTTATTCCTCCTAGTTTTTTGCTCTTTCTGTGTGTGCTGCATTCTACAGCACACATAGAAAGTGCAAAAGGCCATGAATGATTGTTTATGTGGAGGAAGGTGTCCCTGTATTTTGGTACAGGAGGGGAAAACAGAAGAAGGCTGCAAGAGAAGGAGCAGGTACAGCAGGCTAAGGGTGAAGCACTGCAAGTGAGGTCGTGAGCTAGTGTGAGAAGTGAGTGGGGACGACAGGATAAGGGTGCAATGTGGGTGGAGGAAGAGGGCATGGGCTGTAGACAGTACTTGGTGCCCTACATCTGAGCCCAATGTTCCTTCATTATGATTGCTGTGAAGGAAGCATGGGGTTTCACATGAGGCCAGACCTGTTTTTGCTGCTTCTGAAGCTATGACGTAGGCCAGCATCTGCACCCTGTTGAGCAAGCTCTAGTCACCAATGATTTTACCAGTCATTCTGTGGCTGGCTCACAAAGCAGTACACTTAGCCAATACTATCATAGCATGATGGGAATGCCTTACTATTGCACACTCCCACTGTATTACATTTTACTAACGCAGCCATTTTAGGGAACAGAACACCACTCAGGAACCAATAGGAGTGTAACAAGCACTTTCTCTGCAGCACCATGCAACCTCTGCCAACCTAGTGCTGTATGCAAAGTAAACAACACGGGCAGAGCCAAGGAGCCCCTCTCAGTTGTAATTCTTGAAGCTCTTTTTTTCTGTTGATCACACAAGGTCTGACAAAGCCAGACCGAGAAGGTGAATCTCAGAAGTACTGAAGCGCATCCCTGAAGGTGCTCCAAAACACTTCACAGCACTATGCGAGTATATTAACTGTTTAAGAATAAGCCATGGACTTATAGCACAGTTTGTGGAGTGGTGGTGATTATCCAAAAGCTATAAAGTGGTTTTATACCATTATTAGTTTCATTCAAATTCACATTGTTCACATTACTTTCCTTTAATTTATTTACTGCCAAAATCCTTGCAACATTTTTCTCTTCATCCACTGTGCCCAAGAACCGCATTGAAAACTGTATTAAGTGAATGGCATTGACTGCATAGATTTAGGATGCACACAATGTATCATTGATTGATCTGAATATGTATCCTATATATTAAAGGTCATGTATCAGGTTCTGTTCAGGGGTCATGGGCATGCATGGTTTACTGGACCTCAGCCCTGGTTAAGGTGGTTGTATGCCTCTAATTTCCCAGAATAATTCCTATTATGGCTCTGCATATTTAGACCAAGTACAATCCCTTGAGAACTTTATTCTAAGTGGTAGGAATTCCAAGTGGTCACAAGCTTCTCTGGGATTTAGGGTGGAGTATGCAACTCAAGAATCAATAACCACCCAAAAGAGCACTATGTGTATGTCCAACCCAGTGCTTTACTTAGATAAGAAGAATAATTTGATGCAAAATGGAATACCTTATAGGTCACACACCTTTATTCAACTTGAATCAAGGCTCCTGATAGAGATACTACAGTTCAATAATGATTGTGCTCTGACAAACAAGTCCCCTTGGCCGAGTCTCACTACTACACAGGTCTACTTGTCTATAATCTGTCTAACTTCTGGGATGAGATGTAGTGGTAGCAGCCCTCCATCTGAGTATGCTGTTGCAAGATGGGGTAGCCAGAGCAACAGCTGAGAGTTCTTCAGCGAATGCAGATATTGGGTGCTGGTGGGTCCACTGCAGGCATTTGATCAGCATCTGTGTCACTTGGCATTGAGATGCAGATGGGTCTCAGTGGCAAGCTGGCAACCATACTTTGCACTTTGTAAATACAGTGGTGGCCACCATCATGTGCATTGATAGCGATGACTACCATGGGCACTAATTTTCCCTTCAATAGTGGTGTCTACCATAGGCACTGCTCTAGATTTCAGTATCAGCTACCACCCTGGGCGCATCTCTTGATTTAAGCAATGCGGTCAGCTGTGATCATTCTTTTTTAAAAAAATGTTATTACATTTTAATGGCAAACAAATGTATGGCATATTACATCAATTTCAACATGGTGCAGTAGCTCCAGGGCAGCCAGACAAACATCACATTGGCTATTATCATTACAATAATGTCATCCCTCCACAAGCCATCATTCTCTAACAGCTATTCCTACATCAGAAGGGGAAGATTCTGTAACAATCATCGCTTAACCACGCGGGGTTACTCTGACTACGTGGTACATCATATCCCTCCATTGGGAGGATGCAGGTAATAAGGCACTGTACAATTCTGTTTGTTTGCATCAGAACCATTGAGCTTTCGTCGGTCCCTTACTAACCCCCCGTGCTGTGCCACTGACCTCTTAGCTAACAGCAGTGCCAGAGCAACAAATTTATGATCAACTTTGGGGATTGTGTGGCCCTATCCCAGCAGCGCAACTAGCATTGTAATTGGCGCCTATAGAGCAAGCATTTCCTGCATAGTGTGTGTAATCTGTGACCAGAAATGTTGATTTGTTTGCAAATGAATACCAGATGAGTAAAATTGGCCTCCCAACAACCACAGTGCACATTTAGAATTGTATCCCAATCTCCATTTATAAAACTTTCAGTGAGTGTCATAAAGATGGTATGGAAAGCAGAAGTATATGAGTAGTAATCTTCAACTTGGTAGCGATTACTCTGTTTGTGTACAGCAGTACAGCCATATCTTGTCCCTGATGGGTTGCTTAACCTCTTAGCTGCTGGGCCTTGCCCCCACAGTGCTGAGCCCTTTTTTTGGTATTTGGGGTAGTTCACCCTTTGACCTTCGTAACTTTTTGTCCACATAAGCTATCCACGCCAAATTTGCATCATTTTTTTCCAACATCCTAGGTATTCTAGATCTTGTAGGTTCATCAAGATCCCTAGGTACCCTGAGCCAATAAATGAGCTGCACCTTGCAATGGGTTTTCATTCTATACCGGGTATACAGCAATTCATTTGCTGAAATATAAAGAGTGAAAAATAGGTATCAAGAAAACCTTTGCATTTCCTAAATGGGAATCAGATAAGGTGTTGAGAAGCAGTCGTTATTTGCACATCTCTGAATTCCGGGGTGCACATCCTAGCATGTGAATTACAGCCCATTTCTTAAATGTTTTTTTACTGACTGTCTTACATTTGGAAGGAAAAAATGTAGAGAAAGACAAGGAGCAATAACACTTGTTTTGCTATGATGTGTTCCCCCAAGTCTTCCGATAAAAATGGTACCTCACTTGCGTGGGTAGGCCTAATGCTTGTGACAGGAAACGCAACATGAAAACATCACATTTTTACATTGAAATCTGACATGTTTTTTGCAAAGTGCCTAGCTGTAGTTTTTGGCCTCCAGCTCAGCCAGCACCTAGGGAAACCTACCAAACCTGTGCATTGTTTAAAACTAGACACCTAGGGGAATCCAATATGGAGTGACTTGTGGGGCTCTCACCAGGTTCTGTTAACCAGAATCCTTTGCAAACCTCAAAATTTTGCCAAAAAAACACTTTGTGCTCACATTTCGGTGGCAGAAAGTTCCGGAATCTGAGAGGGGGCTCAAATTTCCTTCCACCCAGTATTTCCTGAAGTCTCCCAATACAAAATGTACCTCACTTGTGTGGGTAGGCCTAGTGCCCATGACAGGAAATGTCCCAAAACACAATGTGGACACATCACATTTTCCCAAAGAAAACAGAGCTGTTTTTTGGAAAGTGCCTAGCTGTGGATTTTGGCCTCTAGCTCAGCCGGGACACATAAGGAAACCTACTAGACCTGTGCATTTTGGAAAACTAGACACCTAGGGGAATCCAATATGGGGTGACTTGTGGGGCTCTCACCAGGTTCTGTTACCCAGAATCCCTTGCAATCCTCTAAGTTTGGCCAAAAAAACACTTTGTAGTCACATTTCGGTGACAGGAAGTTCTGGAATCTGAGAGGAGCCACACATTTCCTTCCACCCAGCATTCCCCTAAGTCTCCTGATAAAAATGGTATCTCATTTGTGTGGGTAGGCCTAGTGCCTGCGACAGGAAATGCCTCAAAATACAAAGTGGACACATCACATTTTCCCAAAGAAAACAGAGCTGTTTTTTGGAAAGTGCCGAGCTGTGGATTTTGGCCTCTAGCTCAGCTGACACCTAAGGAAACGTACCACAACTGTAGATTTTTGCTAAATAGACACCTAGAGGAATCCAAGATGGGGTGACTTGTGGGGCTCTCACCAGGGTCTGTTACCCAGAATCCTTTGCAAACCTCAATATTTGGCAAAAAAAATACTTTTTCCTCACATTTCGGTGACAGAAAGTTCTGGAATCTGAGGGGAACCACAAATTTCCTTCCACTCAGCATTCCCCCAGGTCTCCCGATAAAAATGGTACCTCACTTGTGTGGGTAGGCCTAGTGCCCGTAACAGGAATAGATCACACAACGGTCAATGTTGGTCCTCACATGAGGGCAACTCTTGACCCTAGGGTGATCCATTCCTGACATAGGCACTAGGTACAGGCACTCAAGTGGGGTAGTGTTTTTATCAGGACAGGTGGGGAAACACCGGGTGGTAGGAATTTTGTGGATCCCAGCATATTCCTGTAGTTTGTGTGACAGAAATGCAAGAAAAAAATAGAGTTTTTATTCAACATTTCAGCTTTGTAGGGTATTCTGGGTAAGAAACTTAGGGGAATCCACACAAGTCACACCTCTGTGGACTCCCCCGGATGTCTAGTTTCCAGAAATGTCTGGGTTTAGTATGTTTGCTCATATGGCCACCGAGCGCAGGACCAAAAACACAGGTGCCTGCCTCACAAAACCAGTTTGTTTTGTGATAGATAATTTTGATGTCTCCACTATACTATTTGGGCGGTGGAATTTGGGGCTGAACTAAATTGGGGTGCTGCCAAGAGAGCACTCTCTGTCTGTGCTTGCCACCGCATGCACCTGCTCTCTGGGTTGGGCTAACCCGCTATTGTCCCGTTGCACAGACTGTGCTTACGAAGGGACAGCAGGACTGTCATCATCACCTCCCTCATAATTACTGGAAGAGGAGTTATCGAATGGAACTCCTCCGACTGAAAAATCACTCCCAGAGTCTGTGCCATTATACTATCCTTCAGATGCTGTCTCAGTATCTGCTGCCTCAGTCTCTGACCCTGTGTCAGAGCTGTCCTCTATAACCAGAGAGAGGGCTTGAGCAGCAGTCATCCAACAAGATGTCATCTCTGCTATTGGCTAAACTGTTACTCTAAAACACTAGTCTACGTAGACAGTCACAAAATTGCTGGTGTGTGTATGTGCGTGTGTGTGTGATATGTGCAACAGTAGAGGTCACCTTACCTTCGCTTTTTCCCTCAATCAGCATTTTCTTTCAAGACACTCAAAAAACACCTTGTCACATACCAATCGTCACAGTCTTTAGCATCTCTAGCACCAGGCCCAACAATCATTATTGGTGCTATCACTCCCATCACCTCCTCCTCGGATTCCCTCACTACCACCCAGCAAAAGTGACCTTCATCTACACATAGCCACCCCCCCACATACATTTCATTTGTATTACAGCGCAGGTAATGGCTGACTTTACTAATGTACTCAGCTATTTACATAAAATACAGATTTGGTCTTTGCAGTAGGCATATAAACCTTCTGTGCTACTTTATGGCATCAAAACTGCCACTAGACAAAAGTCTGATCCTTTTGTAGCAGAAACATAATCACAAGACTTATTTGACTTTTTTATTGCTGCCTAAAAGCTACAGTTGAAACGCGTCAGTTGAAGTATGTGCATTGCTTTGAAGACGCAATCTGCAACTGTAAGACAACTGGTGGCAAATATATAAATATATACATATACATGTATATCTATATACACACACACACACACTATACACACACTGGTATATATATATAAATAAATATATATATATATATATATATATATATATATATATATATATATATATATATATATATATATATGTATATATCTATATGTATACATATAGATCACTTTTATATGTGGTTCCGGTTTTCCTGGCGGCCGATCATAGCCCCCAGGAAAACCACACATGCATTGACAAAAGTGATATATATATAAATATATATATATATATATATATATGTGTATATATATATATATCTACATAGTTAGATATACCTATATATAGATATATCTCTATATATATGTATATATATATATAGATCTATATTTTTTTTTAGTAGGTGTATGGTTTCATTGGGGGCCATAATGGCCAGCGGGGAAACCATACAACCACAAAAAAAGAATTATTGCCCACGGGCGACCCCTTGTCAATTTCTTTTTTTTTTTTTTTAAATTTAGTGTAGGGCGCGATCGGGCGCAATTGCGTCCCCCCTAGGGGACACCTACCTTTTAATTAAAAAAATATGCCCCCGGGGAGCAGCCTATTTGCCGAGGGGGTTGACCCCCCCCAAGTGGTATCCCTGGTGTCTAGTGGGGTTTCCTGGCCCTCTATCACAGCGAAACCTGTTCAAGAATGCCTCGTTTGAAAGGGCAGAGTCTCACCTTTCAAACAAGGCCTTTCCGAATGTCGTGAAGGCCGTTTGGGGCCGTTTTCCCCATTAGGGGGCAGCACAGCAGCTTCCTGCTCCGATGGTGAAAACAAAACAGTGACAGACAAAACAGTGATGTCAGAGCACCTCACAGCGTGCTGGTGTCACAAAAGGGTGGGGTGAGAGTGGGTAGACACAGAAGATCTTCCTTGTCTCCCATGGTGTTTAAAAAAAAAAAATCCTTTTGGATTTTTTAACCCCCTACCTGGTGTCGGCCACTGGTTGTAACCTGCACCAGGGAGGTAGTGGGCATCGGCCAGTGGCTGACGCCTGGACTCAAGGGGTTAAGATCCACTTCCCATGCCAATCCTACAGTAGGAATGCCCCCAGTAATAGATTTCTTCACAGCACCATACATAAGGGAAATTAACTGCTTGCCACTTCTAGCATTCATCACAATTTCAAGACGACCAGATCTATCAGGTTCCGAAGGAAACATAAGAGTCAGCTGCTTAGTTAGACTGTGCAGCAAGTAATAGTCCAAGGGTGTAGGAGTGTGATTGAGTGCAATTGCATCCTGCTCGATAAATATCTTGTTGTCATAAAGGTCACCCCATTTTAATAACTTTAATTTACGAGTTTGGATGCTTGCATTGGGCTTGGCCACCCCACCAAACAGCGGATATTCCTGTAGCATCGTCGCAGGGGTATATAAAAGCGGCAGAGATAATCTACAGCGTATTATATCCCATTCATACACAGTACTCTGCACAGTATTAATCTCATTTACCCTATGAACCACACTGGTCCAAAGTGTTAATTGAGTGGCTGCGGATGTGCTACATCAGCTTCAGTCACCACGTGAAGTAAATAGTTAGGAGGATGAAACCAATAGTAGGCAAAATGTTCCTGAGTGCACATGTAATATAGTTCCATATTTGGAACGGCGGACCCTCCTAGTCTACACGGCAGTGTTAATGAAGTCCACGCTACACGCGGTTGTTTTCTGGCCCATACCAATCTTGCTACCAAGGTAGTAAGGGCATTGAAAAAATGTTTAGTGAAGGAAATAGGTATATTCACAAAAGAGCAAAGAAACCATGGCAGTACCACCATTTTAATCAAGCCGATATGCCAGGCCATAGACAGAGGTAGATGAAGCCAGACAACAGTTTTGTTCTCTAGCTTCAAAATAGTTCTGCCATAGTTTAAGAATAGGACTTCCTTCTTATCTAAACTCCCAAGTACTTTATGGGAGTATCCGTCCACGTTAAGGAGGAATCCATCTCAAATGGTCAAGTACAAGGTGTTAGGGGAAATACATGTGATTTGGCCCAGACCACTCCCCAAATTGTATAAAGGCCTTAATAATGGGGTGAAGCCTACGCTGCGGGTTACGGACATACAGAGGAAAGCTGTCTGCATAAAGCGAAATTAAGAGTGGTCAACTCCCAAATCACAGAGAATAATCACTGTACTTTTACTGTAATATAACAAATCCTACTCAAGGGAATCAAATGCCTTTGAGGCATCAAGAAAGATAGCAGCAGCCTCCGTATCCTGATTGGCCTGATTCAACATGACGAAAAGTGTACGGAGATTATGTGCTGTCGACTGGCCTGGTTCAAACCCTGCCTGATTGGGCAATATCAAATTAGAAGGAGAAGTGCAGGCCGCTTGGTCAATACTCCTGCTAGTAATTTATTAGCAGAGTTTATTACTGATAGTGGCTGGTGGGAGTCACAGTCTGTGTGGAATTAAGAAGCATAATTATGTGGCTTCCTTCAAAGAATCTGGCAACTTCCCCCTCTCCAGTGCCTCTGTATGCATTGCATGGAGACGAGACACCAGCAGGTCAATATACATTTCATAAAGCTCAGCAGAAAGCCCATCTGATCCCAGTGCCTTTCCAGTGAGCAGTTCTTCAACAGCATCAGTGACTTTCCCCATGCTGATGGGGCACGCAATAAATTGTCTCTGCACATCACTCAGTCATACTAATGCAACTCTATCAAGATACCTGGAGATGCTGTCTGCATCATGACTCGAATGGGAGACATACAATTCTGTAAAGTAATCTACAAATCCCTTTACAATGCCATCCAAGTCATAAAGCATCTGACCATCGGATGTTGAGAATTTGTGTCACTGAAGTTGCCGCTCAAGGTCTCCTAATTGCTTGAGCGAAGGCCTTACCCACCTACCACCTTCACAATAAGTACAAACTCATGTGGATTTTCCTAAATATCATGCCTCTCGTATGGCTGTATTATTATGCTCCGATATCTTGTACCTCAAGGCTCTTGGAGGACAGAAGAGGTGTCGCCACTCAACCTGCTTACCATTTTTATTATGTCAGCCTCTAACTCAACAAGGTGAGATCACAATGTCCTTGTTTCCCAATTTTGCTTCAAAATTAATTCCCGTCTGAGCTCCACCTTGAAGGCCTGCGCCAGAAAGGAATGTTTGGCCACAGATCCCTCATTAACTTGAAAATAGTGATCTATCACTGTCTGAATCTCCTCATGGAAAACTGCATCCAGTAAAGTATTTACCAGGAGTCTCCTCAGGCGGGTAGTGTTAGGATACCCAGGAGGCTGAAACCGCAGCACAACCGCTAAATGGTGGGATAATGTTTTAATGAGGTACATCACATCTACCATCCAAATGCTGAGATCATTAGTCACTAATTAGAAGTCTAACCACAACCACGTCATTAACCCCAGAGTAGAATATACCCTGCGGAAGATCAGGATACCTAAGCCTCCAAAGATCTATCAAACATCCATCTCCAAAGATGTGGCGGAGAACCAAGGCGGAGTGTACATGGCCTCTCACTAAGGAGTGCTATCTATCTAAACATGGATCAAGAGTCGCATTAAAGCACCCCTCGATTATAGATCCAACTTGCTCTGCCATTTTGTCCTTCATGCTGCTGACTTCCTCTCTGCCTGCCTGCAAATCCACAGCCATGAGGCAGGTGGTCCCAGCCACCGCACAGCCAAAATCAAGCCCAGGGCAGCATGCAGTCAACTAGGACCCGTGTGGTGAGCAGGCAGAGCGAGCCTGTGCAAGAAATAACTGAGCGGTGGAGGTACCTTTCACCAGCGCAATCGACTTATGCAGGCATTTTGACTCCAGGCTGTCCACACCCCCACAGCTGTGATCATTCTTATTGCACAGTGGCATGGTTGGCTGCTGAGCCAAGATTCCCACTTTGAACTGCACTTTTGTAGAGACTGCCTCCATACTCTTCTGGCTTGCCAATCTCTCTGTAGTCACACTTTTGCTGGTAGACCCTCAGCACCAGGGTCTTGTTGTTTCTAGAACTCCCTAGACAGTCACACCTCCTGTATGATTGGCAGGAATTTGTTTCCTCAAAGGCAGGGTGGTTCAATGCACTTCATATGAGAGGAACAGCTTTTCATGTAAGACAAAACTCTAGGTGATATCCCCACTCATCTGGAAAGCTGCTGTCAGACAAAAATAAATGGTTCTAGACAATCCTCAGAGAATGAAGCACAGCACTCCCCTCCTTGGTCAATGAGGATTTGATACTGGAGCAATATGGAGGTCAGTAACTCCCACTTTTATACAGTCAATACAGACAGGGGATATTAATTTTCTGTCACAACCTCAGGATAAGTTTGAGATGGTTCTTCTTTCTAGTGCCCTCTCTAGGTTGATTTCCAGACACAGCATTTGTGTAGAGTGATGCTCTTCACAGCAGGAGAGGTTCCAATCTGGAGTACTCACAGCAAAGGCACTAAGAAGCAAGAGCGTTCCTCACATAGCTTATCAACTGCCACACTGAGAATTGATTGGGGGGAGGCAAAAAGCAGGCCTCACACAAAAGATCCTTCATACCCTGAACAACAGATACTGCACTCTCATCCTTCACCCCCACCAGCTATTAAATGGGAATTCTACACAAAGTCTAATCAGCAGTTCTCCTCATCAAAAGTGCCTACGTAAATTTTGAAAGGAGCCTTGTCTCTTCTGTTCCTGCTTCAGGATCTAGTCTCCTCGTACCCGCTTCAGGAATATTATCAATGTAAACATTTGTTGTCTGGGAAAAAAATATCACCTCCATCTTGAGCACTGGAGCAGGATTGGTGATTCCACAAGGGAACCCTCAGGCCTAATTTGTTCTGGCTCATTCATGCCCATTGTGCATGTATTACACAAGCCACATACATGCACAACATACACTTAGAATGTTAGCACAAGGATTAGAGTTACCAGCATTGAAGCAGCAATCTACATAAATGGGGCTGATAGGTCTCCACTCCATTGACACAGATAACAAGGGCTGCTCACAACTATGGATTCACAAAGCACAGTATGTTGCATTACTGCTCTACTTGCTAAAACTATGACTGGGATGGCAATCCATTGTCAGAAAAAAGCCAGCATACTTAGTGTGCACTTCCAGGTCACAGAGCAGGTCCAGGATCTCACTCATATCAAGGAACAAGCATAGGCCTCTGCACACATCACAGATTAGAGTGATGCTAGTAAAAAACAAAAACTAGGATACCAAAATTTCACAGCCAAGAACTCAGGATAGGGCAGCATGACTGTACCACAGCATGTTCAGGCAACGTTATGGTTTCCTAAATTAATATGACTAGGATGGCCTCAGTCTTCTCTGCTTCAAGACACACATTTATATTAGATTACAGGCATGTCCTTTACTTGAACTCTCCCTTGCCTTGGATACTTTCTCCTTTTTAATATTTTAAGAGGTTCTCTACCTAGATAATCTCCTCCCTGAATCTCAACTGTTACTGTCATGCAGATAATATACAAATCATATTTAAGTATGCAACCCCATCTGACTTTGATTCTTACTCAAATGTACATTGCCTCACGTGGTAAAATAATAGATAGCTAATCACTGTTATCTAAACATGTCACAAATTGAAATATTCATATGGAACAAATGGATCAAACACCACCTACCAACACTATGGCCTCAGCATGTCACCAAAGCACTCACCCTAAGTGAGTAATCACTGAATCACAATCAGATCAGGTTTGTCCAGTAGGTTTAAACTGCACAGTTTGTCACTTCTTTCTCTCATGTTGACCGTAAAAACATCTTCCCCAGTTGCTTGACAAGCTTGTCCTACACCACTTGCTAAAAGTGTTAGTCCCCCCTTCGAAAGATGGGTCGAGTTGCTCCCCTGTAAGAATCTCTTTTCTAAGATGCCTGAATAAAAGTATACCCAGTTGAATGACATATGTTTAAACCAATTCACATTTTGTCAGTATTTGTATGTGCAAGATTCAAGACGGCCCCAATCTGTTCTCGTGAGTTCCCATAAGGGTTCCCATATTCATTTGAAGATATTTAGATTATTATTCATAGCATACACCACTCTCTTATGTGGTGCAACTCTCCTCAGGTCTGATAGCCATTCTTCTCTAGACGATATTGAGGTTTGTCTCATATGTCACAATATGCAGATTTTAGTTGAGGCTAATGTAGTTGCTAATCATCTTCAAGTGTGTTCTTGTTGCTCTCTCTACTTCTGAAATTGTGTATAGTGGCTAAATGGGCTTTCTGGGGATAACAACCTTTCTGCCAGTATTCAGCACTGTCAAACCCATAGTCTAGTATGGTGAGATGGTCAGTTAGTATATATATCGAGTCACATTTGGTTTGAGGCTATTTTCAATATGTGGAGTGGGACAGGAGTCTAGGTCTTGGGGTAAAATTCCACTGTGCAGTGTTTTAAAATAAAATAATTTTAATCTTGATCCTCTCAGATATCTCTCATGGGAAAACAGTATAAAATATCATTCTTCCCCTGTGCAATATTTCTGAAGTAGTACCTGCTATGCATAAATCCCTGTTAATGTTCGTATAGCTTTGACACATCACTTTGCACGGATTCCAAGTCTCAATGGTATTTGAAGAATATAGATTTGGATAGGTCTATCAGTTCAGGGTCAAGTCTACTTCACTTACAATGCATTTATTGATGGTATTGCAATGTAAGAATTAGCGATAAATTGTATTCCGTCACCATCAAGAGGATGGTTTTGATAGATTATCTCACAAGAGTCAGTACACCCCTATCTTTCCAATCTTTTCAGTTTATTGTGGTACCATTAATAAAATGGCATAAGGAGGTTGACTGACTTAGCCATGGATTTATTCCAGCTTCTTGTCTACTTTTTTCATGTTCCAAATTGGAGTTTGTAAACAGGCAGAGATCTCTGTGTGATACTCAGAAAGAGCATGTTTGAATTCACTCACAAAAGTCTACATTCTGATGTCCCTATAAAAACTGCTAGTTGCAATAATTGATGTGCTTTACAATACGCCTCAATGTGGAGTAATCAAGATCCTCCAGAAGAAGTGGTAGTATGCAACTTACGTAAACACAATCATGGGTGAAGTTTTCCCCGTGAAAACTTCCTAATATCAGCCACTACATTTCTCATAATCGGTCTGCACCTCAAAAGCAAATATACCAAAGATGTCATTAAGGTGAGGTGCCTCAACCATTTTTATGGCCTGTACACACTACCATATTGGCAGATTCATTTGTGTCAACTTTGCAAAGTCTTGTTTCATGATTTTGAGGTGGGGACTCAAATTCGCATCTGCATTTCCTTCCAGTCTCCTATTATTTAGGATTCGCAAATACTTCAACTCTTTGGGTACTTATTTCATGCCATACCTACGGATACGGGCTCTAGTCTTGTGAAGAGACATGAACAAGACGTCACTCTAACCCCAGTGTACTTTGTACCAAGATAACTTGGCCATAGAATCTGTTAGGCAGAATGTTGCCAGGAAAGAATTCTCAGGGTTTTGACAGGGTCAGTAGGATATAATCTGCATACAGAAAACATTTTAATTGTCCTGTCACTGTATCTATTACCTGTACTCCTGATCAGTTATGTAGTGCGCTGACAAAGGTTCAAGGGTGAGTAAAAAGACAAGGGGAAAAATGTGACATATTTGGTGTGCACTTGTCTTAGTTGCTATGGGCCTTGACAAATACTTGCCGCAGTTGATTTGTGTGGTTGGAGTGTTATTGAGACACCTGAATTTCGCTGTGAAGTCTTCCAGACCAGCCCTCTACGGAGTATGGAAAAGAGAGACCCACTCAGCATCTTCTGTCCATTAAGACTGCTATCTTTTCATCTGATCTATCTTTCATATTCCATAAAACATGGAACCGGAGTCTCATATGATTCTGGGAAGTTCTACATGGGACAAACCACACTTGAGTGTCATGGATGAGTGATGGAATCACTTTGGATAATCTGGCCCTCCAAGACCTTTCCCAATACCTTCACATCAATATTAATGAAATATATACAACGGTAACTGTCTCAGCCCTACAGGTCCTTACCCTCCAATGGGATAAATCAGATGACAGCTTTATTGGATATGGGTAGTAACAAGCTGATGTTCTTGACAAATTTGATGGGGGCATTCATCATACAACTCTCAATAGTTTCCTAATCTTGTAATACTCCCGCATTAAGCCATGTTCCCCTGTGGC
This sequence comes from Pleurodeles waltl, assembly GCF_031143425.1. NCBI lineage: Eukaryota > Metazoa > Chordata > Amphibia > Caudata > Salamandridae > Pleurodeles > Pleurodeles waltl. The sequence continues at coordinate 102,062,855 of NC_090439.1, read as the reverse complement.
TTTTAAAGTGAGTAAATGCTTCATAAATTCAGCTGTCCCTTCAAGGGAAATCATTACTTCTTTTAGGCTCTTCCCCCCCTGAGATAATTTTTGAGTTTTACAGTATATAGGAAAGGTTCCTCAGCTGAAAAGGTATCATTGTCTGTTGAACTGAGCAGTGTTTCACAGAACATCTCAAAGGTTTATGAGGTATCTGTTGGTGCAATGCAATCATCTGGTTGGATCTGCCTATGGGAGGGATCACCAATTGGGCCTCTCTTTGGCTCAGTCGGAAGGGTGAGAAGCCTCCCTGCTTTTTCTTCTGATTCATAGTGTCTTTGCTCTCATTTTATCAGAGCTTTCTAAACTTGGGTTGTAAAAAAGGATATTAAGTTTAAGTTTGCTTGCCTCAAGATTTTGATGCAGTAATTGGGTCTCTTTCGTAAGGACCTCGTCTTGCCTGCCATTGGGTCTTGCATCATATAAACTGTGATCAGCACATTCCCAGCTGCCCAAAACAATTGGGTTGAAGAAACTGTTCCCCCTTACCTCTTTATTGGTCCTGATGCTATCTTTGAGGTTCTTTTTATTGCCTAGTGTTTTCATCTCTGGTAATGCTAAGCCTTCAATTCATTGTAGGTGGTTTTGTGAGACCTATGTTCAATTCCAGCAGAATTGGTGAAGCTCATAAGTCTTCGCTCTAGGATTGTGGCTTGAACTAAATGTGTGAGTACACAACTTTGCATAACACTATTATAAATGCATGTGGCTGTGCTGTTCACTAGTGAGTAGAAAATGTAACCACGTTCGATGGAATGAGGTATATGCCAGATATCTGTTGATCTGTAGTCCATTATTAAATCTTGGAGTAGTGCATTGTCTGTCTCACTGTACTTGCCAGCAGGTCTGTTTTGAATGGGATTGATGGCTATGTTTTGTCACCCCATTATCATAGATGTTCTTCAAAATGCTGTAGAAAGCCTGGATAATTCAAGTAGGAAGGAGCGTCTGTTTGTGTTGGGTACCTGAACCCTTTGATAATTAGAGTAGTGTTTAATGTTTTAATTTTGGAAAAAACATATTTTTCTCTGGGCCAGCCCATTGTTTAAATAATCTGTGGGTTGAAAGCAATTGAATAAGGTTGCCAAACAACGTTTCCTGGGAGACTGTGACATGTCTGTGACATCATTTAGTACAGTAGGAACAGAAGGCAGGGGTGCAACTGCTACTGATGACTCTCCTCAGTCTGGGCTTCATTTAAAAGTTTGAGTGCAGGGCAGCATCACAAGCCTTTTTGCTATGCTGCCCTGTGCTAAAACAAAAAGGCAGCACTGCACCGTTTCTACAAGATACAGCATATTCTGTCCTTGTCGCCTGCCCTGGGGCACAAATTGCTGCCATGCTCCAGTGCAGGCCATCCTTGCAAGTATGCTTGTGTTGCGAAGATGATTGTTTTTGTGCAGGAAAAACAATAACAAGAGGAGTTTTCCTCGTTCTATGTGTGCTACAGAATTCAACACTCATAGAAAGAGGGACCAATGGGGAGAAATAATGTTATTTCTCCCAGTTGCACCTCCCTTATGCATAGGAAGCTGACCTGTTGCCCCACCCATACACCACAGCATAGGAAACTGATGCATTCCCAGGTTTACGAAACCTTGTAAATTTGGGAATCGGGAGTGCATCAGATTTCATGGTTGTTGCTTGGGAACACTCTCAGCAACACTCAAGGAACTCCCCTTTTCATGCAGAGTAATGCGTGAAAGGGGCCCATATCTACAAGGCCATGCAAAGTGGCTTTGCATGGCCTTGTAGATATGGCCTGCAGCCTGCGCCATCGGTGCGTCACAAAAAGTGATGCACCAGAGGTGCAGGTCGCTTGTAAATGAGGCCCTCAATCTCTCTTCAGCTAACTTGATTCTATATTAGTGAAGTATGTTTCCCATAATAGAGCAATGTCAGTCTGTTTCCCACTAAGATAATGTAAAACGTCTTTACATTTAATATAATGGGTCATTCCATTGACATTCTTGGAAATAATTTTGACGGGTTTGGACGGGTAGAAAATTTATTTGTATATCTTGTGATTAGTAAAGACTTCTGGTTTGGCCAGCTATTAATCTAACTTCTAGAAGAGTCAGGTGAAGAGTGGGGGGTCTAGTTATTTAGTAAAATATTACAAAAGAAGGTGTGAAGGGATGGAAGGAGAGAATTTAACATAAAAATGTCTTGTCTGGGTCAGCAAAATAATTAAACAATTGTCTACTTCCTGTAGTACTGTGAACTGCGGACTATTCCCTGTCATCCTGCCTCACGGCTGTCCTGGGTTCATGCATATTACTTGTGGACTTACTCAGGTGTGTCCCCCTCATACCAATATTCCATTAAAATACATGAGATTTGGAGCTCAAATTCAATCATCTACTTCTCTGAGGTGTGGCCAAGTGCACTACTTAATCAGCAAAAAAACTCTCTTCAAGAATAAAGCAACAAAGGCAAACACTGTGCCCCCACTAGAAGTAGTATTATGTTAATAGCGGCAGTGGTACGTTACAATTGCATCAGCGTAATAAACAACAACCAATGTACTATGAGCTCATAACTCCCCTTTCCCCCCCAGAAGATTTTAGCAGTGAGTGGAAGTTCTTTCTGTTACTTTCTAAAGTCTCTACCATCCTATGGAGATCTTCTTAACGTGAGCATGTTCTGTATTGCTTCTTGGACATTCCTAGCGCTGCAATTATTTTCTTTTGTTTGTTCCACATACTCATGGAAGCCTCCTCACTGTCCATAAAACTCAGTTGTTTTTCCATCTATAGAGACTCCTAACCTAATTGCTTGATTTAGCAAAGAAAAACGTTTTCTTTTTTATATTCATGTCATATGAATAGTTTGCTGTTATGTCTATATTAATACCCTCAAAGGAGAATCAACCATTTTTTTTCACTGATTGCAATGTCAATCGTATATGCGGGTAGCAGCTGAAGCACATTATGGTTGTAGAGTGTTCATCCTACTGGCCTTGCATGTAGTAATTTTATATGCTCTTTGAAATTCATTAACTTCCGGAAAAGAGATTTCCAGTAACAAAGGCATCAAGTCTACCATGAAGCCGAATAGGTCTCCTTTGAACATCTTCTCTGGAACACCATACATTTGGATGTTATCTCGTCACAATCAGTCTTTCATGTCAGTGACCTTGCATTGTAGGTACCACAGTTCTTAGCCCCAGTCTGGGCTGTTGTCGGTTCTATCTTCCACAGCTTTTATCCTTTGTTTCATAGGCAAGAATGGAAAGAAGATATATCCACTCTGACTATCTTAAAAACTGTAGACATCTTAGTGATTGTAGACTCCCTATTGTCCACCGTGATGCCAAAAGTTGATATCCCTTTCTGGATGGTGTCTAAAATTGTGACTGGCATGCTTGGAGATGTGTCACTGGTTGGTTTGTTAACAGCTGCAAATGCTTCAGAGAACAATAACTACCATTCAGATTTTGAATTGACATCTGATTTCCTATGCAATTTGTGAGCGTTTTTCTTAAGGGTAAATTCTCCAGTTGCCACCCTAACATTTGCCACTGTAGCATTGGGCCATGCATAGTGGGAGAAATATGGCCAACTCAGTTATACTGCAGCATGAATGTGTGTGCTGTCTGCCTCCACCACCTGCTCTTGTCAATATCCATAAACGTTTGTTGTAATCAGTCGGCAGAGTTTGTCCCATCAAGGCTAATTGATAATTTCTGTTCACTTTAGTCCATGCTCTTCTCCTTGTTGTCATGATCTAATATGTAAGGATTTCTCTAGGGTTGATTGAAGTCTTCAGCTGATGTAGCCAAATCCCTTTTAGTCGTTACTGCAGTAACGAGAGCATAGGAGATGCAGGCAGTTGGTGTTGGAAGTTTTGCAAAACAAGTGTTATGTAACTTCAGTTCGACTGCCTCAAAAACGTTATTGTGGGGCCCTGCTTCTATGAACATAACCCCCTTTCATTGAATAATCACTGGTTAGTCTCTTTGGGCAGCAGGGTCACTTTAAAGCATTATGATATATCAGTTGTTGATCCAGCTCCTGGCTTAAGATGTTCTCCTTCCAGGAAGAATTCCCAGGGTACAACCCATGTTGCCTCCATCTTCACTGTAGGGGTCTCTCTTCAGGGGCTGATACCTGACTTTTGATATTGATAGAGATCCAATTTGTTTAATACATTAGTGGCATAGACGTTAGAATATGGCGACTTAAAAGTTTCATTTAAAAGCCTAACAGAGAAATGTAAAAATGTGCACGTTTGAAATATGGTGGACACTGTGATCTCCTTTTGTTTTCGACACCGCATTTTGCCATAAAAGATGTTGTGCATTTATATGTTAGTGAACTACTGACATGAATTAATAGTACAAATATTATTTTCTAGAGAAGCAGTAGAGATGAAAAGTGTATTATGAGTATGGAATGAACAAGAATCACTCTTTCCTCTATGGATTTTAATTTATTTATTAATGTGTTATATGTGTGCAGAAAAATAAATGCATGTTTAGACTGTTTTAATAGTATGCATAAACAATGACTGCAGTTAAATAATTCACCTTTTCATATTTGATTTAAATTGTGAGGTGCACAGTAGAATTTGTATGTATTGATGTAATTAAAATGTGTATTTAGGCTTTCTTAGCTGGACTCGGTCTGAAAGTTCATTTTGCAGAAGTAGTGGAAAAGTGCAAATTCATTCTGTTTCCTTTGACCTGAATTATTTCCTAGGTTGCTGTGTTAGGTGTTAGCAAATGTCTTATTGTATTGAAGACAGGGAATGTTTTAACTAATAACAATGGTAAAAGTATTTATTTGAGCTGTTGAACAACGTAGGAAGCATTCGTGTTTTCACATGAGAACTGTTAGAATCATCCTGTAAAAGCCTGTGAAATGGATCCCATGTTTCAAAGTATTCTAAAATGATGACTTTGTATCCTCCCTGAGAAAATCCAGAACAATTTCAAAGCTGATGGGAGTCTACAATTCAATTAGATATTGATCCATTTGCACAAGATGAGTCCACTCTGTGGACCAATCAGAAATCTGCAGACATTTCTAGTTAGGGAGAGATTTTTTAAAACATTCAGTCAGAGTTAGTAAGTCTGTCTGTCAGAGTAGAAACGTGCTTATGGACCCTTACTATAATGCTATTCTCTTTTCTCCTGAGTCCCTATGACCTTTAGATGTCTTCTGAAGTTTCCAAGTCATCCTTTCTATTTTCCCCATTTGCTTATGCTGTTCAGTACTAATATGCTCAATATATTCTGAACTGCTGTCATGCCCTGTGTGCAGCTGGTGCTCTGCACTGCCCCTGGTGCTGCTCTCTACTGATGCTGTGAAGCCGTGAGTGCTCTGGACTGACAAAACCTTCCTGTCTGCTGTCGTGAGAATACTATATAGAATCTGCAAATGTCGTTTTTTCTTGTTTCCTTTTTCAGCGTACATGATTACGCCAGTGTATTTTTATAGTGAGTGTTGGAAATTGCCCTTTTTGCAGGGTTATCCCCAGACTTTTTGCCTTCTTCCTCCTATTTTTTTAGGTCTGTTTTTGCTGGTTTATTCTCTCTGCACACTTTACCACTGCTAATCAGTGCTAAAGTGCAAGTGTTCCCTATAGAAATTGTACTGTTGATTGGTTTATCCATGATTGGCATATTTGATTTACTAGGAAAGTGCACTAGAGGTGCCCAGGGCCTGTAAATCAAATGCTACTAGTGGGCCTGCAGCACTGGTTGTGCCTCCCACACTAGTAGCCCTGTAAACATGACTCAGACCTGCCATTGCAGTGTCTGTGTGTGCAGTTTTAAACTGCCAATTCGACTTGGCAAGTGTACGCACTTGCCAGGCCTCAACTTCCCTTTCACTACATGTAAGACACCCCTAAGTTAGGCCCTAGGTAGCCCTATGGGAAGGGTGCAGTGTATGTTTAAGGTGGGACTGTAGGAGGCTGGACTGGCTTGTAGTGAGTACCAAGGGGTACTTGCACCTTGCACCAGGCCCAGTTATCCCTTATTAGTGTATAGGGTGTCTAGCAGCTTAGGCTGATAGATAATGGTAGCTTAGCAGAGCAGCTTAGGCTGAACTAGGAGACGTGTGAAGCTACTACAGTACCACTTAGTGTCATATGCACAATATCATAAGAAAACACAATACACAGTTATACTAAAAATAAAGGTACTTTATTTTTATGACAATATGCCAAAGTATCTTAGAGTGTACCCTCAGTGAGAGGATAGGAAATATACACAAGATATATATACACAATAGCAAAAATATGCAGTATAGTCTTAGAAAACAGTGCAAACAATGTATAGTTACAATAGGATGCAATGGGGAAACATAGGGAGAGGGGCAACACAAACCATATACTCCAGAAGTGGAATGCGAACCACGAATGGACCCCAAACCTATGTGACCTTGTAGAGGGTCGCTGGGACTATTAGAAAATAGTGAGAGTTAGCAAAATAACCCTCCCCAAGACCCTGAAAAGTGAGTGCAAAGTGCACCAAAGTTCCCCTAAGGACAAAATAGTCGTGTTAGAGGGAGAATGCAAGGAAAACACAAATCAGCAATGCAACAACGATGGATTCCTGTCTGAGGGTACCTGTGGAACAAGGGGACCAAGTCCAAAAGTCACAAGCAGCTCGGAGATGGGCAGATGCCCAAGAAATGCCAGCGGTTGGTGCAAAGAAGCTCTTACTAGGCTGAAGAACTGTGAATACTGCAGGAACGACAAGGGCTAGAGACTTCCCCTTTGGAGGATGGATCCCCCACGCCTTGGAGAGTCGTGCAGAAGTGTTTTCCCGCCGGATGGACGCCAACAAGCCTTGCTACACGCAAATCGTGCGTTTGGCGTTTTTGGACGCTGCTGGGGCCCAGGAGGGACCAGGAGGTCGCAAATTGGACCTACAGAGAGAGGGGACGTCGAGCAAGACAAAGATTCCTCACTGAAGCAGGTAGCACCCGAAGAAGTGCCAGAAACAGGCACTACGAGGATGCGTGAAACGGTGCTCGCCGAAGTTGCACAAAGGAGTCCCACGTCGCCGGAGACCAACTTAGAAAGTCGTGCAATGCAGGTTAGAGTGCCGTGGACCCAGGCTTGGCTGTGCACGAAGGATTTCCGCCGGAAGTGCACAGGGGCCGGAGTAGCTTGCAAAGTCGCGGTTCCCAGCAATGCAGCCCAGCGAGGTGAGGCAAGGACTTACCTCCACCAAACTTGGGCTGAAGAGTCACTGGACTGTGGGGGTCACTTGGACGGTGTCGCTGGATTCGAGGGACCTCGCTCGTCGTGCTGAGAGGAGACCCAAGGGACCGGTAATGCAGCTTTTTGGTGCCTGCGGTTGCAGGGGGAAGATTCCGTCGACCCATGGGAGATTTCTTCGGAGCTTCTGGTGCAGAGAGGAGGCAGACTACCCCCACAGCATGCACAAGCAGGAAAACAGTCGAGAAGGCGGCAGGATCAGCGTTACAGAGTTGCAGTAGTCGTCTTTGCTACTATGTTGCAGGTTTGCAGGCTTCCAGCGCGGTCAGCGGTCGATTCCTTATCAGAAGGTGAAGAGGGAGATGCAGAGGAACTCGGCTGAGCTCATGCATTCGTTATCTAAAGTTTCCCCAGAGACAGAGACCCTAAATAGCCAGAAAAGAGGGTTTGGCTACCTAGGAGAGAGGAAAGGCTACTAACACCTGAAGGAGCCTATCACAAGGAGTCTCTGACGTCACCTGGTGGCACGGGCCACTCAGAGCAGTCCAGTGTGCCAGCAGCACCTCTGTTTCCAAGATGGCAGAGGTCTGGAGCACACTGGAGGAGCTCTGGACACCTCCCAGGAGAGGTGCAGGTCAGGGGAGTGGTCACTCCCCTTTCCTTTGTCCAGTTTCGCGCCAGAGCAGGGGCTAAGGGGTCCCTGAACCGGTGTAGACTGGCTTATGCAGAATTGGGCACATCTGTGCCCAACAAAGCATTTCCAGAGGCTGGGGGAGGCTACTCCTCCCCTGCCTTCACACCATTTTCCAAAGGGAGAGGGTGTCACACCCTCTCTCAGAGGAAGTTCTTTGTTCTGCCATCCTGGGCCAGGCCTGGCTGGACCCCAGGAGGGCAGCTGCCTGTCTGAGGGGTTGGCAGCAGCAGCAGCTGCAGAGAAACCCCAGGAAGGGCAGTCTGGCAGTACCAGGCTCTGTGCTACAGACCACTGGGATCATGGAATTGTACCAACAATGCCAGGATGGCATAGAGGGGGCAATTCCATGATCATAGACATGTTACATGGCCATATTCGGAGTTACCATGGTGAAGCTACATATAGGTAGTGACCTATATGTAGTGCACGCGTGTAATGGTGTCCCCGCACTCACAAAGTTCAGTGAATTGGCTCTGAACAATGTGGGGGCACCTTGGCTAGTGCCAGGGTGCCCTCACACTAAGTAACTTTGCACCTAACCTTTACCAGGTAAAGGTTAGACATATAGGTGACTTATAAGTTACTTAAGTGCAGTGTAAAATGGCTGTGAAATAACGTGGACGTTATTTCACTCAGGCTGCAGTGGCAGGCCTGTGTAAGAATTGTCAGAGCTCCCTATGGGTGGCAAAAGAAATGCTGCAGCCCATAGGGATCTCCTGGAACCCCAATACCCTGGGTACCTCAGTACCATATACTAGGGAATTATAAGGGTGTTCCAGTAAGCCAATGTAAATTGGTAAAAATTGTCACTAGCCTGTCAGTGACAATTTGGAAAGAAATGAGAGAGCATAACCACTGAGGTTCTGATTAGCAGAGCCTCAGTGAGACAGTTAGTTACTACACAGGTAACACATTCAGGCACACTTATGAGCACTGGGGCCCTGGGTTACCAGGGTCCCAGTGACACATACAACTAAAACAACATATATACAGTGAAAAATGGGGGTAACATGCCAGGCAAGATGGTACTTTCCTACACAACCCCCCCCCCAAACGAAGGACAATAAGACTAGCCATTACCTGATGAGTCTTCATTGTCTAATTGGAAATATCTGGAGAGTCCATCTGCATTGGAGTGGCTACTCCCAGGTCTATGTTCCACTGTATAGTCCATTCCCTGTAGGGATATGGACCACCTCAACAATTTAGGATTTTCACCTTTCATTTGTTTTAGCCAAAGTAGAGGTTTGTGGTCTGTCTGAACAATGAAGTGAGTGCCAAACAGGTATGGCCTCAACTTCTTCAGAGCCCAGACCACAGCAAAGGCCTCCCTCTCAATGGCAGACCAACGCTTTTCTCTAGGGGTCAACCTTCTACTAATAAAAGCAACAGGTTGATCCTGGCCCTCAGAATTAAGTTGTGATAGGACTGCCCCTGCTCCTAATTCAGATGCATCAGTTTGGACATAGAATTTTTTAGAGTAACAAGGGCTTTTCAGGACAGGTGCAGAGCACATGGCCTGCTTCAGCTCCTCAAAAGCTTTCTGACAGTTTGCTGTCCATAATACCTTTTTAGGCATTTTCTTGGATGTGAGGTCATTAAGAGGGGCTGCAATGGAGCCATAGTTCTTAATGAACCTCCTGTAATACCCAGTGAGGCCTAGGAAGGCTCTCACCTGAGTCTGAGTGGTAGGGGGAACCCAATCAATAATAGTTTGGATTTTCCCCTGAAGTGGTGCAATCTGTTCCCCACCAACAAGATGTCCCAGATAAACCACCTTACCCTGCCCTATCTGGCACTTTGAAGCCTTGATAGTGAGGCCTGCCTTTTGCAGGGCCTCCAAAACTTTCCAAAGGTGGACCAGGTGATCATCCCAGCTGGAGCTAAAGACAGCTATATCATCCAAATATGCTGCACTGAAAGCTTCCAGCCCTTGCAGGACTGTGTTCACCAACCTCTGAAAAGTGGCAGGTGCATTTTTCAAACCAAAAGGCATTACAGTAAACTGGTAATGTCCTCCAATGGTAGAAAATGCAGTCTTAGGTTTAGCATCTTCTGACATTTTGATCTGCCAATACCCTGCAGTCAAATCAAAAGTGCTTAGATACTTGGCAGATGCCAGTGTATCTATTAGCTCATCTGCCCTGGGTATAGGGTGAGCATCAGTTTTGGTTACCAAGTTGAGACCTCTATAGTCTACACAAAACCTCATTTCCTTCTTTCCATCTTTAGAATTGGGTTTTGGTACCAGTACCACAGGAGAAGCCCATGGACTGTCAGAGTGCTCAACCACTCCTAGTTCCAACATCTTCTGAACTTCTTGCTTTATGCAGTCCCTGACATGGTCAGGCTGCCTATAGATCTTACTTTTGACAGGTAAACTGTCTCCAGTATCTATAGTGTGCTCACACCAAGAAGTGGTGCCTGGCACAATGGAGAAGAGTTCTGAAAATTGTCCTAGGAGATTTATGCAATTATCTTTCTGCTCAGCAGTAAGACAATCAGCCAAAACTACACCTTCCACAAGAGCATCTTGTTCTGTGGAAGAGAAGAGATCAGGTAGAGGATCACTGTCTTCTTCCTGTCCCTCATCTGTTGCCATGAGCAGGGTGAGATCAGCCTTGTCATAGTAGGGTTTCAGGCGGTTGACATGGAGCACCCTAAGGGGACTCCTGGCAGTGCCTAGGTCAACCAAGTAGGTGACTTCACCCTTCTTTTCAACAATTGTGTGGGGTCCACTCCATTTATCTTGGAGTGCTCTTGGGGCCACAGGCTCCAAGACCCACACTTTCTGCCCTGGTTGGTACTGAACCAAAACAGCCTTCTGATCATGCCATTGCTTCTGGAGCTCTTGGCTGGCCTGAAGGTTTTTACTGGCCTTTTTCATGTACTCAGCCATCCTTGATCTGAGGCCAAGTACATAATCCACAATATCCTGCTTAGGAGCTTTTAAAGGTTGTTCCCAACCCTCCTTTACAAGTGTGAGTGGACCCCTAACAGGGTGTCCAAAAAGAAGTTCAAAGGGGCTGAAGCCCACTCCTTTCTGGGGTACCTCCCTGTAGGCAAAAAGGAGGCATGGTAGAAGGATATCCCATCTCCTGCGGAGTTTTTCAGGGAGTCCCATAATCATGCCTTTGAGAGTTTTATTAAATCTCTCCACCAGTCCATTTGTTTGTGGATGATAGGGTGTTGTGAACTTGTAAGTTACACCACACTCCTTCCACATGGCCTTTAAGTATGCAGACATGAAATTGCTTCCCCTGTCTGATACTACTTCCTTTGGGAAGCCCACCCTGGAAAATATTCCCAGGAGGGCCTTTGCCACTGCAGGAGCTGTAGTGGTCCTTAAAGGAATTGCTTCAGGATATCTTGTGGCATGGTCCACTACCACCAAGATAAACCTATTGCCTGAAGCAGTAGGAGGGTCAAGGGGGCCAACTATGTCAACCCCTACCCTCTCAAAGGGAACCCCAACCACAGGCAGTGGGATAAGGGGTGCCTTTGGAGTGCCACCTGTCTTGCCACTGGCTTGACAGGTTTCACAGGACTTACAAAATTCTTTTGTGGCCTCAGACATCCTAGGCCAATGAAACAGTGGTACCAATCTGTCCCAAGTTTTCATTTGACCCAGGTGCCCAGCTAAGGGAATGTCATGTGCCAGTGTTAGGAGGAACTTTCTGTACTCCTGAGGAATCACTAATCTCCTGGCAGCTCCAGGTTTAGGATCCCTATGCTCAGTGTACAAGAGGTTGTCCTCCCAGTAAACTCTGTGAGAGTCACTGACATCCCCATTAGCCTGTTTGACAGCTTGCTGTCTGAGACCCTCTAATGTGGGACAGGTTTGCTGTGCCACACTCAGCTCCTCTCTGGCAGGCCCCCCTTCACCCAAAAGCTCAGCAGTGTCTGCTTCCAGCTCCTCTGGTGTAGGTTCTGCACAGGGAGGGAATTCTTCTTCCTCAGAAGTAGAATCCACTGTAGAGGGAGGGATAGTAGGAAGTGGTTTGCTTCTACTAGCCCTAGCTTTAGGGAGCACTTGGTCCATTGTTCCAGGATCCAAGCTTCCCTGTCCTTTTTGCTTTTTGGCCTGAGCCCTTGTCAAAGCAAAAATATGCCCTGGGATGCCCAGCATTGCTGCATGGGCCTCCAACTCCACATCTGACCAAGCTGATGTCTCCAAATCGTTCCCTAATAGACAGTCTACAGGTAAATCTGAAGCTACCACAACTTTCTTTGGACCAGATACCCCCCCCCAGTTGAGATTTACAACAGCCATGGGGTGGCTTTGTGTTATGTTGTGAGCATCGGTTACTTGGTACTGGTGTCCAAGTATGTGTTGTTCAGGGTGCACCAGTTTCTCAATCACCATTGTGACACTGGCACCTGTGTCCCTGTAGGCCTGGACCTCAACACCATTTATTAGGGTTAGTTGCTTGTACTTCTCCAAGTTATGGGGGCAAGCAACCAAAGTGGCTAAGTCAATAGCCCCTTCAGAGACTAAAGTAGCCTCTGTGGTCTCCCTAATCAGACCAACCCCAACTAAATTACCAAAAGTGAGCCCAGCTACTCCCTTGGATTGGCTATTAGTAGGTTTGCTCCCACCACCACTGCTATTAGTAGGGACACTAGGTGTAGCAGTAGGGGTTGTAGTGGTAGGAGCTGTGGTGCCTTTCTTTGGACAACTGGGATCTGTTGTCCAATGGCCTTTTATCTTACATAAATAGCACCATGGTTTCTTTTCCTTGTTCTGATTAAAGGAGGATTTGGGCCCACCACCCCCACCAGAGTGTTTTTGTGGGCCTGATGAAGACTCATTTTTAGATTTGTCCCCACCCTTGTCAGAAGACTTACCATCCTTCTTTTTGTTGCCATCTTTGTCACCCCCTGTATGAACTTTTCTGTTCACTCTTGTTCTGACCCATTTGTCTGCCTTCTTTCCCAATTCTTGGGGAGAGGTCAGATCAGAGTCCACCAAGTACTGGTGCAACAAATCAGACACACAATTATTAAGAATATGCTCTCTCAGGATCAAGTTATACAGGCTGTCATAATCAGTAACTTTACTGCCATGTAACCACCCCTCCAAGGCCTTCACTGCCTGGTCAATGAAATCAACCCAGTCTTGTGAAGACTCCTTTTTGGTATCTCTGAACTTTATCCTGTACTGTTCAGTGGTTAAGCCATAACCATCCAGGAGTGCATTCTTAAGAACTTGGAAATTGTTAGCATCATTTTCTTTTACAGTAAGGAGCCTATCCCTACCTTTTCCAGTAAATGATAGCCATAGGATAGCAGCCCACTGCTTTTGAGGGACATCCTGTACAACACAGGCCCTCTCAAGTGCAGCAAACCACTTGTTAATGTCATCCCCCTCCTTGTAAGGGGGAACTATCTTGTGCAGATTCCTGGAATCATGCTCTTTTGCAGGATGACTATGGGGAATACTGCTGCTGCCACCATGGGTATCTAAACCCATCTTCTGTCTTTCCCTCTCTATTTCTAAAGACTGTCTATCCAAATCCAGCTGTTGCTTCTTGAGCTTCAGTCTGGTTTGTTCCACTCTCAATCTATTGAGCTCCCTTTCTAACAATCTGTCATCAGGGTGGGTGGGAGGGACATTTCTAGATACAGAGGTATGATGGGAATGAACAGAAGGAGACCTGTCCCTTACCAAGGGCACCCTAACAGCTTGGCTACCAGCATAATGTGAGAGCACATCATCAGTATGATGTGATTCAACCTCTGTACCAACTATGCTAGACTGTCTAGTAATGGGCAGGCTGAGAAGTTTCTTTCCTGAACCTTTTCCTGGGGGAGTCCCTGGATCAGATTGAGAACCATTAGCTACTTTTTCTACAGATTGGGCACTTATGCCCCGTCGCTGCTTCCAATGTAGGAGGCTGGACTGGCTTGTAGTGAGTACCAAGGGGTACTTGCACCTTGCACCAGGCCCAGTTATCCCTTATTAGTGTATAGGGTGTCTAGCAGCTTAGGCTGATAGATAATGGTAGCTTAGCAGAGCAGCTTAGGCTGAACTAGGAGACGTGTGAAGCTACTACAGTACCACTTAGTGTCATATGCACAATATCATAAGAAAACACAATACACAGTTATACTAAAAATAAAGGTACTTTATTTTTATGACAATATGCCAAAGTATCTTAGAGTGTACCCTCAGTGAGAGGATAGGAAATATACACAAGATATATATACACAATAGCAAAAATATGCAGTATAGTCTTAGAAAACAGTGCAAACAATGTATAGTTACAATAGGATGCAATGGGGAAACATAGGGAGAGGGGCAACACAAACCATATACTCCAGAAGTGGAATGCGAACCACGAATGGACCCCAAACCTATGTGACCTTGTAGAGGGTCGCTGGGACTATTAGAAAATAGTGAGAGTTAGCAAAATAACCCTCCCCAAGACCCTGAAAAGTGAGTGCAAAGTGCACCAAAGTTCCCCTAAGGACAAAATAGTCGTGTTAGAGGGAGAATGCAAGGAAAACACAAATCAGCAATGCAACAACGATGGATTCCTGTCTGAGGGTACCTGTGGAACAAGGGGACCAAGTCCAAAAGTCACAAGCAGCTCGGAGATGGGCAGATGCCCAAGAAATGCCAGCGGTTGGTGCAAAGAAGCTCTTACTAGGCTGAAGAACTGTGAATACTGCAGGAACGACAAGGGCTAGAGACTTCCCCTTTGGAGGATGGATCCCCCACGCCTTGGAGAGTCGTGCAGAAGTGTTTTCCCGCCGGATGGACGCCAACAAGCCTTGCTACACGCAAATCGTGCGTTTGGCGTTTTTGGACGCTGCTGGGGCCCAGGAGGGACCAGGAGGTCGCAAATTGGACCTGCAGAGAGAGGGGACGTCGAGCAAGACAAAGAGCCCTCACTGAAGCAGGTAGCACCCAGAGAAGTGCCAGAAACAGGCACTACGAGGATGCGTGAAATGGTGCTCGCCGAAGTTGCACAAAGGAGTCCCACGTCGCCGGAGACCAACTTAGAAAGTCGTGCAATGCAGGTTAGAGTGCCGTGGACCCAGGCTTGGCTGTGCACGAAGGATTTCCGCCGGAAGTGCACAGGGGCCGGAGTAGCTTGCAAAGTCGCGGTTCCCAGCAATGCAGCCCAGCGAGGTGAGGCAAGGACTTACCTCCACCAAACTTGGGCTGAAGAGTCACTGGACTGTGGGGGTCACTTGGACGGTGTCGCTGGATTCGAGGGACCTCGCTCGTCGTGCTGAGAGGAGACCCAAGGGACCGGTAATGCAGCTTTTTGGTGCCTGCGGTTGCAGGGGGAAGATTCCGTCGACCCACGGGAGATTTCTTCGGAGCTTCTGGTGCAGAGAGGAGGCAGACTACCCCCACAGCATGCACAAGCAGGAAAACAGTCGAGAAGGCGGCAGGATCAGCGTTACAGAGTTGCAGTAGTCGTCTTTGCTACTATGTTGCAGGTTTGCAGGCTTCCAGCGCGGTCAGCGGTCGATTCCTTATCAGAAGGTGAAGAGGGAGATGCAGAGGAACTCGGCTGAGCTCATGCATTCGTTATCTAAAGTTTCCCCAGAGACAGAGACCCTAAATAGCCAGAAAAGAGGGTTTGGCTACCTAGGAGAGAGGAAAGGCTACTAACACCTGAAGGAGCCTATCACAAGGAGTCTCTGACGTCACCTGGTGGCACTGGCCACTCAGAGCAGTCCAGTGTGCCAGCAGCACCTCTGTTTCCAAGATGGCAGAGGTCTGGAGCACACTGGAGGAGCTCTGGACACCTCCCAGGGGAGGTGCAGGTCAGGGGAGTGGTCACTCCCCTTTCCTTTGTCCAGTTTCGCGCCAGAGCAGGGGCTAAGGGGTCCCTGAACCGGTGTAGACTGGCTTATGCAGAATTGGGCACATCTGTGCCCAACAAAGCATTTCCAGAGGCTGGGGGAGGCTACTCCTCCCCTGCCTTCACACCATTTTCCAAAGGGAGAGGGTGTCACACCCTCTCTCAGAGGAAGTTCTTTGTTCTGCCATCCTGGGCCAGGCCTGGCTGGACCCCAGGAGGGCAGCTGCCTGTCTGAGGGGTTGGCAGCAGCAGCAGCTGCAGAGAAACCCCAGGAAGGGCAGTCTGGCAGTACCAGGGTCTGTGCTACAGACCACTGGGATCATGGAATTGTACCAACAATGCCAGGATGGCATAGAGGGGGCAATTCCATGATCATAGACATGTTACATGGCCATATTCGGAGTTACCATGGTGAAGCTACATATAGGTAGTGACCTATATGTAGTGCACGCGTGTAATGGTGTCCCCGCACTCACAAAGTTCAGTGAATTGGCTCTGAACAATGTGGGGGCACCTTGGCTAGTGCCAGGGTGCCCTCACACTAAGTAACTTTGCACCTAACCTTTACCAGGTAAAGGTTAGACATATAGGTGACTTATAAGTTACTTAAGTGCAGTGTAAAATGGCTGTGAAATAACGTGGACGTTATTTCACTCAGGCTGCAGTGGCAGGCCTGTGTAAGAATTGTCAGAGCTCCCTATGGGTGGCAAAAGAAATGCTGCAGCCCATAGGGATCTCCTGGAACCCCAATACCCTGGGTACCTCAGTACCATATACTAGGGAATTATAAGGGTGTTCCAGTAAGCCAATGTAAATTGGTAAAAATGGTCACTAGCCTGTCAGTGACAATTTAGAAAGAAATGAGAGAGCATAACCACTGAGGTTCTGATTAGCAGAGCCTCAGTGAGACAGTTAGTCACTACACAGGTAACACATTCAGGCACACTTATGAGCACTGGGGCCCTGGGTTACCAGGGTCCCAGATGACACATACAACTAAAACAACATATATACAGTGAAAAATGGGGGTAACATGCCAGGCAAGATGGTACTTTCCTACAGGGACATATACTAGTGTCTTGCATATGTCCTAACAGTGAAATACTGCCAAATTCGGTTTTCACTGTGCAAGGCATATCTCTCTCATAGGTTAACATGGGGGCTGCCTTTAAATATCCTAAAAGCACAGATTCCCTTTGAGAATAGATAAAAATGTGGAGTTTAGGGTCTCTGAACTCACAATTTAAAAATACATCTTTTAGTGAAGTTGGTTTTTAAATTGTCTGTTTGAAAATACCACTTTTAGAAAGTAGGTATTTTCTTGCTTTTACCATTCTGTGACTCTGCCTGTCTGTGGATTGTCTGTCTGGGTTAGTTTGACAGTTGGGCTGTTCACACCTCTCCTAGACAGTGACACAAAAGGGGGCGGGGTGTAGCCTGCATATCCTGATGAGCCATCTGAGCTAGAGAGGTGGGAGGAGTGGTTGTTTACACCTGAAAGGACGGTGCCTGCCCTCACACAATGCATTCTCTGACCCCCTGGTGCGCGTCTGGGGCCTGGCCTGAACAAGGAAGGATCTTGCAAACACTTGAGACTTTGCTTTGAAGTTTGCCAACTTTAAAGGCAGAACTGGGTATAAGAAGAAAACCCAAAACCCCAGACTTTTAGAATCTTTCTGGAATCAAGAGGAACCTCTGCCCAGGAGAAGAGCTGAAGAGCTGAAGGAGGAGTACTGTCCCTTTGCTGTGTTGCTTTGCTGGATTGGCCTGCAGTTGCTGCTTCTGCCTGAAAAGAGTGCAAAGGGTGAACTTTGCTGTATGTCCTGCTTGAGAAAGTTCTCCAAGGGCTTGGAGTAGAGCTTGCCTCCTGTTGGAAGTCTCAGGGACACCAAAGACTTCAGCTTCCTCCAATGGGAACTGTACGTTTTGTGCTGTTCAAGAGGAGAAACCACAGCGACGCCGCCAACGATGCTGCTGGCCTGCATCGTGACCTGCCGATGCCCCGCGGAGTTGCATTGCCCCGCTTCACACTGCGACCCTGGTCTCACTGACGCCATCATCGGACGACTTCACCACCACACCCTGACCTGTGGGCCCCGCACTCCGGCGTCACCTGCTCACACCACAGCCTGGGCATCCCTGACGATGTCGCTCCTGCTGACACCGGCGCCGCTTCCTGCACCGTGGCCTGTGGACACCGCTCATGAGAAAACTGGTGTGGTGTTCTTTTATAGTGTTTTCACTTATTACTGCGTGTTATGTGCAAATACTTTACACATTGCTTCTGAGATAAGCCTGACTGCTTGTGCCAAGCCACCAAGGGGGTGAGCAGGGTTTATCTGAGCGGGTATCTCCTTTAACCTGACTAGAGTGAGGGTCCCTACTTCGACAGGGTGCAAACCGACTGCCAACTAGAGACCCCATTTCTAACAGTGAGTTACCCTAGTTAGATGATTTTCTAAATTACTTTTGTCTCTTCTTTCGTTTTGTCTACATGTGTTAATCTGTCCCTACACATACAAGTGCAAATTAGCATTAGGGATGTGGATGGCCCACCCCAATTATTGATTATTATTAACTGAGTTTGTTGATTTACTGATGCCACCATCATCTGCTTGAAAATCTGATTTTGATATGCACATTATAGTTCTGTTAGTTTGTGTCATTCTTTTGGAGTGTTTAATAGTATTAATGTTCAGTAGGCTTTATATATTTAGACGTTTTGGTCAGCCTATGTACATTTATAACTTAGTTTTGTGCACCATTTACGTTGCATTGGTTTTGTGGTTATAATAAAGCTTTGAAACTTGATTTAGTTTGGAGTTTTGTTTCTGTGGCCAAATTGGTCATTCGTGTTTAAATTGTCTCGATTTCTTATTTTATTGATCTGTGTTGAATGAATTTGATTACCACACTCCTCACTGAGTCCAAAGATCTAGTGGACCTCTAGTGTAGGTGAGACAAGCTGTGGTGTCTCACCAAAGTGCATGAGGTTTCTAAACCCAAGGTGGGAAGAAGACCACCGGGTGTGCTTCAGCAATATCATGATGCAGTCACTCTTCTTATTTCCTGCGAATAGGCACTTCTGGTCCTAATACAGTCTTTGCACAGTCTCCGTTCTGATTACTCCAGTAAGAGCAGCCCACTTTTCTCTGTAGTCACAGTTCTTGTCCACCTGCGTGTTCCAAACAAAAGCCTTTGCGCTATCTCCCTTCTGGTACCTCCGGTATTAAAAAATCTGCTGTTCTCTACCTTGCACATGGCATTGGTTATGTAACAGTGGGAGCTACCACTGATCCTGAGGTCTTTCTCCACTCCTGGTTCATGTATGGGTGGTACACAAGGTATCAAGGCAGCTTTGTTTATCCATTGTGTTTGTGAGTTATACACATCTCACCCATGTACAGATGTATCACTGTGCTCTAAGTTGCTTCTTCTATTCCAGAAGGCTGATTACAAAATCATTGGTGCCCTTTTGACAGTATTATGGACTTTGGGACATGAAAATAAGCAGAGAGTTCTCATAAGAGCGCTATCTTTAGCACAGTAAAGCCCCACTGCCTGGCCTGTGACTTTTATACGTGTTTTCTTTCATAATGAATATTCAAGGATTTATCAATATATTTTCAACTATATACGCGCCTTAAATATTTTACAAAGAAAATAGGTTAATGCATTTTAAAATGTTTACAATTTAATATGTTATTCTCTTTTGTTAGATGTCTTTAAAGTAGATGAATTGGACTTTCTGAACCAGAGACTTAACTGAACTACATGACTCGTAATACATGTTTGTGTTAATTGTTAAATCCAGATCATTGTATGAAATGTTTTTGAAAACGTTTATTCATCCTTATAGTATTTTTATTGTGGTATGCTTGGTTTTAAGTATAATACAAATAAAATAATACATAGCAGTATTTGTTTTTCTTAGAGCAGATGAGTAACTTGACACAACTTTGGCCACTGTCTCAGGTTAAAAAATGCAGTTTATTAACTATTTCAAGGATGATGGTATTTCCTGTGTGCTTCATCTTTCACCTTTTGCAGCAGCGTCCTACCTCTTGGTGTGTAGTTTCTGGTTTTTGTTCTGGACCTCAGGTCATAACATCTTTTCATATCTACTCCACACTTCTTTTAGTTACTCCAACAGCATTATTTTTTATTTGGATTCACTGGTAACATAAGGGATGAATTTCCAAAAAGTTCTATTTTATTCCACACACTCCCCTACTAAATTCCAAGATACTTTTCTTAAATTGTCTTTTTGTCTTCCTGGAAATGTCCTACAGCTCCTGTGTTGCATTCTTCTAAAGCAGTATTAGCCAAAGAGATAGTAGCTTAGAGTAGTTGTAGATTCTGTCCTTGGATTCCCTACCGTCCTCTGCTTGCAGATGGTCCAGCATCATTGTCTAGCGCAATGAACCCAGTTTCTGTTACAAAAAGATGTAAACATTTGAGTACATGAAATACAGTTTTGTATCTAAAGTTCAAGTGAGTTGATATTGTTCTTCAAAGAATGTATAGTGTTAGTTCCATGTAGACATAAAGAAACAGTTGGAATTGAAGGTTTATCTATGCAAGCATGCAAGATATGTAATATCTGGATAACACCCCTGAGATCAGCAGCTGAACCCGTGTCCTGGTAGTTAGTGTTGCCAAGTTATCCCCTAATTGTGAAGCTAAAATAAGACTTGTGCTTTTTGCTGACATTAGAGATACATACAGCAAAGGAAAACAATGAACGCCAACAAAAATATTGTTAACATCAGAGGTTGCCAGAGTTATCTGACTGATGGATGGTAAAGGGCCTAATAGCTGCTGCCAACATGTCCCCTGATTTCATCACTATTGATGTTTTCTTAGTGGACACAAGAGGCTGTTATATGGCAGAAGATGACAGAAGAGTGAAAGAGGGAGATACATAGAGAAGTAAGGCATCCAAAATCACACAAGAAGATGCTTGTATTATGGTTTAGGTTCTTATTTTAGATCCATAAAGAGTCCTCTGCTGCAAGGTAAGACAAGGTGTAACAGATATCTTATAATGTTTGTCTTGCATTGCCAAGTCTAAGGAAACCTTTATAAGACAGTATATAATTGAGTGAAAAATTGCATTATGTATTGACCAGGGTAAAAATAGAGTTGCTCGATAAAATAAATACATCTGCTTCGTCAGTAAGAAATAAAGAAGTCGGACCCTCACAAACAAAACCATTTTGAGGTTGGAAAGGCTCAGATTAATTTGTAAATTCTGAGCCTTTGTGACTGCAAAATGACATTTTTGTATTCACAAAACCCAAACTGCAATTTGGTAAGCTGTTAGTGAATCGCAATTTGGGTGTGAGAATACACATCTATTCAGTATTTGAAACGGGTGTGTTAAGAGTGTACCTTCCAGATACTGATTTATTAAAGTATGTATTAATATTTTACAACTGAAATCCAGTCACAAACACTAATATTTTTTTCACTTCCTTAAAGAAGGTGGTCAACCATTCACAAATGGGAAGGGGTCGCCCTGTTGACAAAACATCAAAAACATTTTTAGGAGTAGACAGTGGTCCATGGCACCACTGCCTCCCCCTAAAAAAAAAGTATATGTAATTTTTTTTGCACTTTCTGATTTCCTTTATGGGTTGCATTTGAAAGCAATCACAGGCATGGTGGTCTGCTGAACCCAGCAGGCCACCAAGCCTGTCATAGTAGACTCTTTAGAAACTTTATTTGGTTATGATCATGACCATAACAGTGCAAAAAAACAAAAGCAAGACAAACCACATATATAATACATCACCAGAATTTATAAAAAAAACATAAAGTATAAAATACAAGTGGCAACAAAATTACAGAACCATCATAAATACCCTAAAAACATAAGGACAGGAATGACTTACATGTGCAACAATCAAATACAATACACTTAATCGATCCTGGTATATCTCAGTCACATTGCTGCTCTTAAAAAACAAGTTACTTAAAAAATATTATGCTCATCAGATAAAAGCTCTAAAAACATGAGAGGTGGTCGAACCTGAGTAAGGTTCAAGGATTTCAGCAAACGGATAATAAACAATCTCCTAGGCAACTTAACATATCCACAGAACATGGTAAAATGTAGGGTATCTTGCGGGAGACATATTGACGCAGCTGCAAGGGCCCAGGTAGCTGGGGGCGTTCCATTCACTGGGACAAGTCAGCAGGTGCAACATATTGAATCTGAATTTAGTCAACAAACATCTACCCCTGTCGCTTCTTACAATCAGTAAGTAAGGTTTCATGCACTGAATCATTTTTATCAGCATATGACCGCATACAGAGGGTTTCAACATTTCCACCTGCTCTTATGAGACATTCTTCATTCAAGGAAATGGTCCCTCACCCAGTTAAATTCAGATATAACCATGGTCTGTGAGTTGAGAAATAAGTCCTCTCTCCCTAGGCTTTTAAAAGACTCCTTGATATACGCAATCCAAGGGATCCTAGCTGCATGGTCAAGGGACAAACACTCCTTAAGAATAAGCCTCTTTGGGTGGGTTTTCACCTTGTCCATACTTTAATCCAGCATAAAAGAGACCTCAAGACAATGTTGTCCCCAATATACTTTACACCCAGCTCCTTGTGAGCTGACAAACTGACAGAGTACTTTGAGGTACATCCAACAAATGCCTTAAAAAATATTTCAATCATCTGTAAGTGTTCTGCCTTTGTGCATCCCCAAATGTCACCGCCATTAGTGACCTTAGAGATGCACTTAGCCTGAAAGACCTTCATTAAAGCTAATGGTGGGGTACTCCCCAATTGATGGGTAAAGCTAGTTAGAGCTGCATTTGCCTTTATCAACTCTTCTCTCTTGCTGACAATCAGGATTTTCCAGGTCATACAGGAATCAAATAACACCCCAAGATAGGACAAAGCTGAAACTATAGTCAGGATGTAAGTACATACCCTGGATATTTTAGTTCTTGTTGGATGCAGGCCCACTGCCATGATATAGGAATTACTCAAATTTACAGAATCATCCATGTATTCTACAAATTTATTCAGTAGCACTTGGAGATCCAGAGCAGTTCTGGCCAATGGGACAGCATCATCTGCATATAGCAGCACTGGATATAATCTTGTCTTTACATTTGGACAATCAGCCACAGTGGTCAATAGGGCTTACTCTAGCCAATTTAAATATAGGGTGAATAAAAAAGGGTAAAGGATACACCCCTGTCCCACTCCCTTGCTCATTCTATATGAATGGGTACAGGCAGAAACCTGGGAGTACAGAACTGATGCTGTAGTGTTTGCATGTAAATCATTAAAGATGTACACAGTGTCAGGGTCCACCTCCATAGAGAGAAGCATACGCCACGGTTAACCCAGTCAAAAGCGGACGTGATGTCCATAAAAGCTAGAAGGACGGATTCATGAGGGGAGACCCCCCTGTAAATGATGCATTCAAAACCAACTTCAGAGCTGGGCCCCAGATCTCAATATCTCCAATAGACATATCAAGGGGAATACCATCATGGCCAGGAGACTTAGGGGGTTATTCCAACTTTGGAGGAGTGTTAATCCGTCCCAAAAGTGACGGTAAAGTGACGGATATACCACCAGCCGTATTACGAGTTCCATAGGATATAATGGACTCGTAATACGGCTGGTGGTAAATCCGTCACTTTACCGTCACTTTTGGGACGGATTAACACCTCCTCCAAAGTTGGAATAACCCCCTTAATTCTTGATATTATACCCCTGTTGACTTTGTTTAGAGTGAAGATGAAGTTAGATGTCCCTAGCAAGGTCAAATGCAATTCATTGTCTATATGAATAGGTGAGCAATTATAAACCTCTTCAAAATGTGCCATCCACTGGCTAGCTCTCAAATGATGGTGTAAGACCGGACAGTTATCATTTGCCAAACATGGCTGATTGATAATGCTCCAAAACAAAGAGCTATCTTTACTGGTACAGTCTTGCACTAGGTCATCCCAGGCTATTTCTTTTAAGGTGGCTTTATGCTACTTGAGTTCCATTTTATAAGACTTTCAGTAGGGAGCTATACATTCCTGGTCTCTTGATGAATCTTTTAATGCCTGATTTAACCTTCGTAAAGCCTTAGAGCAGTTGTGATTAAACCATTTTGGGTAAGATGGATCAATATGAACTGCTGGAGTGTTAAGTATGGCTACCAGTCACCTTGTGCAAGATGACTTCAGAGGTGGCTAGAACAGCCCCACTAGAAAAGCATAGTTCAAGACATGTAAAGAGCTTCTAAAAACAGGCCACAAAGATAGATTTTTTAAGGCATCTGGGCTCCACTTGGGACCATTTTAGTCACTTGCCTTGATCTGTTGGAAGAAGCACCCCAGAGGCCCAGCATGAGAACATAACCCACTAAATGACAAAGAAATTGGGATATGATCACTAAATGAGCTAGGCAGTATACTAAAGTTGGAAATCTTCATATAGAGGATGCAGATACAACCCCTTCCCTTAAAAGATGGTAATATGCAGGGACCTGCAGAGCTTACCAATTTATCTAGGGCAAAGACGAGATAAGAATTGTTTACGATTTCGTTAAGTTCTGAGCCATCCCTGGAATGATCCTTTGTAACCCCTCCACTATAGTACATTTAGATAAATTGTTACTTGGGTCATCTGGGGCTCTCACAAAGATAGATACTGAAGTCGCCCACTAAAATTAGATGTGGAGGGCCTTGACTATTGGGCATTGTAGTCATTCATTGTGGGTCACAACTTATGAGGTAGGTTGAATTGTGACACCCTACGATTCAGTATTTTGTGACCCGACCTATTACTACATAGGTCAGTTCAGAAAAAGCAAATGGATTCAGTAGAAGCAGGTGCACAATTGTGTCATTCGCCATCTAAGTTGTTATTGTCCCTCTTCTACTGGATCATACATTGCGTGAAAGATATCCAGGTAACTGCATCCAAGCACATTCTTTCTTTCATGGAGTAGCTCAGGGTTTTATTTCATTAACTATTTATTTATTCTACATGTGTATATGAACCAGCTCAGAGAAATCAGAATTGGACCCATGATGTTGGGATGGAAAAGTTCTCTGCATGGTGATGGATGTGCACTCCTGCCCTGAGTGTTGCAACTGTAATGATGTCTGGATCCCTAATGCAGATTTTTGTTGTCATAGGCAAGCATGGTTTATGCACCACAACCTAGGCCTATCTTATTGATGGTGGTTTTGTTAGACGGGGGGCACCCAAAGTACAACCCTCATAGTGGTGAAAGGCTACTGTCCTTACCAGGAGTTAAGCAGCAAGAGAGTGGTGGTTGCAGCATGCAGTGTAGTGATCAGTAGGCATGAACAGGTCTTTTTTTCCTGTGTAACTGGAGTGAGCTCTATAGGCTCACCCATTTAAAGTTCTGCTCCGGTGTCCTTAACTTACCACTGACTTTAATTGGTTTGGTGTGTAGTGTTGTGCAGTGCATGTGCTGGGTGTAGGTGTGCCTATGAATGGTCCAATACAGGGATATTGCAGTGCTGTGTTGTGTGTGTATGTGATATGCATTGTTTCTAATCATCTTTTTTAATCGAACTTTGTAACTATATGGAGTACTATGGTTATTTGCTTTAATGGTTTTCTGACCGAATAAAGCTTGTGTTTATTATTATTATTATTATTATTATTATTATTATTATTATTATGCATGTGCTGTATGCATGTGTGCTATGAGTGGTACAATACATGAAGGATGTAGTGCTGCACAATGTGTGTATGTTTTTTACATGTACTTGATGTGTGTGTGCCTGTGAATGGTACAATACGTAAAAGATGTAGTGATGTGCTGCATTCCTGTAAGACTGGGTGGGACTCACTGGAGGAGGGAGAGCCAGAGATTCAAAGAGAGATTGCAAGAAAGGGCCTGGACACATCTCAGGAAGGAGATGGGGCTGATAAGAGAATCACAAATAGTAGAGCTGATGCCGTGGAATAACCTTTTGATTAACATATCACTGTGGCTGACATCCAGGTGTGAATTTCTAGTCAATCCCATGGTCTGTGTTGCGCGACTATTAGATTTAGAGTTGCTCCTACTGTGAAAGACTACTTTCAGGAGGAAGAGAGAACAGAGGAGTAGCAAATTCAAAAGGGAGCAGACCTCCAACATAAACTTCAAAAGACTCAGATCAAATCACATATGATGTCTGGAAATGGACTACAAGAAGGGGAGCTTGAGAGCCCAAGAATTGTCATTGGTTGTACAGTAAGTTTGGCTGTGTGAGGAGAAGAGGCTCTGCAAGACTTCTGCATGTGACCAGGACTGGAGGCTGAGGTCTGCTAGTCTCCCAGCTAGGTGAGGGGGACATCACTCCAGGAATCCAAGACCACATGCCCTGGAGCCTGGAATACCAGTGCTGGCCTGCTTGCCGAGACCAGCGTGCTGTGTGAGGAAGGATTTGTTGAAGGGAAAGACGTCCAACAGGGAATTCTGGCAAGTTGATCCTAGTAGCGAGTTGTGAGGAGATGGCTGCTGCACCGATTAGATCATTGCCCATGTGTAGTCTGCAAACCTCGTATGCCAGAGGAGGGCCTCCTTGAAGTGCACTGTTATCATTTCTGCACCGAACGGGTCATCAACTGTGTGCAGTGTGAAGTAAGTCACCCTGTATGCCAGGTGAGGCAACCATGAGGAGTATTGCCATGCTGTCTGTAGCCAGGTACAGTGATAAGCCATCGACCCCGCATGCTAGGTGGGGCAGCTATGAAGAGCATTGCTGTGCTGAACTGGTCAAAGCCCGAGTGTGGTGGTAAGCTGGCCACCCAATATGTCAGGTGGGGCCACAGTGAACAGAACCACTGTGTCGAGTATGTCAGAGCCCATGTGAGGGAGAGACGGTGACCCAGTATGCCAGAGAGGGCCAAAAGACCAAGTGAGACCTCATCGGAGGAGAGAGGCCACTGTGGTGACCCTAGTGGGCTTGAGTCTTTGTTGAAGACTGGCGTTAGAACCTTTGCACCCCCTCCCACTACCCATGAACAGAGCTCAAGAACGTCCTTAGCTTGAAAGAACAATGAGAAGACCCCTGGCCAGTGCAGGACCACATGTGGAGAAATCGAGGACAGCCGATCATAGTCCACCTGGGCCACATGCAAAGGATTTACTGAAGACAGCTACTGCAGCTCTAGTACCCACAGAGGGGCGCATTTACAGACTCTGGTCCCTTTCATCCTGCTGGTGTGTGTTAGACCTGGTATCCTTGGTGTGGTTTCCCCTGTCTTTTTGCCTCTAGTTCCTTTATTTTTTACTGTGTGCTGGACTTTGTTTTTCTGGTGTTTGGTACTCTGGGCACTTTAGCACTGCTGTCCAGTGCTAAAGTGCAAGTGCTCCCCGCATAAATTGTGATTATGATTGGTTATCCCTGATTGGCACATTTGATTTACTAGTAAGTCCCTAGTAAAGTGTGCTAGAGGTGCCCAGGGCCTGCAAATCAAATGCTACTAGTGGACCTGCAGCGCTGATTGTGACACCCACATGAGTAGCTCTGTAAACATGTCTCAGACCTGCCACTGCAGTGTCTGTGTGTCCAGTCTTCCTTTGAAGTTTGCCTACTTTAAAGGCAGAAATGAGTATAAGTAGCCGACCCAAAATCCCAGATTTACAGAAAACTTCTGGATCAAGAGGAACCAAGGAGAAGAGACCTGGAGGAGGAGTACTGCCCTTGTGCTGTGTGTACTTTGCTGGGTTGGCTTTCAGTTGCTGCTTCTGCCTTAGAGAGGACAAAGACTGGACTTTGCTGTGTATCATGCTTGTCAAGAATCTCCAAGGGCTTGGACTAAGCTTGCCCCCTGTTCTGAAGTCTTGGGGCCATCAAAGACTTCATCTGCCACCACCTGGGCTTTCTTGCTGAGACCCCTACCTTTCCAAGTGGTGCATCATCCAGTCCCTGGGCCCTCGAAAGGAGAAGCTGTGGAACCCAAGGTGAAAATCCACGCACCGGAGCCGAGCGGCAGAGGAATGGACAAAGTGCCTGCACTGCAGCTAAAAAATCAACAAAGATCCGTGAAATCGATGCTTCTCCAGCTCAGTGCAGATTCATCGCTGACCTGGGTCTGGATTTTTCACGCATCGTCCCTGGGCATCAAAATCGAGGCTGCAGGTCCAGAAACCATTGCATCCCTTCCCTGCGTGGGAAGAATCAACGCAACACTTACCTGGCAGAGAAAGAGTTGACACACAGCCTCACTTGCGATTAAGAAATTGATGCACTGCTTGTTTTTAAGATGCACGCTCTCCCGTGTAGCTTTATTTTTGATGCATACTAGGTAGTTTGTGCTAAAACAACGTATCAATTGATTTCTATGGATTAAGACTCTTTTTACTTTAAAAATTCATATCTTTGCTTGTGCATTTTGGATTTTTGTCGTTTTGGGTCTTGTGTGATTTAGATTAATGTTAGCTGTTTTTTAAACTGGTGTAGAGTTCTTTTCTGATGTTTTCACTGTGTTACTCTGTTTGTTTGTAGAAATGCTTTACACATTGCCTATTAGATACGTGTGACTGCTTGTGCCAAGTTACCAAGGTAGTGAGCAGGGGTTATCCGAGGTGTGTATCCTGACTAATGTGAGAGTCCCTGCTTGGACGGAGTGCAAACTGACTGCCAACCAGACACCCCATTTTAACAGTGTGGGTAAGACTGATTTTGGTTTAGTGGATACTGAGGAAACTTGCTTGTCAGATAGCACTTCATTGTCGGAACAATTTTGACTTTAAGAAAGAGTCGGGTGGACACTCCTGAGATTAGGACTACTAGTGGGGCTTAATTTTAATGTCATGTATAGTATATGGGTAATAACCACTACCACCAGCATATGGGGGGGTGGAACTCAGGGATCCATTTATGAAACACGAGCTCTGACCTCATAGGACACTGTGAATTATTTGTGAATGTCATATTTTACTTTGTGGTAGTAAACAAACACTACTTTTATCACAAAAGCAGGTATTTGACTCAACCACCATTTATTGCTGCTGCTGCATGTATTTTGAGTTGTGAGCCCTTGTTCACAACCACGTGTCTACCTCCCCACAAAGAAGCCTTGGACTGCTCAAACTGTGCTACTACTCAGAGGGTACTTGATCCCATTGCTTTGAATTTATAGGCGCCAGGACATCAATAGTAAAGGGCCTCAACCCCCAAGGTTGAGCACAGCAACCCCTGCTTACCCAATTTCTCTCTAAAGTGGGGTCTGACACCAGATATCTAAAAATTATGCAACTACCCTTCACCCTCAAGAAGACCATATGTTCAGATTAAATAATGCAGAGGAACGTCTGCACCATTACCAGATGTGGCGCCTGGCCTAAAATAATTGTCCTCATTTCAAAAGTGAATGTTCTGTGGAGTATACTGTCATGAAATTTAGGCACAGATTGAAGAGGGCCTAGCGCCTCCTTGTGCCACATTAGTGCCATTTTTATGACACTAATATGGCTCAACAAGGCCAAATTCGCTGCACCATATTTACACACTTTGTAAGCCCTTGTGCCACATTCTGCCTGCACCAGCATAATGTATGCAAGGAGTGTGTTCCCCCAATAGGGGGACTGCAAAAATGGGGCTGTGGAATCTAGGAAATTCCACTGCGCCATTTTAAGTGACTATTTTTAAACGGGGCATAACATTATTTTCATTGGGCCCCTATGTGTTCTGCAGGATTATCTCCAAAATTTAGGCTGTAATCCTGCACAGAACATCAAGTGCAGGGGTAGTTATTAATGATATCGGAGGATAGGGAGTCATTGTGACAGGTGGAGTAGATTTGGTTGAATATTGAGACTTGGTTTGACTATCTTTACAGGAACAATGTCCCAAACTCGCAGGAGAATGAGATGTCAAAGGAGTGGGTTATATGGACAGTAGAGGTCGCTATTAGGTAAACATATTCCAATGTGTCTTATTTGAGTTATATAAAAGGAGATTTTGAAATATATCTGTTTAAACGCCATTTCCAACCACAGTAGATTACCGTACAGTGAATCTTTATTAAAATATTGCATTATATTTGGTAGTGCGAACAAGTGATATGTGTGAAATGAATAATAGTGACATCAGGACTCCATTTCACAGGTACTTTCCATTGGGTTTGGATGTCGCCCAGGGTATAAGGACAACACACAAGGGTGTTTAAGAATGAATGAGCTCCAGATGTGTGTGCATGCATATTGTGTTGCATGGAATTCCTGTATAGAAAATTGGACATAAACCACCTATATTAAGGGATGGAGATTGATATAAAATCACCATATTTTGGTTGGGTATATACAGACTTTGTATTGACATGTAATAATGTGATCCGAGGACACAATGTAGATAGATGAGTCTGTCTAGTTCATTTGCATGAGTATTCGTTTTTTGGTAGTATTTTACACATTACTTTGGTTTCCACCTTAAGTACACAGGAGTCGGATTGGGATGGGAATAATTGGAATGGACTTTACATTACTGCATATGTGTATTAATCACAGCCCTGATGAAGTCCTTGGGTTACATCCCAGACGAAACATGTATTGGCTGGAGTTGGAGCTGAAGAAATTCAGAAGATCACACCACGAGTGTGGAATAATACAAGATGTCTGTCTTATTTTATATCCCTTTACTGAGGGACTTGGCTTGGATTGGCTTTGGCTTTACCCTCACCACCTACACAAACCTCTTGACTACTAACAGGAGGTACCGTCTGATAAATTCATGAAATTCATGCATGGAGCAAACTGACTTGACATTGGGGCCCTCCAAACATTTGGTGGAAAATTGGTCTAAAGCAATCATAGGGATGCTTGCTGCATTTCAAATCATAAATATTTATAATGAATAAATTACAACCCCCATTTTGTGTCACTCCAAGGACCTTCTGGAATGTTTTCAGTGATCCTCCCACAGAAGCTTTCATGACAATGACATTTTCAGGGGTTCTGGGATGCTGATGGCCGCACCAACTTTGAAGGAAATGGAGCAAACTTCAAGCCTGATTTATGAAAAGTTAGCTCTGCCTTTATGCCATTTTTTGATACATAAGTGGTAGAAACTTACGTTTGTGCCATTTTTGTGTCAAAAAATGACATAAAGGTGGCGCTAACTTTTCATAAATCAGGCCCTACATGTGCTCAGAAATAATACTTTGCAAAAAGGCAAAAATAGAACAAACTCCTTTGACCCATTTTTGAAGCGTGAAAGAAGGAACTGGTTTGAGGCAAAACAGTTTGCCAATTTCTTAATTTGTGAAGCTAAAAAATAATCCAAAATAAATGTTGTGTTTTTTAAGCAAAGGTAATTCATGGACAAGGATTTCTTCGTTTTAAAACTCTCCTACAAACACAAAATAGCGTATTAGCAAGAGATGTGGTATGTCATGCCTGCAACATTTTCGTAGCCTGTTGCCACCACTTTTTACCAGGTGCCAAAATAATTTGGGGGTACTAAAGCCATTTTCCGAGCCAGAAAAGCTTATCTGAATCAAAGAATGGGTATTGCGATCCATTCAAAATCACAGATCAGAGGTGGAGTGAAAACACGGGTTACGGTGGTATCTCTCTGACCTCATGTTCATCAATTGGTCACACATAGCCTTGAAGAATGCCCAGCAGTGAAATGAACGTCACCCATAAGAAATGCACCATCTCAACATTCGGTTGAAATGAAATGTTTACTAAGAAATCACTGAATACACAAAATTTGAAATTGTTTTCATTATGTGATTCAGCCATACTAGATGCCAATCAAGGGTAGGCAAACCTCCCAAGACCAGAAAACTGGTACTGTACCCTAATAGATGGGTCAACCACATAGGAAGACATGAAACATTGCCTCTACACCACTCCTCATGCACACAAGCTTTTCGTACCACTACAAGTGACATGGATACACTCTAAAGAAGTGGCTGACGGACCCAGACCAAAAGCATACAAACAGGAAACAAAAAGAGGGCACATATCTGGACATAATGCAACATCAAATAAATAGTTATTTGGGGTGGTCAAACATGGATTCATGTGCCTGCTACACATTATGTATAGAAGCCACACAGCACTACTGAAGCCAAAGGTATTTGCTGGAGGCTTACCGCGTGCTCTACAATTTGGATTTCAACTTTCAACTATGCTAGATGACTTTAGGGATGGTTTGAACCAGCACACCTACTACACATGCATGGAGAAGACAGACAACCACTGCAACACCAGTAAGTTAGAAATGCTCTCTAGGACAGGAAAGCCAGGACGAATGGTGTTATGTTATGTGTTATGTTATGTTTTGTTGTGGTTTAAGGGCTCTAGGAGCAGCTACATCTCTTTACAGCACTCCAGTGGCAGCTGGTGAACTCTGGAATTAGTGGGGCGTAAACTTCAATGTGTGAGTGAGTAAGGAAGAAGGAGTAAGGCTGATGGCCCCTAGTAGAAGCCTAGTACTATTAGGCCAGTCAGAGACAGAACTCATTTTCAAATACACCCTTGCCTGTCTTATTGAACAGTAGCCAGGAGTTATTGAAGCTTGATGATCCCATTCCACCTTTTCATGGGACAGAAAGGGTATGGTGAGCTTGGGCCGAGTGATGTGAAACTTCAAGCAGGGCTTCTGTCTATGGTACCCTAGCTTATAGTTATCAGATGTGACGCTGCCTGCTGGCATATGATGTAGGCAAAATAAAGAGCTGTATAACAGTAACCATGATGTAATTACATCCTGGTGATAGGCATCTGTGCACTGGATCTTTAGTAAGTGCTTGGTTGCACGAGCCTCACTACCAGTGAGGCAGCCTGGCATAGATCACAAAGCAGCATATTCATGGATGTTACTGGCACATGTATACTCATACAGATCTGATAATGGTTTTGCAAATTGGGCACAGGCGGAGCCCATTTTCCCTAATGGAGAAACCGTCACTGCACACACTCCAAATAAAGTCACGGTTTAAGAGCATTGAAAATACCAACAACTGCTTGATGAAAGATAGTAGGGAAAGAACAGAATAGATGGCAAGATAGAGGGAAGCCCAGTGCCTAGGATACAAATCAAAGAATGTATATCCCACCAAATGTGCACAGTTAAATCCAGCAACTTGCAAAATAACAGAGTTAGTCAAATGTAAACAGCATGTGGGATGATACAGCTGAAGCATGGCCCTGACAAAAAGCTGCAGACCTATGAAAGACTGTCCAAAAACACATAAATGACACATAGTCCTCTATAGATTACCATTGAAGCATACCCTAAAGAGCATTAGCTTTAATGAACATGATGAAGGAGATGACTATGTAGGCAGCACGCTTCTCAATTGCCTCAAAGTCTTGCAATATAATTGGTAACCCTGCAAAAAGGGTGTTTGCATAACCAGTGCAAACAGTAACAATATCTGACATGGCCAAACTTTTCCATCTTTATTCAAGAAACTTTATGAGGGATCTGAATATGGAATGAAAATGCAGAGTCCACTGAAGACGCTTGGGATGGCAGAGTCAAATTTGACTTGAAATTAATTTCTAAGTTTTGAGGCAAGTGTGCAGGAGTGGTACAAAGGCCTATTTCGTGAGGCCAATATCGTTTTACCTTAAGAATCTGCCCAGCCCACCTCCATAATGTGTGTCTTGCCAGTCTTTAATTTGATCCTTTTTGATCCAGTGATGACCCATGCCATGCACTCTGCAATTAACCTGAAGAAATATTAAAAAGATGCAAACCTGAAGTCTGAACCATGTAGTCAAATGGTATATTGACTGCTTCAAAAGTGGATAAGTTTCGCTACAGGCTCAGCATAGATGTTGAAGAGATGAAGGGACAAGACTGAGACCTGGGTTATACTACAGACCTCGGGTGAGTTGATGAAGAAAATGTCACCAAGTTCACTTCTAGAGAATTATTAGAAAGAAGCCTTTGAACAAAACCAGTGGAGAGCCGAAAATCTCAGAAAAATTAGGCGGTCATTGGTGTCAAATACCACTGATAAATGATAAAGAAATAGTGTGACATCTGCCACCCACCTCAGATCATTCATGTGTGCCAGAAGAGCCACTTTGGTTCTGTGGCTGGAACAAAACCCATCCTGCTTTGCACAGAGAAATGTCAAGATAGGAAACTATCTAACTTGCCACTTGTCCCTTCAAAAGTCCAAAGTGAGGAATCACTTGGCCTGCTGCTGGGCATCCACCCCTTTCATTGAGCTAGCAAATATGCAGATCACTCACTCACTTTTACAATACTACTGCAATTCCACCACTGTCCATTTTCCAAACTTACTGCACTTGAATTCTCGCTCACTTCTTCCACTTTATGGGGTTGACTGAACCTCATTTCCCACTTTCTCACACTAACCTTGGATACTTTAACACATACCCAATCACCTTTACTGCAATGCAATCTCTTAGTATACTTAATAGAATAAAATCTGACCCTACTCTGATCACATCTAGGATCAAAATTCTAGTGCCAAATCTGGATAATGACCCCAGCCTGAGAGAGTTGAACAGTTTTTCACCTCTCAAAGTACAAAAAGGGATAACACCTGTGTCTGTGTCTTTGTTGGATGTATTCTGGTGTGCCGACAACATAGCTCTCATGGCATTCTCCACATCCACACTTTTTAAAAATGCCCCTTGCATACATTCCACTATCATTCTATTTATTCTTTCCATGAGACCATTTGTTTGTAGGTGGTACAAACTTCACCATTTGTGCTTTATACCAGCCACACTCAAAAATTCCAACAGTTCTTTTGATAAGAACCTCACCCCATTGTCTGACATTAATCCAGCAGGTAAATCCTCTCTTGCTCAAAAAGGTGATGATACTTTTGGTGTGAGTTTCTCTTACAAACCAGACTTCCAACCATTTTGAAATATAATTTACCAAAACAATGGCATTTTTGTGCTGCACAGGAAGACAATGAAAAGGTCCAACAAAATCAAGACTGACCCTTTCCTAAACATTTTTAGATAAATCAATAACAGTTAAAGAAGGCACCCTTGTTGAGAGATCCTTGTTATTTTGCTGACAATTCCTACACTTGGACACTCATTGCTCAATGGCTTTATCCATTCCTGGCCATCAATATAAACACCTTCATCTCTGCTTGTTGGATGTCATACCTCAATGTCCTTCATGACTAAGAGCAAGTGGTTTGTTTATGATGTCACTTGCTGGTATTAATTTATCACCACAAAAAACAATCACTTTCCACTGACAATTCATCTTGAATCTTCCAAAAACTTAGCAGTGCAATTGTAAATTCTTTTGTCTAGGTCAATCATTAGTTACAAAATTTAAACTTGTTTTAAAGCACAGTCATCCTTCAATGCATCTTTCCACTTCTGTTCTGATACACATCCTACCTCTGACCAACAAATGTTAGCGACCAAACATTCTACATCCATGCTGGTCATCTTTTTCTGTCTTGTTCAGTCCTCCGATTCATATGAACGAGGAAGAAGTGCAAAACGATCTGCTTTCTTGTTCTCCCCCCCTCCCGGAATGTGTTCTACCTCAAAGTGGTGCTCCCAATGTTTTGAACTGAGGCTAATAAGTCTAGCAGTAGCCCTGCTGGTATTAATATTAGACCCATTCAAAATGGGAATCAGTGGGTTATGACCAGTTCTGATGACAAAACAAGTGCCCCACTAACAATTAATGTTTTCTACTGCCAAGTGCAGGCTACCATCTCATGCTATAACAGAGTACAGGCTCTTCTGAGGTGTCAATGCAATGCAATAATATTTTATTTGCCTGCACAATCTTGTGTAAGAACAGCTCCAATTCCAACATTACTGGTGTCTACAGTAATGCATATTTTTTCTCCTCGAACTAAAGGACTCAGTCATGGCACACAGCTAAGTTTCTTCTTAATAGTGTCAAATTCATGTTGCTGTTCCATACCCCAAGCAAATTTGACATTCTTTTTTATTAATCCTAATAAAGGGTTCTGCAACTGCGGCAAATTCCTGATTGAATTTTGCATAAAACTCACACATACCCATGGAAGTTCGGAGTTCCTCACGAACTTTGGGTTGCACTACATCAACAATGGCTTCAAGTAAGCCTGGTCTGGGTGAAATTCCTTTGCAAGATACTACATGCCCTAAATATTCAACTTCTTTCACACCAAAAACACATTTCTCTTTTCTCAATCTCAACCCACTATTTTCCATGGCTTTCAATACAACACTCAACCTGTTGTTGTGCTGAATTTCATATTTGCCATGGACAAATACATGATCCTGGAAAATTGAAACTCCAAAAACTACGCTTAAAACATCCTCAATTACTCTTTGAAAAGTAGGTGCTGCTGAAGCCAATCAAATTCATACTCTGAAAAACTGAAAACCACCATCCAGAGTGACAAAAGCCGTTAAGTGCCTCAAGTCTTTCCTAAAAACAAGTTAGGTTAGGCTGACCACAAATCCAATTTTGAAAATATAGATACCCCAGATAAGGATCCCATTAAATCATCAATTTTAGTAAAAAGATGTCCATCAACCCATATAGCTTTGTTTAAACTCCTTAGGTCTATGCACAACCTAAAACTCAACTCATGTTTTTCTGTGCTACTACGATGTGAGACAACTATAGTGAGTGCTCAGTCACACCTTCAAGACATAAGCTATTTAACAATCCAATCAGTTCTTCTCTGATAGACAAAGGGACACTATGTAATGTATGCTTGACCAGTATTGCCCCTTTGTCCCTTCTTTCAACTTGAGGCAGTGCTCAAAATTGTTCACAGCACCTAATTCATCTGCAAAAACACCCTGTATCTATCCAAAACTTAAGCATTTGAGGATAACATCCAGATCGAAGTTGTGGTACCAAACACCCTTTATTATGCCATCCCAAAATGTCTGGTCCTGAGAATGACACATACATTTTCCACACAACTGTACCATCTTTAAATTGTATGGTTGACTCAAAAAACCATTCAAGCTCAATCTTGACCCTATTATATCCCCCAGGATTAACATCAGAATGTAAACAGTGGGTGAAAACCCCTTCTCACTTCCATTCACCACAAATTCTTCAATTGGATCTTTACAAACAGTCACATCCTTCTCATGTACTTTAACACAAAGCACAATATTTTCCATTTCCCTGGATGTATGATTTGATTCTTCTTCCGTCACAGAGATGACTTTAACCTTTCTCATATTCGTACATACACTCGCAAAATAATTCATTATCCCACATTTGTTACATTCTTTTCCTAATGCGGGGCACTGTTTACAGGATGCTAAATTTATCTTTGAATCACACCTAAAACACAAAGAATCCGACTTGGGCTTCTGTTGGGAACCTATATTCAAGAACCCAAGTTTCTTAGCTTTAACAATGGAAACTGTTTCAAGAGACAAATTGTTAAGTTCCTTGAAATACCCTTCAGAATCCTGAATACTGTTGGCTGTTTCTATAGTCTCCTAAAGAGACAGATCTTTGTAGGTTAGAAGACGTTCTTGGATTTTTTAATGAAGCATACAGTTAACAACTAATCTCAAAGAAACTGATTAGTGAAACTTCTTAATCCGCATTTGGCTGTAAAGATGTATTTGGCTGTGAATTAACTCAGATCAAGATTCTTCTCACAAAAATAATTTGTGCCTTCTGACAATCAAATCAGGAGGTTCATCTTAATGAGTTTCCAAATGTCAAACAGCTTCTTCATATTCATCTAATTCTTTTTCTGAATTGTCATACACAACTTTAGGTAAATGCTCAAAAATATTCTGTCCCTCTAACCATAAAGAATGTTTTAAGATCCACTTTTTCCTTTGAGGTCTCAACTTCAACCCATCTATTTCTCTTAAGTATGCATTAAGTGCCCTGAACCACTCTTTTCATCTAATACACCTTTCACCAGGCAATTGCAAAAATGGTGAAAACTGGTGTAATTGCTTGCATATTACTAATCATAATTTAGCTAGATTTGAAGATAACAAATAATATAATGTATAATCACAATACCATAGAACTACTAGAAATAGGTTGTAAAGGACAGTGTCTTACTATAACACCAGTGCACTATTTTACACATAACACACTAAAAAGTAGTGCACATATACGTAAAGATATTGACACATCTTGTATCGCTAACAGTCACTGTCATGCTTAACATCTGCATCCTTACAAATAAACCATGAACCAGTTGTCCAAAACACAATCCCGCACAATTGTTAAAAAAGGAATGTGGATTACCAACATAGAAAAACTAGAAATTTCTCCATTGCTGATTTTCTAACAGGTGTGGGTATCACTGTAAAGAAAATGAAAAACTGGTGTGCGTACCATCATGTTGTAAGCCACAATGAAAAGGCCATAGTTTGTCACATCCATAAATTAAGTTCACCTAAAATGGCTACCAAACAGTGTAATGATACACATAAAGTGAAACGTTGGTTTAGACCAAAATAATTTGGCCGCCACAAAACATGATACACACCTAACTGAACTGTTGCAAATGGCTACTGTATCGCCATTTATGGGCCCAAAGTAAAATGGGTGCCAAACAAAACCTGATACACACATAATTGAAATGGTGCAACTGGTGTTCGTATCACTGTGTATGGCCCAAAGTAAAATAACTGCCAAAGTACCTCAAATTATTCCAACCTCAAGTAATGAGAAACCTGGAAAAACTCCACCCCCTTGGTCAACGTATTATGGTATTCCCAGAAAAAAAAAATATCACTGTCTCCTGTTGGAAATGGGCTTTCTGCAGGATCACTCACAAACGTTTTGCCTTTCTCCTTCTCTTTTTCTGACCTCATTTTGCTGGCTTTAGGATTCTGTGCACTTTACCACTGGTAATCAATGCTAAAGTGCATATGGTCTCTCCCTAAAACATGGTGACATTGGCTCATGCCCAATTGGCATATTTAATTTACTTGTAAGTCCCTAGCAATACATGTGTACAGTGCTTGTAAATTAAATACTACTAGTGGGCCTGTAGCACTGGCTGTGCCACCCACATAAGTAGCCCTTAACCATGTCTCAGGCCTGCCACTGCAAGGCCTGTGTGTACTGTTTCACTACCACTTTGACTTGGCAAAAGTAATTCCCAAGCCTTAAACTCCCCTTTTTCTACATAAAAGCCCCTCATAAGGTAGGCCATAGGTTGCCCATATGGCAGGGTGCTACGTAGGTAAAAGGCAGGACATGAACATGTGTGTTCTATATGTCCTGGTAGTGTAAAACTCCTAAATTCAGTTTACACTGCTGGGAGGCCTGCTCCGTTCATAGGATAACATTAGGGTTACCCTCATATACTGTTTGAGTGGTAGATTCTGATTTGAAAGGGGGAAACAGGTCATATTTAGTATGGCCAGAATGGTGATAGAAAATCCTGCTTATTGGTGAAGTTGAATGTAATATTGTTATTCTAGAAATGCCACTTTTAGAAAGTGAGCATTTTTCTACACTCAAATCCTTCTGTGCCCTACAGCCTGTCTCCAATCCAGGTCTGGCTGGGTTAGTTGACAGCTTCCTTGTGCATTTCACTCACACAACCCCAAACACAAGATGCTCAATCACACCTACACACATCTGCGTACTGAATGGGTCTTCCTGGGCTTGGATGGTGGAGGGCCTGACACTTACATGTCAAAGGACAGTGGCCTGCCCTCACACAATGGACTGCCAAACTCCCTACTGGGACCCTGGCAGACAGGATGGAACTGAAAGGAGACCTTGTGCACTTCTAAACCACTCTTTGAAGTCCCCCCCCACTTCAAAGGCACATTTGGGTATTTAAACCGGGTCTCTTACCCTACCAACTTG
Source organism: Pleurodeles waltl (assembly GCF_031143425.1). Lineage (NCBI taxonomy): Eukaryota > Metazoa > Chordata > Amphibia > Caudata > Salamandridae > Pleurodeles > Pleurodeles waltl. The sequence goes on along the minus strand of NC_090439.1, from coordinate 102,023,334 downwards.
GACACTTCTGAAGTCAGACCCTTCTGTACACTTCAAGCTACTCCTTGGGACAGACTCTCTGCCCAAAAACCTGCAATCTGCCAAGAGGAACTGCCTGGCCACCCAAAGGACTCACCTGGACTGCTTTTCTGAGAAGGACTGCTGCCTTGCTGTTGCCCTGCTGTCTTGCTGCCCTCTGGCTCTGCTGGGAAGTGCTCTCCAAGGGTTTGGATTGTGCTTGCCTCCTGTTTTCTGAAGTCTCAGGGCCAAAAAGAATTAATCACTGCAAAGAACTCCTTGTGCTGTGAAAAATCTATGCAGAGCCTGCCGGAATCGACGCACAGTCTGCACTGTGGGGAGAAAATCACTGCATGCTGAACCGGAACGACGCACACCGGCATCCCGAGGGGAGATCAACGCAGTGCCAGCGCTGCAACCAGAGCTTTGACGTACGGCTCACTGGATCGACAGATTGCCGAGCCTGAAGGATGCAGCCCGACGTCTTATCAAGAGGAATCGATCCATCGCCTGCCATGTGACAGAAATTTCCCCGCATCATCCATCGGATCGACGCAGCTCCTGTGACTTCGTCCCGCACACCCACTCCACATCGTTCATGAGTTGTCCACATTATCTGCCACCGAAAAGAGGATCCAAGTCTGTGCGCCAAAAATTGATGCAAGGCCCTTGTTTCGTGTAAAATATCGACACATCATCTGTGTGCGTCCGGAGAAACCGAAGCATACCTTCCAGTTTTCCGCTCATCTCCTCCTCTGCGGTCCCTTGCAGATAATTTAGACGCAAACCAGGTACTTTGTGCTTGCAACAGACACTTATTGCTTTTAAGAACTTAAGACTCTTTTTATTATTTTCTACAGTGATATTTCAATGTGTACTTATCAAATCTTGATCGTTTTGACCTGCATTTAGTCAGATAAATATTCCATATTTTTCTAAACCTGTGTGGTGTTTATAGTGTGTTATTGCATGATTTATTGCACAAATACTTTAAACATTGCCTTCTAAGGTAAACCTGACTGCTCAGTGCCAAGCTACCAGAGGGTGGGCACAGGATAATTTGGATTGTGTGTGACTAGAGTGAGGGTCCTTGCTTGGACAGGGGGTATCCTGACTGACAACTAAAGACCCCATTTCCAACATCTCCTGTGAGCAAACCTCTATTGTGAGTACAGCAAAGAAAACAATCAGTCAGTTATTAACAGTCACTGAAAGAAGACACCACAGCATCTTAGCATGAGTCCAATCTGCCTCATGTCACTAGTGATAATTGCAAATATCCTCCTCAATGGTATTTGCAGGTATTTATTGTGACGAGCACAAGTAACACAGTGCAAACCCGAGACAGTGAGAGATGCAGCCTCTTTCCCCACAAATTGCCACCAACTGACATCTTCCTACATTCTCTAAAACCCTGCTCACAAACTCTCCAGAACAGAACCTCCTTGAGCCGTACTATGACGTAACACCATATTTTAGCAGGACGATGTCACAGATACTTAGCGGGTGGTCACTGCTGGTAAATTTTTTAGGTAAGCTTACCCATGCCATTCGCACACTATCTGGGCCGGGATTCTTCCCTTTTTAAGGTAAGTCCCACATCTAGGATCTCTTATAGTAAAAATTATCGATTAGCACTCAATTCTCCCACCTTACCCTCATATTACTCTGTATTATTACATCTTCTGTTCAAGATCTACATTTGTGCCACCCTTTAACTACAACTAGCCTCCATCAGATATTGAACATAGACCTCTGCTCTATCTCTTGTGAGGTTGCAGTGACTACTCAGATAAGCTACATCGCCATTCCAGTCCTCTTCAATAGGGTACTAATAGTGCACCCAAGCTCACTTACAACATCTCTGATATTTCTTCATTGCTTAATTAATCTTCCTCTAAGCTGAACCCATAACACATTAAGTGCACTTTAATTAATTCCAAATGTATGGTAAAGCATGGCACTGATATTCATGGTTTTTTCATAGATATGCATTTAGAGATTATTTTTGTAACAGAAGCATGGCTCAGGAACATTCTTAGATCGATGTATTTAGGACTCTGCAAAGTGACTGTTCAATAATCAGGTGTGACCTTCTCACATAAATCTGGCTGAGAGCTGCTATCAATTTATCCTAAATTACTTAACATTTAATTGATAGAGCCCCCCTTACGTTTATGAATACTGAAATCCTACTGTTAGCAATCTCTATCTTGCCTAACTCTGCTTCCAAAGCTTTACTGGTCTACAGAGTATCTAAACACAATATTATTTTCATTTTCACATTTGATGTCCCAGTTACCACTATAAGCCTCACCTCACCTTAGTTATGTCAGAAGATTTTAATCTTCATATAGACTCACCACATATTTAGTTCATTTATTCCCATATACATTTAGTTCAATAAGTAAAAGGTTCCACACAAATTAAGTGACACTTGATAGATTTACTATTTGTTCTGACTGAATTACAAATTTCAAGCTGTTCTGTTTTTGTGGCTGTTAAAAACACACATTCTCCCCAGAGAAAACGTCTAAATCCAACCTACAAAGACAATGGTCTAAAGTTTCAGTTGATAAAGTAGAACAGTTCTAAAAGGAATATATTCCTGCATTAACCAACACCCTTGATGAAAATGCTTCTGCCCTTAATTTAAGGATAAATCAGTTTCTGGACTCTTCCATTCCTCTGAAATATACAGACCAAAGAGTTCCAAACCCTACTCTTCATTGCATAATTAGGCCTTAATGGAAAAAAACTTAAATATAAAACTTTTGAATGTAAATTGAAGCTCCATTACTCCTCCGACGAAAGGTTATATCTAACGTGCATCATATTAATATATGTATATGAAAAAGAATCTCAAAAATTACTTTCTCCCCCAAACAGATTGGTGCTTCACAAAGTAAACCCCAGGAATTTTTATACACAGAAACAAAGCTTAGTTGACCTCCAGTGCAAATGTTAGTATCATAATGAAAGTCTTCTGTGATGAAGAATTGCTTTATATTAATGATAAAATCATAAAAAATCTTGTTTCCCTTGATTCAAACAGTTCAGACAATTCGGATCACCCTGAGAAGTCACTTGAAATCTTTAGGCCAAACCTAAACTCTCATTTATTATTTTAAATTTATCACATTAAAAGAAGAATTTGTGTACTCTAAAGTTTTAACTATAAGCTTCAGTTGTCCCACTGAGCCCTGCCCAGCTAATTTTCTGAAACTGTGGGCTTGTAGTGTTGTCTAATTTTCACCAACCTACTCAATTTGCCTCCGGAGAGGTCAATCCCTTTCACCTGGAAGCAAGCAATAGTTCTTCTTTTGCTAAAAAAACTAACACCAAACTCCAGGCTTTCTCTTTAACTACAGAGCTATATTTGTTTTTACCTAGGCCACCTAACATTACCAAAGCATCTGTTAATACTACTCTTACCTCTCATCTCGAAAACACTAAGGGCCTGACGTAGATCTCTGGGGAGGGAAATGCTTCGTCACAAATGTGACAGATAATCTGTCTGCCGTATTATGATTGTTTTATATGCTATTGGGATCGTAATAGCTGGACGGGATATCCGTCACATTTGTGATGGAGTATTCCTTTGGCCGAGAGCTGAATTAGGCCCTGAATTCTTTGATTCACAAAAATCCAGCTTCAGAGAGGGCCATAGTATGAAATAGGTTCTTGTTGGAGTTGACATTTGTATACCCCATCACCACCCACGTTTTTGTGATGCAGTATACAGCTGACAAAGGCCCTCATTCTGACCTTGGCGGGCGGCGGAGGCCGCCCGCCAAAGTCCCGCCGTCAGGTTACCGTTCCGCGGTCGAAAGACCGCGGCGGTAATTCTGACTTTCCCGCTGGGCTGGCGGGCGGTCGCCTTCAGACCGCCAGCCAGCCCAGCGGGAAAGAGGCTTCCACGATGAAGCCGGCTCGGAATCGAGCCGGCGGAGTGGAAGCTGTGCGACGGGTGCAGTTGCACCCGTCGCGTATTTCACTGTCTGCGCAGCAGACAGTGAAATACATGTAGGGGCCCTCTTACGGGGGCCCCTGCAATGCCCATGCCAGTGGCATGGGCACTGCAGGGGCCCCCAGGGGCCCCGCGACCCCCCCTACCGCCATCCGGATCTCGGCGGTCCGACCGCCGGGATCTGGATGGCGGTAGGGGGGGTCGGAATCCCCGCGGCGGTGCAGCAAGCTGCGCCGCCGCGGAGGATTCAATGGGGCCGCGGTACACTGGCGGGACCCCGCCAGTGGTGCCGGTCCGACCGCGGCTTTACCGCCGCGGTCGGAATCCCCATTGGAGCACCGCCGGCCTGTCGGCGGTGCTCCCGCGGTCCTCCGCCCTGGCGGTCAAAGACCGCCAGGGTCAGAATGACCACCATAGTGTTGTTGGACAACACCAGGCTAGGTTTGGAATGCTTCATAAATAGCTGGAGCAATCCTGCCACTTAAACTGGGCACTAACCACAGAAAATTGAAAGTCATATTAGTAAGCAATAATACATCTAGCTTCACATGACCCTATGAGAGTACAAATCTGGAGCAAATAAACATTTTAAGTAGCTGGGAGCCTAATTCCGAATACATGGCTCCACAAAGAGTAATGGAATGAAATGAAAATGTGATTTATAGAGTGCACTAATACCCCGGGGTGTCTAGGTGCTAAGCTCTGAGAAGGTAGCCTATTGAAGTGAAGGCGGCTATGAGGAAAGGAGGAGCTATAAATTAAAAAGCCAGGATTTCAGGACCCTCCTAAAAGCAAACAGATCAGTCTTTCTTTTCAGTTCAAAGGGGAGGGAGTTCTAAAGTCTGGATGTGCCACCCACAAAACTCCTTCCACCCCACTGGGATTTTTACATTTTTTGGAAGCCAAGGTTGTGGGCTGCTGCAGCGCGGAGCAATCTCAGCGTGGCATACTAGTAAAAACGTGGCTTGAGGTAGGTGGGGCCAGTGTAGGTGGGGACTGCCTTAAAGGCAAGACACAGGGCCTTAAAATCCATGTGCTTCTTGGCAGGGAGGCAATGGAGATGGGTGAGAGCAGATGATGCGGTTCATGCTTTGGAATGCCTAACAGTAGGTGACCAGAAGCGTTTTGACGAATCTGAATTTTATTAAGGCACTTTTTCCAGAAATAAGAAACAAAGCACTATAATAATCGATTCTGAGACAATAAGGGCTGATAACACAGCTTTCAATAGATTCAGTGGGAAACAGGGGAAATCATTTTAGGAAGCTTCAAGGCATAAAAAGAAGCCAAAGTGACAGAGTTGACATGGCCCTCAAAAGACAGTTTATTGTTGAATACAACACCAGGGTTCTTCACTTTCATAACTGGGGCATGGAGACTGCCGAGGTCCTGGGGCCACTACAATTGAGACCAGAAGGAAGTGTTCCTTCCAAAAAAGCAGTACCTCCGTTTTGCTGAAGTTTAGCTTCAAACAATTATTGGACATCCATTTTCCAACCTGGAGCATGCAGTTGTGAAAATGTGTAGCTGTGTCTGTTGGGTCACTGGTTACTGATACCACAATTTGGATGTCATCAGCATAGGATGCCACTGAGAACCTGAGAGAGATCACATTTCATTAATTAATTAGTGGTATAGACATAGCATATGACAGTTAATAAACTTGCATTTTTAAAAGCATAACCAAGAAAAATAACATAGAAATGAAATGTGCACTTTTGAATTTCAGTGAGACGTTTGTGCCTACTAGTCGTATTTTGATCTCACGTTAACATAATTATTTTGCATTTATAAAAGTGTGAATTATTATTAAATATTAACAAGAAAGTATTGTTTTCAAGTAGTAATATCAGAAATTAATTGTATTTTGAGTATAAAATTAATTTGAATTAAACGCAACTGTGATGCTTAAAAATAAATGTATGTTTAAACTTGCTTTGACACAACATGAATAATGCTTAATAAAATAGGTTGATTTGCATATTTGGAAGTTCATTTTGCAAGCAGTCATGGAAAATGTTATTTGTGTTTATTTTCAAAATTAACCTGAATTATTTTCTCTAGGCAGAAAATGCACTGCTGAATGTTCCATTGTATTCCGGGGAAGATAATGTTTCAAGTTTAATTAATGTAACAATATTTGTTCTAGCTGCTGATTTGCACAGGAAGATTTCTGAAGCTTATGTGAAAGAAAATTAGCTTAGTTTATTTTGTGCCATGGAAAACAATCTGTATGTTGCAGTTTATTAGAGAATGTAATATTTTGGCAGAACCCTGTAACCAGAGGAAAATTGGCAATGCACATTTGCTGTGAACTTTTCTAAATATTTCAAAACTTCGTGGTGCCATCTATAATGATTGGATGCTGAAACAGATGCCCACAGTGTGCCCACCGAATGGACCAATGGAATGGATCTTGGCTATTTTAATTATTGAAGAACTTTGGAAAAAGAAGTCAATCCCCTTTTGAACTTTCTTAATGTCAGACTATTGTCAGCTCTCCTGAAATTCAATTTCACTCTTGCTTAAGTCTGCTCTCACATTCTCTTCTCTCAGTTTTTCTGATGAGTTTTCTCATCATAGTCTCGGCTGCCCTATTCTGTTATGTGGTTCAGTATTAATAAGGCCAACAAATTCTGAACTGCTGATTTGTCCTATGTGCAGTAATGGTCTGCAGTGTCCTGCTGCCGCTGCCAACCGATTCCACAAGACGATGAATATTCAGCTCAACAAATCAATCCTGCCTCTGTCCCGTGAGAGAGGTACAACTAAATGTGGTTTCTTGTTTCCCTTTTTCAGTTTGTACTTACACCAGCACTTATTTTCTTTAGTCAGTTGCTCTAGTTAGATGTTTTCCAAATTTTTTTTTTTCTTTTTTTAGTTTCTGCTTTTGCCTGCGTGTGTTAGCCCTCTCCCACACATGCAAGTCACACTCTTGGTTCGTGTTAGGAATGGCCCAGCTGTGAAATGGATTGCTGAATCCTTATTTTAATGTTCACTGATGTCACCATCATCTGTTAACAATGTTCATATTGTGTTGTTGCTAATCTACTTTATTCTTTTGGAATGTTTAACAGTATTGATGTTTAGCAGGTTGAATCTATTCAGACACTTTGGACTACCTATGGTTTTCATGTATGTGAATAAATTAGTTTTCCACACCATTTAGGTGACATTGATTTTGGGATTGTAATAAAGCTTTGAAACTGAATTCTGTTTGGAGTTTTGTTTAGTGTTGAATTATTCTGGTGTTTATAATTGTTTATGATACAATGTCATTGGTTTGTGGGTTTGCACGATTCTGACTACTGATTCCGTCACCAAGTCCAAAGGTGCAGGAGACCTCTAATGGTGAGTATTTATGATGATATATCACCCATCAAAACTGCTCCAACAAACCCAAATAACTTGATCAGTTTGGCCAGTGAAGTTACATATATATTAAAATGGGTTGCGTGAAAGAAGAATCCTGGGAGACACTGCAGGGTGGAGTGAAAGGGGATGATTTGAATTCTTTAAGAGCAACAAATTGTTCACGATCAGTAATAAAAGATTTAAGAAGGGTAAGTGTTCATTCTCTAATGCCAATGGAGAAAAGACAGTCATTGAGGATATCATGATTGACTGTGTCGAATGCTGCAGAGAGATCCAACAAAATCAAGGCAGCACTGCCTCCTGTGTCAATGGTTGTCAGATTTGTTCTGACACTGTAATTAAAGGCAAGTTTCATGCTATGATGGCTTCTGAAGCCAAACTGAATAAGGTCGAGATGGCACTGGTTCTCAATGAAAGATATCAACTCAGAATTTATGGCTTTATAAATGATTTTAGCAGCAAATGGGAGGCATGAAATGGAACAGTACCTGTTGGGGTCTGTGGTGTCCAGGTTAGGCTTCTCATGAAGAGGCAGCATTGAGGCTATCTTCCACTTTATGGGAAAGAAGCCAGTGCTGAACATTTGATTAAAGATATCCTGAAGATGAGCAGAGGTAATTTCATGTGCAAGATGAATAATGTTTGGTGGGTATGGATCCAGATTTAGTTTGGCTGAGTGAAGTCATGACATGTGCTGGGGAGAGTGGAGAAAAGGTTGACAGAGTGACAGGAATGTCCTCCGAGTAGAGCTGGAAACTGGTTGAATTACTTAAGGGATTGGTGGAAGGCCCGGGTAACGCAGGCAGGGCATTAGATCTTGGATCCCAGCAGCCACGGTACGGATGGGTCCATGATTTATCGAGAAGATGTGAAAAAAATGCCTTCACCTTGTCTTGAAGAAGTAAGTTAGTCAATTACAAAAGTCTTGGCTGATATTATTGTTTTTATTGATAGTATTGTTTTTGTTTTCTGGGAGCTTAGTCAGTTTTTTGACAATGGCAAAGTGACAGTGGCAATACCTGGCATATATGGAACAGAAAATTCTACCACTATCACATGCTTTGTGGAAACTCTCAAAAATCTCTTTTGGCCTGTCCCTAACACCATGATTGCAAATTATAAAAGTAACATTTTTGTCAGCATTTACATATGGTTTGGAAGCATGCAAATTGTCCTCTGGCACCTGACTGAACAGCATTCAATGCAACTTATTTAACACTATTCAATCTTCTGTGCTTGTCCTCGCAAGACAAAATTTCTTTAGAATTCACCATTTAGGATCAATTCCTTCAGGTCACAACCAGCAGATGAAGAGCAGTTCACAGCGCTACTGAGACAGCAATTCAAATTTAACTTAATAATACACCTCATGGCATGAAGCTAAAACGTCTTTCATGCAGCAAATGAATATGTCCCCCCCATAGGAACAAAGTATTTTGTATGACAGTTTTAAGAACATCCCGAAGAAGAACCTGAAAATTCCTTCTCATTTCAATGAACAGCAACTGTTCAGAAACAGAGCACACAACACGTTAATAAACACTAGATATGAAGTTAATCAAACTCAGGCATATCATTTATTACACCTTTACAGGGAAAGTAATACATGCCTTCCAGTGAAGTTTGGTCTTTTTGATGAAGGAGAAATCAGCCAGATTCAAAAATATACTAGAAAAGATCCTAAAAATTGCTTTCAAACCTACAACTTTGAAAGTTTGGCACATGAGAGTTGCTGCTGCACCACCTTTGCAATTGATTGTAAACAACTTTTATTTCCATCAGTTTGTAGACTTGAGGGCCTATTTATATTTTTAAGAATATTAACATTTTAAAGAAAAAAAGAACATAGAGCACAAATCAAAATCTTCACATCATTTGTGTGCATTATATTAATTGATCCCTTCTCGTTCCTAGGAGGAGCACATATTCCACCCCTCACAGTTTGACAATGGTGCGCTTTGCGACTGGTAGGCCATGTATTCAAGAGAATGCTGATTCCCCCCATATGTTCAAGAGACAACTCTTCAACTCCAGGGCAAGGGCGGACCTCAACACTTCATTTAGGCATTCCACCACCTCTCCCCAAAAGACTTGCATTTTTGGACAACACCCAAATCACATGAAAAAAGTGCCCACTTAGTTACAGCCTCGTCTGCAGTTGCTCATTGTCACTCTACCCATTTTGAACTTTGTTGTGGGGGAGTGGTAGGTGCAGTGTAATATTATTAGTTATACAAGGTGGTATCCTGATCTAATTGCAATTTCTCTCAGGGAGGCCATGGCTTCCATCCATTCGTCATCTGCTGTGTCCACTAGATGCCCATTTGTCATGCAGCTGTGCATTGTGTATGGGGAGTTGTGTATTATTTTCCTATATGTTAGTGATGTAGCTTGGCACAGCATGTATTCAGGTGTGTGTTTTGGGGTATAGCCGTGTTGAGGGTGTGTCTGATTTGTAGATATCTGTAATATTCACTGTGGTTCAACTGAAATTCCTTTCATAGCTCTGTGACAGACAGAACCTCTCCCTCGTTCTACAGGTCCCCTACCCTCGAAATACTTTTGAGGTCCCATTTTGCAAACCCAGGTTGATCGCTCAGTAGTTCTAGCGCTGCTGTGACCCATTGGGGCGTGAATTGTGTCAGCTTGCCTGTTCACCCCAGGAACCTGTTGTCTTGTGCCATAAATAGATTACTATGTCTGTCCATCCTTGATGTTGGCCTCATCTGGGGGGACATACAGCACTTTAAGATGAGCTCTGGGCTTTAAGTGCAGCCTGTCCGTGCTATAGGCTGGGTCGTGTGGAGAGCCGAAGACCCAACCATTGATATTAGTTAATTGAGCTGCCTAATAATATTTTTGAACATCAAGAAACTCAATTCCCCTGTCATCCCATCCCTGTCTAAGTTTTTTTTGCGCTGTTCTGGATGGACCTCTGTTCCACAACAGTTTCGCCACTTTACTGTCAATAGTCTTGAAGTAGGTATTGGGCACAAAATAGGCTGTATTCTGCAGTATGTAGAGAAACCTAGGTAGGGCAATCATTTTAAATAGGACAGTTCTGCCAAGCAGCATCAGTGGATGTGCCCTCCAGTGATGCACATCCTGTTTCAACCTCTCAAGGGGAGGTAGTAGATTTTTACTGTAAAAGAACATTGGATTCCCAGTGACGTAAATCCTCAGATATCAGAAGCCCTCAGCCACTAGCTCTGGTGGACAGTTTCTAGGCAAGTGAGGCAGCTGCCCCTACAACACATACATCTGGGATTTACTCTTGTTGATAGTGTATCCAGAGTGGCTTTTAGAAATCCTAAATATTTGCATTAGTCTATTCAGCATCAGCTCGGGGTCTGATATGTAGAGTAGAATGTCATCTGCATATGAAGAAATTCTGTCTTCTTACTGATTGATCAAACAACGGCCCAAACCAGGGAATCGTGTCTTATCCAGGCCGCCAAGGGTTCCAATGTTAGGACAAATTTTAATAGAGACAAGAGGCAGCCCTGTCTCATGCCCCTTTGGGGGCAGAAGGTCTGTGATAGACAGCCATTGACCCTTACACATGCCAGGGTTGCAGTGTAATGAAGTTGTATCCATCTGAGGAACCCTGGACCAAAGCCCAGCTTCAGCAGAACTTCAAACATGTAGGTCCAGTCATTCATTCATTTCAAAACTTTGATCAGTAGCTTATTAGCAACCATGAAATATATACGCAGTTAAAACAAGTATCAAAATTGTTTCAAATATATATGGAATCTCAGTAAAATAAGAAAATTGATTAGTAATAATATACTTAATGCATAGCAAATATCAGCAATATGAACAACTCATCTCAAAAACCATAATACATATTTCCAGGAACAAATACACTAAAACAAATGGCAATGAAAATATCGTAACAGTGTTCTCTGGGAGCTTACATCAGCTTTACAAAATGAGCCAACTTTACAAATTATCTCATCACTTTCTAGAAGCAATAAAAACCTAAATGCAATCCTGCATGATCTAAGATTTGGATCATACGTTCTTAAAAGTGGAATTAAGAACATTTTAGTAAACAACATATACAATTTACAGAAAATGGTAAAATGGAGCACTGTCTGACCAGAGACATTGTCACATGGGCATGGTATAAACTCAAAATGATTTAAATACCCCAAAAGGAAACAGAGCAAATATTTTATGGTGTCAGATCTAAAGCGGAAAAGCAGGGAGCTTTCCCACCTATTGTGGACAAACCAAATATAATTATTAGGATAATAGAACTCCCTTAAGTCCAAGTATTTGGCTAACTTAGTTTTACCTGCCAAACTTCTAATTCGTTCAGATTCCGCGAGTTCAAAATACTCATCCACCACACATTTGTTTGGCATAGCAATACTCAAATAAGGGTCAGAAAAACATCTCTCCAACCCCAAATGTTTGAAAACTGATTTAGCATAGCTGGCCAAGGAATGTGCAAGCCCTTGTCCATGGAAAGACAGTCTATTATTATCTCCTTGGATAAAAATACTTCTGGACTTTTCCAACTAGACAGCCAAAGTGCAACTGTGAGAATACAGATCAAGGCCCTCATTATGAATACGGTGGTAAACACCGTCAACCGCCGTGGTGACTGCAAGCAGAAGACCACCATTGGTGGTGAACAGAAACCCACCATATAATGATGAAAAAATCAGAAACCGACAAAAATCTCCCTGCCACCAGTCACCGCCAGGACTTGTCGGCAGAAATGCTGGACCTCCCACCCCGCCGAGCACACAAACACCCTGCCCTCCAAATAATGAAGCAAAAATCACTGCGGCGGTCAGTGGAAGCCGAACGACCATTGGCGGTACAGACCGCCACGGGCGGCAAGTGGACCCAACAGTAAGAAATGCATCCATTGGCAAGTTTGAAACCCACACACCTGGCACACATCCACAACACTATAAAACACTCACAGACACACCCCACAATCCTTTGCATCATCAATAGGAGAAGCGAGACGGACAGCACTACAGGCAGACACTGAATGCCACATCAAACGACTTACACACCCAACCACACAAGAGCACCCTCACCTAGATCCACACAAGACACCATTTACAACACACATCAAGGCACCCCCAAACACCCATGCTTCACAGAAAGGGAGGTAAGGACCATGGTGGATGAGATACTGAAGGTTGAGCCACAATTATTTGGGGCACAAGTCCAGCACACACCCATCGCCAGGAAGAATGAGCTATGTCAGACAATAATGAACAAGGTCAATGCAGTGGAGCACCATCCACACACCTAGGACGACATCCGCAAGAGATGGAACGACCTGCTTGGGAAGGTCAGGTCCATGGCATCCCGGCACAACATTGCAGTCCAGAACACTGGAGGAGGACCTCCACCAACACCATCCGACTACACTGACTGGGAGGAAAAGGTACTGGCCATCCTGCACCCTGAGGGACTCACTGGACTCACTGGAGGAATGGACTCGTTTAAGTCCTCTACATTTACTCCATATCCATCACACCTGTAATGCATGCACCACCACATCCCTGCAACAGCCACCAAAACCACTACTCCATACAGGCCACAATCACTACATCCAGTCACCCTGCATGCCCACATACCCCTGCAAGGAATCACAAAGGGACTAACCCACCCACAATGCATCCCCGCATCCAAAGCAAAATGCAATGCAAACCTCACAAAGGCACCCTTCATGGCTCCAAACTGTAAAAACCTGCACAAAACAGCCCAGTCCTGTGCACCCCATCCGATCATGCAATTGTAACAGACATGTCCATTACCCCCAATGGGCACCCCCACCCATGCCACCCTGACGGACAGGAACAGGAGTGGCAGTGCCCCACAGGGAGACAGAGGCACCACACAGGACACTGGGGATGGAACCCTGGACATTGACGATCACCCTGGCCCCTCACACAGTCCTAGACTGTCATCATCCAGCAGCCCTACCCAGGACACCACTGACCCCCCTACCACCCAGCCAACAACATCAGCCCAGGGCAACCGTCCCAACGCCTGTGGATCCAAGCCACAGACTGGTGGTACACATGGGCAGAGGCCTAAGTCACCCCCTACCAACAGGCAGGAAGACAATGGCCCCAGTACAAGTGGTACCGCCAGACCTGTGCAGGGTACACAGGCACAGGGGGCTAGGCCCAGTGCGAGGGCATCACTGGCCCAGGGGGGAGGCCACAGGATTGATGCTGCAGACTAGGACATGATCTCTGAGGTCCAGGGAGCATATCACCATACCCAGGACAGATTGGCCCAGGTAGTGTCCACCCTGGAGCACAGTCAAAGAATGCAGGTAGCACACCACCAAGAGGCCATGGACCAGTGGAAACTGCACAATGCCACAATGGCCACCATAGCAGGTGCGCTGCTGCACCTTGTCCCAACACACCCTGAAGCCCACACAGACCAGGAAGTTCCTACTACAGGCCAAGATACATACCGGACAACAACAGCAGCAACTGGACATGTTCCACCATCTCAGAACACACAGGAGACATGCATCTCAACCCGTACAGTCCAACACCTGGCACCCAAACGGTCCCTCAGGCCCAGATATGGGACAGGAACACATGCCAAGACCAAGCGCCCCTCAAAGAAGTGACTCTGGTATGAACTGTCCTCCAAGTGTCCCACTGAACCAACGACCAAACCGTATGAAAACAACAACAAACATTGGAAAACATAGATGGGCATACCACTACTGCCAACAAATGCTGCAACCATGTCTGCCTTTTTGTACAACCACCAGTAGCCTACTCCCATCCCTGTAAACTGCACGATGTAATCCCTACACCAAATAAAACATAATTTCACCTATTACAATGTCCCCTGTCATTATGTTTAAACAAAGTGAAGTATGGATGCAACTGTATTATAAGTCATTTATTTATCTGAGTAGCAGGCATTGCACCACACACATAACATGTTGTTGTGCCTACAGATGTGTTGAAATATTATACTATAATTTTACCTGTCCTATGCAGACCTTGTCACAGCGGCAATGACTATTGACCTAACACCCCCCTAGATGAAAAGGCACACTGACAATAAGCTGCAGTGACAGCAATCTCATCTATTAGTCCCACATAGTTACTGGAAGTAGAGTTGTATCAGTTGGGTCCTGGAATGTACATCTTCCCCCTCCTCATTATCACCATCACTCTCATCCTCTGCCTGAGGAAGCAGGTCTGGATACACAGCACCCTCAGGGGGATGGAATTCCTTACAGCCACGTTGTGCAGCATGCAGCAGGCCACCACTATTCTACACACCTTTTCAGGCCCATAGGCCAGGGAACCGCCAGAGATATGTAAATCTAGCCTTCAGGAGTCCCATTGTGCGCTCTATCACCCTCCTAGTCCGTCCGTGGGCCTCATTGTAATTCCTCTCTGCATCTGTTCCAGGATTCCTCACTGGTGTCAGGAGTCAATGCATGCTGAGGTAGCCAGAATCACCTAAAAAAGGGGGCAAAACAGGACTGTCAATGACAACCCTCAGTGGCAAACGGCCTGGCTGTCTGCTATGTGGCAATAAGTGTCAGAAACACCTACCTATGATCCATCCTCTGTTCCACTTGTAGTTGTTCCATCTTGTGTGGCACACTACTGTTCCTTAGCACAAAGGAATCATGGACTGAACCAGGGAACATGGCATTCACATGTGAGATGTACTGGTCTGCAGTATACACCAATTGAATGTTCATGGAATGAGAGTTCTTCCTGTTTCTGTACACCTGTTCACTGACTCTTGGGGGGATGATAGCTATGTGGGTGCCATCAATGGCACCTATCACATGGGGTATGTTGGCAAGGGCATAGAAGTCTGACTTGATGGCAGGGAGGTCAGCACTTTGAGGAAACATCACATAGAACTGCAGGTGTCGTACAAACGCATTCAGGAATCTGGACAGTATAATGCTAAACATTGGCTGTGAAAAACCTGTACCCATGCCCACTGTCACTTGAAATGAGCCCTTGGCCAGGAAATGGAGTGCAGAGAGCACCTGTACTTCAGTAGGGATGGCATGCTGATTCCGATTAGCCGGTCTCAGTGCTGGATTCAGTAATGCACAAAGTTCATGAATAGTAGCACGAGTGAGCCTGTAATTGATAATGATGTTACGCTCCACCATGGTCCGCAAATTAACAAGTGTTCTGTACACTGATGGGGCCCTCCCTCGCCACAAGGATCTGTACCTAAGAGGAGTATAAAACACATGTGAAGAACACACATACATCTGCACACATTGTTTCTTATTCAGCACTGCTGGCATGATTGTAGACGACACAAATGCTTAGTATGTGTGACATTACAGCAACATGACCACAATGATATATCGGGACTGTTCAGGTGAGGTAATGTATATTGTTTCATGCCTATGGGCGTTTAGGGGACAATAGGGCCTGCATAGTGCAGATGAGGATTTAACAACTGCGTAGTTAAGGCCAAAATGTCTGTCCCCTGTAATCCAGAAGTGTTGTGGTGGAAGTGACCTCATACCGCTAGCGGTTGAAGTAATAGCGTAAGGCAGTGTTTACAGCCGTGCACAAATTCATTGGTCAACATGGTTGTCAATGGGCATTCTTAGCATATCATGATCGCTGCTGGCGGTGATGGTGCACACTGCTGCAGTGCGTATGCAAACTCGTCACCCCAAATTCACTTGACTCCCAGATCTCGTGCATGCAGATACTCCACTGAGTGTACTGCTGTGTCCTGCCTCTGGTCATGGAAATGGCACGTGTGACAGGAGAAAGGGCGCTGGCCTTCACCAGCGAGGAATTGGAGAAGCTTGTGGAATGGGTCCTGCCCCTGTACGCCAAGCTCTATGGTCAGCCAGTGGTACAGGTGAGTAGGAGGATTGGGGGCATGGATGTGTGTAATGGTGGTAGATGGCTGGATACATGTTTGCACGAATGACACTGTATAGTGTCAGGGTTTCTGACATGCTGCATGTGTGTGTGCTATTAGGCTGATTGAAATGTCTGTCCCATAGTGGACGTATAGTCAGCTGTATATTATTGGCCATTGTCTGACCTCAGTGTTACTTTTTCTGTGTGTCCCTTATAGGTAAGCGCCCATCAGAAGAGGGGACTTTGGCAGGCCATCGCCAGGGAGGTGCGGACCCTGGGGGTCTACAACCGGCAGAGCACCCACTGCAGGAGGCAGTGGGAGGACCTGCGGCGTGGGTGAGGAAGATCTGTGAGGCCCAGCTGGGGAAGTCCTCCCAACGAGGAAGGGGTGCCTGTCGGGCACTGACCTCCGTTATGCGATGCATTCTGGTGGTCACGTACCCAGACCTGGATGGGCACTTGAAGGCTGCACAGGAGACACAAGGGGGTGAGTACAAATACCATGCTTTGGTTCCTTGATGGATGTGTGTGTGTGCAGTCCTATTTATGCTGCCTAGTGGCAGGGACTCTGACTGATGTCCATCTACATAATGGCCCCTGTAGGGAGTAGGGGTGTAAGGGTCAAATCTGCAGTACGTCAGGTCCTTCAGTGCTGTGGGGAATGGCTGTCGAGCAGGGTTCTGGCCACTAGTCAGGGGCATAGCCATGATATAGTGGTAGGTGCTGCCTGGTGGAATATTTTCAGGGTGGGTGTATGTGTGAACAAGTTATGTACCTCCATTCATCTATTTACAAATGTCTCTCCTGTTTTGTCTCCCCATCCCTATTCTCTTGTGTTGTCTGTATACATCAGCATCATATGGCGAGGGAGCTGAGGCACCAGATAGTGGGGATGCAGCGGCCCATGGTTCCTTTGAGGCAGAGTCGTCCAACGCCAAGGGGACCAGTGGGTTGGAGGGCGAGGGGAGTACCAAGAGGGAGGCAACTACCACTGGAGGAAGTGACTCTGATACCTCCTCCGATGGGAGCTCCCTGGCGGTGGCAGGCCCTAGTGGGCCCACCGCTTCTGTGTCATCTTCCGCCACATCCATACCATCACCACCCTCCCATTTGCTCCCCACCGAGTTGCCCGTGCCCGCTCACCCAGAAGGGTGGGCGTCTCCTTCCCCCCAGGCACCTCCTCCCCTGCCCCAGTCAGCCCTGCTGCCATCATGGAGGAGGCTATTGACCTCCGGAGAACACAAGCACCACACTTCCCACCACATGCATACACACAGCCAATATACACATGCACACACACCAACATCCACTTCCCCCAGTGTGTCCACCTCTTCCGCCTCCCTGTCTGTCCTCTCTACATGCACACCCACAGGCACTGCACCCTCATTCAATGTTGCTGACCCTATTCTTGCAGTCACCACAATATCAAACATCCATTCATGCACCCCAGACACCACACCTGCACTCACCACAACGACTTTAGTTGACACATGCAGCACACTCACCAGACTTGCAGACACCCAGATGACATACATTTACACTGCCAGCCTGTCTTGTCCAACTGTGTCCACCCCTCTCCTCCCAAGACACTCAAACGCACCAAAACACCCACCCATCACACATCCACCACACCTCAGCATACTGTCCAGTCACCTGCACCCACGTCACACACACCTGCACCTCTTACAGCCACACCCCCTCTACCTCCACTCCCACGCCTTTCTCCAGGTCCACCCCAATTGCACCTAAGAAACATTTCCTATCCCGTGTAGACCTATTTGAACCCACTGGCCCACCCTGTCTCGTCCCTAAAAGTGCACACCTCCTTGCCATGTCCACTCTTCCCACGTCACACCCCGCCCCTGTCCGCCCTTCCCATTCCCGTGCTACCTCCCCTGTGAGGAAGAGACCCCATGCTGGCCCAGGGACATCTGCCGCACCCCAGGCCAAGTCCGCTCCACCAACTGCAAGCACAAAACCCAAGCTCCCTCCACCTTCCAAATGTAAATCTAAGCCCCCCTCCCAGTCGAAAGTAAACACCCCTAAAACCCCCTGCCCCTGTTCCCTGGGGTGCCTGGATGCCCATAGTTGCCCCTATGAGTTGGAGTACCGTTGCA
Source organism: Pleurodeles waltl (assembly GCF_031143425.1). Taxonomy (NCBI): domain Eukaryota; kingdom Metazoa; phylum Chordata; class Amphibia; order Caudata; family Salamandridae; genus Pleurodeles; species Pleurodeles waltl. Next base: position 102,004,996 of record NC_090439.1, on the reverse strand, counting down.
CTTGTGGGAGTCAAGTTGGGGCCAATGTGGCCCATCGGACTACTTACTCTAGACTGGCCATTGGCCTTATGTTGCACTTTTATTGCTCATTGAGCTGAATAAAAGTTAATGTGTGGCCTGTGTTGTCTATGGCACACTCTGGATCCGTGGTTTATCGTTTCCTTCTTTGGGGGTGTTGAGCACATGTGTGTACTTTGGACAGGGTGGATTTGCTTTGTGTCGGGTAAGTACCTCTTGCTGTGGGGTGTATGGCTTATGCTGCTGTGAAGGGTTGTGGGAGCGTTGCAGGGTGGGTGGAGTGGGTGGGTATGTAACTGTGCCCTTTCTTCCCTTTTTTAGTAGGTTGCAGTACTTACTGTTGTCGTCTTCGCCGGCAGTCTTGGTCATGGAGGTATATAGCAAGGAGCAGGGCTGGCATGATCTGCAACTCTCTATCCATGTCTGCTTCGATGTGTTGTGTGAGCCTCCGGTGAGTGTTTCCTTATATTTGTTTAGTTTCCGCCTGGCTTTGTGTGGTAGTGGTTCCTGCCCTGGAACTGACGTCGGTCTAGAGCTTCATTATTTGAGGGGCAGGTAGGGCCTTTCCGTCGTCCTGTGGGCGGGCTCTGCCATCATTGTCGGCACTCCTCTGCTGGCGGTGAATGGTTTTCAGGATGCCTGTGTTTAAGTTGGTTAATTATTTGGTGGTTCGGACTGCACGTCTGTTGGCGGTTGTTACCACCACTGCCGGCAGTGCGATGTCTACCGCCATGTTCATAATGAGGGCCCAAGTCTTTAAGAAATGGCAACTCAAGTTCTTTATGACAAACATAGGTAGCTGTAGAGACAGGGAGGGATAATAACCTACTGAGAAGTCTATTTTCCTGTCTTTAAATAGCAAAACAATTTGCGATGCCCCAAACCTCTGTATCATACATTGCGATTGGGACACACTGGGATTTATAAATGTGAAGCAGAGACAGTAAGGAGCCACCTCCCGTCGGCTGGGTAAGACTACACACAGCCCCGTTAGCCTTGGAAAATGTGCTTGAATGATGCACAATATTGGGTGACCAAGAGCCTTGAGCAGCAAAAAGAACACTTAAATATGGAAAGGTGCTTTTGCTGGTCACAAAATCAGACCCAATCTTCAGTTTAGATGACATTTTGCACTTGGGACTGCAAGACATGATGTGCAATTCTGTAAAATTGATCCTAAGATCAAGCGAGGACATACAAATCAATAAAGGCAATAACAAGAAAAGGCAATGCCTTTGGAGTCCATGCCATGACCACCTTATACTCTGCGTACAAAAGTGCAGGAATGGGCTTACCCCCAATTATTGGAACATTTTGGTGGCGCTAATAAGTGATGAATGCAAATCATTTATATATAGTATAAATAAAAGAGGGGCCAATTCACAACTGTTGAAAGCCCCAATGGAAATCAATATCTCCAGAAAACTCCCCCAACTGACTGATGCAAACCCTTGCCTTCATTCCCTCATGCAGGAAAGCTAGAAAATGCACCAAAACAGCATGAAGACTCAGCTCCAACATCACGCACCATAATTTCCCTCTATTGACACAGTCGAATGAAGAGGAAAAATCCATGAATGCAAGATACATGGGTATACGTTTGGCCACAGTGTTATTACCTACCACCAAGGTGACGTTGAGGCATTGTTCTATGGTATGTAGGTCCAGCCAATAAAATTGAAGAGCATCTTGGGAGAACACCACTGGTGCTTCTCAGATTTGTTGGGCCCTGTTCAGAACATCCGGTAGTCACCTCAGATTTAGAGCGTTGCTTCAGTGGGGCATAAGACTTGACTGATCCCGATGGACCAGGGTGGGAATAACTTTCAAGAGGTGAGTGGACAGGACTTTTGCAAGCACCTTGGTGTCCACATTAAGAAGAGAGATTGGCCTATAGGCTGTACACTCCTCAAGCAGTTTTCCAGCCTTGAGTATAACTACAATTATTGCCCGTCTCTGGTCCTCAGGTAATACCCAGATGTCTACTTTCTCGAAACATCTTTCAGAAGTGTGGGACTAGTTTTGGACATTGCAGTTTACATAGTTCAGTCGGTAGCCACCGCCGTGCCCACGGACAGGTCCCATATTGCAGCCATAATTTCAGCTTCCATAATCTCTTCATCGAGAAGCTGTCGGTCCTCTTCTGACAGAGATGGCAGTTTGATATCAGTTAGGCATTCTCTTGTTTCCTCTGCTATAGTTGTCACAGTTATGGTGCATATTTGGGCATAGTAAGCTGTGAATGTGTCAGTATCTGCTGACATTCTCACACTAAATCCCCTGTCAGTGCGCTCACCTCTAATACCCAGTTACTTAATTTGTCTTGTTTGTCCAACCAGGATAGTAGTTTGCTGGCCTTGTCCCAGGCCTCATATATATGGTGTTCCATTGCCATATGGCTCAGTAATACTTGGCCTGTCGCCACGTCTCTACATTTTCCCTGCTTACGTTTAAGCCTACAGTTGCATCTTGTGTCAGGTCCCCCTCGAGGATCCGAAGATTCCCTTCCAGTGTTTCTAGGCATTGTAATGCTATCTTCATTTTACCCAAGCTCCATCTTGACCACTGACTCCATTTTGTGCTCAGCTTAGCTTCAAACACCGTTATACTAGTGATGCAGGTATTTTTCTGAACATAACTTATGCAAAATGTTTTTCGCTCCTCTCGCTCTTTTTCACCAAGGCAAGGACATAACATCGAGGAGTGAGGGAGAGATAAGGATGTACCAGAGAATGTTTATGGTACGGCAGTGTGACGGGCCGGTCGGAGACGGCCCGTACACAATCGTGACTGTTGCTGACTCTGCCCCAGGTACACCGGAACGACCTGGGGCAGACGCCAATCAGGAACCAGCACTGTCAGTGACGTGGTGGAGCTGAGGCTGAAGCAGGACATCGGGAGCATTGAAAACGCCGATGTCCGTGGAGAACGAGAGAGGCGGCGAGGAGGAGAAGGAAGACGAAGTCCTCGAGGAGCCGGGCCTGTCTTTGAAGACGAAGAAGACGAGGAGGTCGCAGCCAAAGAGCTTGCCCCATTAAAAACCGCAGGGGTACGGGAGGACGGGAGGAATGGGAGAGCAATACAAGGGGGAGTGGGAGGAGTGGAAGGAGAATGAGATCAAAGGGGAGGGAAACAGGGCACCACACGAGCACGTCTACACTAAAAAAAGACACGGGGTAGAAAAGCACTGGAAGCCTTACGAAGTTAACGTAGGGACATCCTTGTCAGAAAGGGTGTTTTTCTAGGTAATTCACGAAAGGCACAAAAAGAGAAGGATAGCGCGCAGAAGTGAAAAGATCCACCCAGAAAGAGCAGCAGAACAATCAGAAAACGCCACCAGCAGAAAGGGAGAAACCACAGATAAGAGGCAGGAACAGAAGAAAAACAGGCACAGAGTCCTAGAGAGGACAGAGAGAAAAGAGAGAGAAAGAAAAGAAGCTAATAATATCTGATACAGAGAAAAGGAAGAAGATAGAGAGCAAGATGTGTGTGAGATAGAAGAATAAGGAAAAGAAGAGATAGAAAAGGATAAGAGACAGGTAAAAAGAAAAGAGAACCACTTACCAATACTGTTCTTGTTCTTCTTCCCCATGTGCTTCCTGGGAGCCCTGAAAGAGAAGAAAAACAACAAAGACTTAAGGATCCAGGGACAAGAGACTGAAGGCGCCCACTGGAAAACTCTACAAGAAAATCAAAGAAAAGCCTAATTTTTCCATCACAATTTTTCTTCAATTAATCACAATCGAACGATACTCCCCGACCTCGTGTTGTTCTTTAAACTAACCTGGTACAGGCAGGGAACAGTTCGGTCTTCGGAGCACACCTTGGGATGTGACCAATCTTTAAACGTGCTTTTTCAACACTGACCTGGTATAGCCAGCGTTTGAACAACAACAACTTACCGTATGGGAGGGGGTAGTTTCTAGAAATGTCTTCTCCAGCTGGTTTAAAGTATAATAGAGGAAAGCTTGATGTCTGCAGTTAGACAGAACTCTTTTCCATGAGCAGACTCATTGCTCGGATCCCATTGTGGGTAGTTCTTGCTTTTGACTGTCATTTGGGTTCACAACTTGAAGATAACAAACAGATGATGCCTATGTCAAGCGACATGGTGATGCATTTTTAATTCTTATTTTTAGCTTTGTGTTGCGCATGAATATATAATCACTGTATATAGATATATTATCCATGGTTCAATTAGTGTATTTTCTTCGTTTGTTTCTATGATCATTATTATTCTACTGCTGTGATTATGTTCAGGAAGTGCACTTGTGTTGCTGCATTTGACCTAAACCCACACATTATGCTTTCCCTGTGCGAACCTTAAGACGTGCCTTAATAAATTAATTACTCAGACTAAGAGTGTTGCATACTTGGCAATCCTTTCATTTTATCTCCTTTCAGTCTGAGGTACAGCAAAACAGGCATGCTCTTTCTTCTATTTTGTGTCCTGTTATGGCAACAATTGTGTGTCCCCAAATGACTGCCTTAAAGGTCTCCCATAATGTCTGGGCAGAGTCAAATGATTGGTAATTTTCAGTAAAGTAATGGTCTGTAACTGTATGTAGCTCTTTCCTGATCTTAGGCAGTTTGAGATACCAGGGATTAAGTGGGGTAGGCCTGTGCAGGAAGTCCCTTCCTGCTCTCGTAGTTGCAACAAAATGGGAATGGTCTGTAATGCCCGTGCTAGCTGATTTACCTCTGAAAAGAGATAGATGTGTTGTGCTAATATGAAAATGTAGTCTATGCCAGACATACTACCATGTGCCCCTGAAAGGAAGGTAAACTGCTGTTTCTGGGGGTGGTGCGCCTGCCATATATTTGTTAGCCCTATAGCACTCCGGGAGGATGATAAAGGGCATTGAAGTGGGTCTACGTCTGGATTAGAGTCGTGTAAGGGGAAAACTGAAATCAAGCACAGATTTACTAAATAAATGTTTAGTTTTCTTTATTGATCTTGAAGTTTTTGCTTATTTCACTAATTTCGTTGTTCTTCCTTTTTTACAGGCTCTCTTCTTTCTTTTCTTTGCCTCTTTATTCCTGCCAGTCTTTAGTTTCCCTCTTAGGGTTCTCTTTCTTTCTTTATCTCTTTCTCACTCTCTGTCTCTGACAGTTATCCTCTTCTGTTATTCTTTTTGATTCTTTTCTCTCTTCTTCTTTATAGGTTCCGCCGCTGTGAGCGCAATCCTCTGGGTATAATAAAGGAAAAGAAAGTAGGGGACGGGTAAGTATATAGGATGTAACTGGTATCTTTTTTATACCTGCGAGGGAGAGGGGTGTGGGGTTGTGCCTAAGGTTGAATGTCCAAGTGCTCGTGAAAGCCAACTAAGGAAAAAAAAAAATCCTTTGTGCGTGCGCTTGGATTTAGCCCCTTCTTCCTTTTCCTTCTCTGCTAAGCTTCCTCCCCCTCCTCTCCCTTTCTGCCTGCAATATGGAAAAACAGGTTTGGAAAATATGCCCGTACCTGTAGAAGCCACATCCCTCCTGGGAAGTGGCGGTTGTTGCTGGTGTCTTAGTTCTTAACAGCGGCTCCTGTAGAGGAATCCGGTTCCCGAGTCCTCTCCATTGTGGTCGTAATGGTCTTCTCTGTCCTCCACTCGTCGGTCCCCTCTATTCCTGGTCCGGCATCTACTTCTTCCTCTGAATCAATCAATCAATCAATCACTGCATTTGTAAAGCGCGCTACATACCCGCGAGAGTCTCAAGGTGCTGAGGAAGGGGGGGGTGCTACTGGTCAAAGAGCCAGGTCTTGAGGAGTCTTCTGAAGGCCAGCAGGTCCTGGGTCTGTCGTAGGATGGTGGGGAGAGTGTTCCAGGTCTTGGCGGCGAGGTAGGAGAAGGATCTGCCGCCGGCTGTGGTTTTTCGGATGCGGGGGACTGTGGCGAGGGTGAGGTTGGCTGAGCGGAGGCTTCGGGTGGGGGTGTGGAAGCTGAGTCGGTTGTTGAGGTAGGTGGGTCCGGTGTTGTGCAGTGCTTTGTGTGCGTGGATCAGGAGCTTGAAGGTGATCCTTTTGTTGACGGGGATCCAGTGCAGGCCTCTCAGGTGGAGTGTGATGTGGCTGCGGCGGGGGACATCGATGATGAGTCGGGCCGAGGCGTTCTGGATGCGTTGGAGTCCTCTCAGGAGCTTGTTTGTAGTTCCTGAGTAGAGGGAATTCCCGTAGTCGAGTCTGTTGGTGATGAGGGCCTGGGTAACGGTTTTTCTTGTGTTGAGGGGGATCCATTTGAAGATCCTGCGGAGCATACAGAGGGTGTTGAAGCAGGACACGGAGACGGCGTTGACTTTCCTGGTCATGGAGAGAGTGGAGTCGAGGATGACCCCCAGGTTGCGTGCGTGGTCTGTGGGTTCCGGGGCTGTGCCTAGTGACATGGGCCACCAAGAGTCGTCCCAGGCTGATGGGGTGGGTCCGAGAATGAGGACCTCCGTCTTGTCTGAGTTCAGCTTCAGTCTGCTGTCCTTCATCCAGTCGGCTACAGCCTTCATTCCTCGGTGGAGGTTAGATTTGGCGGTGTGGGGAGCTTCGGTGATGGATATGATCAGCTGGGTGTCGTTGGCGTAGGAGATGATGTTGAGGTTGTGTTGTCGTGCGACGTGGGCGAGGGGGCCCATGTAGATATTGAACAGTGTCGGGCTGAGGGAGGATCCCTGTGGGACGCCGCAGATGATCTCGGTGGTTTTGGAGCAGAATGGTGGGAGGCGGACGCTCTGGGTTCTGCCGGAGAGGAAGGATGTGGTCCAGGCCAGGGCCTTCTCTTGGATACCGGCGTCATGGAGGCGTGCTGATAGGGTGCAGTGGCAGACCGTGTCAAAGGCTGCTGATAGGTCCAGGAGGATGAGGGCGGCTGTTTCTCCTTTGTCCATCAGGGTCCGGATGTCGTCAGTGGCGGCGATGAGGGTGGTCTCGGTGCTGTGGTTACTGCGAAAACCGGATTGGGAAGGGTCCAGGATGTTGTTGACTTCGAGGTAGCGGGTCAGCTGTTTGTTGACAATCTTCTGGGTCAATTTTGCCAGGAAAGGGAGCAGGGAGATGGGCCGGAAGTTCTTGAGGTCCTTGGGGTCCGCCTTGGGCTTCTTCAGAAGGGCGTTGATCTCGACGTGCTTCCAGCTTTCTGGGAATGTTGCTGTCTCGAAGGAACAGTTGATTGTTTTCCAGAGGTGGGGCGCAATGGCTGCACTGGCTTTGTTGAAAACGTGGTGAGGGCAGGGGTCCGATGGGGATCCGGAGTGGATGAAGTTCATGGTTTTGATGGTGTCTTCGTCGCTGACGCTGGACCAGATGGTCAGGCGACTGGTGCGAGTGGTAGTCGCAGGGGTGGTGGACTCTGTGGTGGGTGCGGGGGGGGTCGGGGTTGAAGCTGTCGTGGATGTTGGTGATCTTGCGGTGGAAGAAGGTGGCCAGGGAGTCGCACAGGTCTTGAGATGGCGGGATGTCGTTGGTGATGGAGCTGGGGTTGGAGAGTTCTTTCACAGTGCTGAAGAGCTCTTTGGTGTTGTGTGCGTTGTTGTCTAGGCGGTCCTTGAAGGTGGTCTTCTTGGCGGTCCTGATGAGTTGGTGATGTCTGCGGGTGGCGCTCTTGAGGGCTGTGTGGTTGTCTGGTGTTCGGTCGTGGAGCCATTTCTTCTCCAGCTTCCGACAGGTGTGCTTGGAGATCCGGAGGTCCTCGGTGAACCAGGCGGCTTTCTTGTTGGTGTGGTTGGTTGTAAAGGTCTTGAGAGGGGCAAGGTTGTTGGCGCAGTCGTTGATCCACTGTGTGAGGTTGGTCGCGGCGGTGTCTGGGTCGGTGGGGTCGGTGGGTGGTCTCAGGGCGAGGGCGGTAGTCAGTTGGTCCTCAGTGACCTTGGCCCAGCAGCGGCGTGGTAGCTGTTAGGTGCGGTGGTGTGTGGTGGGTTTTCTGAAGGTGAAGTGGACGCATCTGTGGTCGGTGCAGTGTGGTTTGGTAGTGTGGTTGAAGGAGACGTGGGGGCTTGCGGAGAAGATGGGGTCGAGCGTGTGTCCAGCGGCGTGAGTGGGTGTCGTTATGAGCTGGACGTTATTTCACTCAGGCTGCACTGGCAGGCCTGTGTAAGAATTGTCAGAGCTCCCTATGGCTGGCAAAGGAAATGCTGCAGCCCATAGGGATCTCCTGGAACCCCAATACCCTGGGTACCTCAGTACCATATACTAGGGAATTATATGGGTGTAACAGTATGCCAATGTGAATTGGTAAATGTAGTCACTAGCCTGTTAGTGACAAATTTGGAAAGCAGAGAGAGCATAACCACTGAGGTTCTGGTTAGCAGAGCCTCAGTGAGACAGTTAGGCATCACACAGGGAACACATACAGGGCACATACTTATGAGCACTGGGGCCCTGCCTGGCTGGTTCCCAGTGACACATAGACTAAAACAACATATATACAGTGAAATATGGGAGTAACATGCCAGGCAAGATGGTACCTTCCTACACAACCCCCCCACCCAAAACGAATGACAATAAGACTAGCCATGACCTGATGAGTCTTCATTGTCTAAGTGGAAATATCTGGAGAGTCCATCTGCATTGGAGTGGGTACTCCCAGGTCTATGTTCCACTGTATAGTCCATTCCCCGTAGAGATATGGACCACCTCAACAATTTAGGATTTTCACCTTTCATTTGTTTTAGCCAAAGTAGAGGTTTGTGGTCTGTCTGAACAATAAAGTGAGTGCCAAACAGGTATGGCCTCAACTTTTTCAGTGCCCAGACCACAGCAAAGGCCTCCCTCTCAATGGCAGACCAACGCTTTTCTCAGGGGTCAACCTTCTGCTAATAAAAGCAACTGGTTGATCCTGGCCCTCAGAATTCAGTTGTGATAGTACTGCCCCTACCCCTAATTCAGATGCATCAGTTTGAACAATGAATTTCTTGGAGTAACATGGGCTTTTTAGGACAGGTGCAGAGCTTGTGAGATTATTAAGTGGGGCTGCTATGGAGCCATAGTTTTTAATGAATCTCCTGTAATACCCAGTGAGGCCTAAGAAGGCTCTCACTTGGGTCTGTGTTGTAGGGGGAACCCAATCCATGATTGTCGGGATTTTCCCCTGCAGTGGTGCAATCTGTTCTCCACCTACCAAGTGTCCCAGATAAACCACCTTTTCCTGCCCTATCTGGCACTTTGAGGCCTTGATAGTGAGGCCTGCCTTTTGCAGGGCCTCCAAAACTTTCCAAAGGTAGACAAGGTGCTCATCCCAGGTGGAGCTAAAGACAGCTATATCATCTAGATATGCTGCACTAAAAGCCTCCAACCCTTGCAGGACTGTGTTCACCAACCTCTGAAAAGTGGCAGGTGCATTCTTCAAACCAAAGGGCATCACTGTAAATTGATAGTGCCCTCCTATAGTTGAGAATGGAGTTTTAGGTTTAGCATCCTCTGCCAATTTGATCTGCCAATACCCTGCAGTCAAATCAAAGGTGCTTAGATACTTGCAGATGCCAGTGTATCTATGAGCTCATCTGCCCTAGGTATAGGGTGAGCATCAATTTTTGTTACCTAATTGAGACCTCTGTAGTCTACACAAAACCTCATCTCCCTTTTCCCATCTTTTGAGTGAGGCTTTGGAACAAGCACCTCTGGTCAGACAATCTGCTAAAACTACTCCCTCCACTAAAGCATCCTCTTCAGTGGAGGAGAAGAGATCAGGGAGAGGGTCACTCTCTTCTTCCTGTCCTTCATCTGTTGCCATGAGCAGGGTGAGATCAGCCCTGTCATAGTAGGGATTTAGGCGGTTGACATGAGGGGACTCCTGGCAGTGCCCAGGTCTACCAGATAGGTAACCTCACCCTTTTTCTCAACAATTAGATGGGGTCCACTCCATTTGTCCTGGAGTGCTCTTGGGGCCACAGGCTCCAATACCCACATCCTCTGTCCTGGTTGGTACTGGATCAGAACAGCCTTCTGGTCATGCCATTGCTTCTGGAGCTCTTGGCTGGCCTGAAGGTTTTTACTGGCCTTTTTCATGTACTCAGCCATTCTGGATCTTAGGCCAAGTACATAGTCCACTATGTCCTGTTTGTGAGCTTTTAAAGGTTGTTCCATACCCTCCTTCACAAGTGTTAGTGGACCTCTTACAGGGAGTCCAAAGAGGATTTCAAAGGGGCTGAAGCCCACTCCTTTCTGGGGTACCTCCCTGTAAGCAAAAAGGAGGCAAGGTAACAGGACATCGCATCTCCTCCTGAGTTTTTCAGGGAGTCCCATTATCATACCTTTGAGAGTTTTATTAAACCTCTCTACCAGTCCATTAGTCTGTGGATGATAAGGAGTGGTGAATTTGTATGTTACACCACATTCCTTCCACATAGCCTTCAAGTATGCAGACATAAAGTTGCTACCCCTGTCTGATACAACCTCTTTTGGGAAACCCACCCTGGAAAAGATTCCCAGGAGGGCCTTTGCCACTGCAGGAGCTGTAGTGATCCTTCGAGGAATTGCTTCAGGATATCTTGTGGCATGGTCCACAACCACCAAGATAAACCTATTGCTTGAAGCAGTAGGAGGGTCAAGGGGGCCAACTATGTCAACCCCTACCCTTTCAAAGGGGAATCCCAACCACAGGTAGTGGAATAAGGGGAACCTTTGGTGTGCCACCAGTCTTGCCACTGGCTTGGCAGGTCACACAAGACTTACAAAAATATTTTGTGTCCTCTGACATCCTAGGCCAGTGAAACAGGGGGACAAGCCTTTCCCATGTTTTGATCTGGCCCAAATGCCCAGCCAAAGGAATGTTATGTGCCAGAGTTAGGAGGAACTCTCTGTACTGCAGGGGAATGACCAATCTTCTGGCTGCTCCAGGATGTGGGTCCCTTGCCTCTGTGTACAAGAGGTTGTCCTCCCAGTAAACTCTATGTGAGTCACTGACATCCCCATTTTGCTGCTTGACAGCTTGCTGTCTGAGACCCTCTAATGTGGGACAGGTTTTCTGTGCCACACTCAGCTCTTCCCTGGCGGGCCCCCCTCCACCCAAAAGCTCAGCAGTGTCTGCTGCCAGCTCATCTGGTGAAGGTTCTGCACAGGGAGGAAATTCTTCTTCCTCAGAAGGAGAATCATCTGTAGAGGGAGGGATAGTGGGTACAGATTTACCCTTGCTACCCCTAGCTTTAGGGAGCACTTGGTCCATTGTTCCAGGATCCAAGTTACCCTGTCCTTTTTGCTTTTTGGCCTGAGCCCTTGTCAAAGCAAAAATATGACCAGGAATGCCCAGCATTGCTGCATGAGCCTCCAACTCCACTTCTGCCCAAGCTGATGTCTCAAAATCATTTCCTAGTAGACAGTCTACAGGTAAATCTAAGGCAACCACAACTTTCTTTGGACCAGTAACCCCCCCCCCCCCAGTTGAGATTCACAACAGCCACGGGGTGGCTAAGACTGTTGTTATGAGCGTCTGTCACTTGGTACTGCTGACCAAGTAGGTGTTGATCAGGGTGTACCAGTTTCTCTATTACCATGGTAACACTGGCACATGTCTCCCTGTAGGCCTGAACCTCAACACCATTTATTAGGGGAAGTTGCTTGTACTTATCCATATTAAGGGGACAAGCAACCAAGGGGGCCAAATCAATGGCACCTTCAGAGACTAACACAGCCTCTGTGGTCTCCCTAACAAGACCAACCCCAACTAAATTACCAAAAGTGAGCCCAGCTACTCCCTTGGATTGGCTATTAGTAGGTTTGCTCCCACCACCACTGCTATTACTAGGGGCACTAGAATTTGCAGTAGGGGTTGTGGTAGTGGGAGGGTTGGTGTTTTTCTTTGGACAACTGGCATCAGTTGTCCAATGGCCTTTGACTTTACACAAATAACACCAAGGCTTTTTAACTTGATTTGAAGAGGATTTGGACCCACCACCCCCACCAGAGGATTTGTGTGGGCCTGATGAAGACTCAATTTTACTTTTGTCCCCACCCTTGTCAGAAGACTTACCATCCTTCTTCTTGCCATCCTTGTCACCCCCTGTATGAACTTTTCTGTTCACTCTTGTTCTGACCCATTTGTCTGCCTTCTTTCCCAATTCTTGGGGAGAGGTCAGATCTGAGTCCACTAGATATTGGTGTAACAAGTCAGACACACAGTTATTCAGAATATGCTCTCTCAGAATAAGATTATACAGGCTTTCATAGTCAGAAACTTTACTGCCATGTAACCACCCTTCCAAGGCCTTCACTGAACAGTCAACAAAGTCTATCCAGTCTTGTGAGGACTCTTTTCTGGTGTCTCTGAACTTAATCCTGTATTGTTCAGTGGTTAAGCCAAATCCATCCAAGAGTGCATCTTTCAAAACTGAAAAATTGTTAGCATCACTTTCTCTAACAGTAAGGAGCCCCTTTCCAGTGAAAGATATCCACAATATAGCAGCCCACTGCCTTTGAAGGACCCCCTGTACCATACATGCCCTGTCAAGTGCAGCAAACCACTTATTGATGTCATCCCCCTCCTTGTAAGGGGGGACTATCTTGTGCAGATTCCTGGAATCATGCTCTCTAACAGGATTACTATCAGGAATACTGCTGTTGCTGCCACCATGGGGTCCTAACCCCAATCTATTTCTCTCCTTCTCCAGGTCTAAGGAATCCCTATCTAAGGCCAGCTGTTGCTGTTTAAGCTTCAGTCTGGTCTCTTCCACTCTCATCTTTTTGAGTTCCCTTTCTAACATGTTGTCTTCAGGGTGGGTGGGTTGGGAATGCTTGGACACAGAAGATAAATTGGAAACAACAGAGGGAGATCTGTCCCTAACTGACTGAACCCTAACAACTTGGCCTCCAGGAATGAAGACTCCCCTACTATGATGGGAACCTCCATTATTACCAATATTACTAGGTGTCCTGCTAGGGGACAGATTTGGAAAAGAACCCTCCCCACCTCCCTCAAGGAGATCCCCTGATTCAGGATGGGAGCCTTCTATTAACCTCTCATATGAAGTGCCTGCTTGGGACTCATCATTCACAATAAGCATGTTATATAGAAACTCTTTTGTAGGGTTCTTTCCTATCACTAAGCCTCTATTTAAGCAGAGACTCCTTAGGCTCTTGTCATAATTAGTATTGGCCATTTTAAGAGTAGAGTCTACCACAGACATGATAGCAAAAGGTTTAGAGACAATGAGAAGGAAGAAAATGTTTCAGAACTTTTTAAAGAACAGAGAAAAAAACCTTTTCTAACTTTTTAGAAACTTTTAGAAGTTTTAGAGTACTTTTCAGAACTTAGTAAAAAGGTTAAGAGGAGAAAAGCAAAACGTTTTGGTTAGGTGTACATACACTGAACTTGTTTTGTATATTATTATCTTATGAAAAGTACACAATGACAAAGTGGTAAGTAGTTGCAAGTACTTATCCCACCGCTGCACAACCAATGTAGGAGGCTGGCCAGGCTTGTAGTGGTTACCAGAGGTACTTACACCTTGTGCCAGGTCCAGTTATCCCTTATTAATGTAGAAGAGGTGTTTCTAGCAGATTAGGGTGATAGAAGGTAGCTATGGAAAAGCAGCTTAGGCTGAACTAGGAGACATGTAAAGCTCCTACTATACCACTGGTGTCATATGCACAATATCATAAGAAAACACAATACACAGAAGTACTAAAAATAAAGGTACTTTATTTTCATGACAATATGCCAAAAGTATCTCAGAGAGTACCCTCAGTATGAGGATAACTTATATACACAAGATATATGTACACAAACCAAAATTATGCAGGTAATAGCAAGAAAAGTAATGCAAGCAGTGTAAAGTTACAATAGATTGTAATTGGAGCACATAGGAACAGGGGCAACACAAACCATATACTCCAAAAGTGGAATGCGAACCACGAATGGACCCCAAACATATGTGAGCTTGTAGAGGGTAGCTGGGACTGTAAGAAAACAGTGAGGGTTAGAAAAATAGCCCACCCCAAGACCCTGAAAGGTAGGTGTAAAGTGTACCTACTACCCCCAGAGAGCACAGAAGTCGTGATAGGGGGATTCTGCAGGAAGAACAAACACCAGCAATGCAACAACAGTTGATTTCCGGACCTGAGTACCTGTAAGACAAGGGGACCAAGTCCAATAGTTGCGACAGTGTCGAGAGTGGGCAGGAGCCCAGGAAATGCCAGCTGAGGGTGCAAGGAAGCTGACACCTGTTGGAAGAAGCTTGGAGTTCTGCAAGAAAGAAGAGGACTAGGAACATCTCCTTTGAAGGAGGGATGTCCCACGTCGCGATGAAGCTTGCAGATGTATTTCCACACAGAAAGACCGCAAACAAGCCTTGCTAGCTGCAAGGGTCGCGGTAGAGGGTTTTGAGTGCTGCTGTGGCCCAGGAGGGACCAGGATGTCGCCACTTGGATGAGGAGACAGTGGGGGCGCCCAGCAAGTCAGGGAGCCCTCACAGAAGCAGGCAGCACCCGCAGAAGTACCTGAACAGGCACTTGGAAGAAGAGTGAACCGTAGTCCACACAAAGTCACAAAAGGGAGTCCCACGACGCCGGAGGACAACTCAGAAGGTTGTGCACTGCAGTAAGGAGTGTCGGGACCCAGGCTTGGCTGTGCACAAAGGAAATCCTGGAAGAGTGCACAGGAGCCGGAGCAGCTGCAAATCATGTGGTACCCAGCAATGCAGTCTAGCGTGGGGAGGCAAGGACTTACCTCCACCAAACTTGGACTGAAGAGTCCCTGGACTGTGGGAGTCACTTGGACAGAGTTGCTTAGTTCCAGGGACCACGCTCGTCGTTCTGAGAGGGGACCCAGAGGACCAGTGATGCAGTCTTTTGGTGCCTGCGGTTGCAGGGGGAAGATTCCGTTGACCCACAGGAGATTTCTTCAGAGCTCCTGGTGCAGAAAGGAGGCAGGCTACCCCCAGAGCATGCACCACCTGGAAACAGTTGGGAAAGCGGGCAGGATGAAGCGATACAAGGTTGCTAGTAGTCGTCTTGCTACTTTGTTGCGGTTTTGCAGGCATCCTGAGCAGTCAGCGGTTGATCCTTTGGTAGAAGGTGAAGAGGGAGATGCAGAGGAACTCTGATGAGCTCTTGCATTTGTTATCTGGTGAGATCCCCAAAGCAGAGACCCTCAATAGCCAGAAAAGGAGGTTTGGCTACCTAGGAAGGAGGATTGGCTACCAAGAGAGGTAAGAGCCTATCAGAAGGAGCCTCTGACGTCACCTGCTGGCAATGGCCACTAAGAGCAGTCCAGTGTGCCACAGACACCTCTGTTTCCAAGATGGCAGAGATCTGGGACACACTGGAGGAGCTCTGGGCACCTCCCCTGGGAGGAGCAGGTCAGGGGAGTGGTCACTCCCCTTTCCTTTGTCCAGTTTTGCGCCAGAGCAGGGCTGGGGGATCCCTAAACCAGTGTAGACTGGCTTATGCAGAGATGGGCACTATCTGTGCCCCTCAAAGCATTTCCAGAGGCTGGGGGAGGCTACTCCTCCCCAGCCTTTACACCTATTTCCAAAGGGAGAGAATGTCACACCCTCTCTCAGAGGAAATCCTTTGTTCTGCCTCCCTGGGCCAGGGCTGCCTGGACCCCAGGAGGGCAGAAACCTATCTGAGCTGAGGGGTTGGCAGCAGCTGCAGTGGAAACCCCGGAAAGGCAGTTTGTTAGTACCCGGGTTCTGTGCTAGAGACCCGGGGGATCATAGAATTGTCCCCCCAATGCCAGAATGGCATTGGGGGGACAATTCCATGATCTTAGACATGTTATATGGCCATGTTCGGAGTTACCATTGTGACACTGTACATAGGTAGTGACCTATGTAAAGGGCACGCATGTAATGGTGTCCCGCACTCACAAAGTCCAAAGAATTTGCCCTGAACGATGTGGGGGCACCTTGGCTAGTGCCAGGGTGCCCACACACTAAGTAACTTTGCACCCAACCTTCACCAGGTGAAGGTTAGACATATAGGTGACTTATAAGTTACTTAAGTGAAGTGGTAAATGGCTGTGAAATAACGTGGACGTTATTTCACTCAGGCTGCACTGGCAGGCCTGTGTAAGAATTGTCAGAGCTCCCTATGGCTGCAGCCCATAGGGATCTCCTGGAGCCCCAATACCCTGGGTACCTCAGTACCATATACTAGGGAATTATATGGGTGTACCAGTATGCCAATGTGAATTGGTAAATTTAGTCACTAGCCTGTTAGTGACAAATTTGGAAAGCAGAGAGAGCATAACCACTGAGGTTCTGGTTAGCAGAGCCTCAGTGAGACAGTTAGGCATCACACAGGGAACACATACAGGGCATATACTTATGAGCACTGGGGCCCTGCCTGGCAGGGTCCCAATGACACATAGACTAAAACAACATATATACAATACAGTGAAATATGGGGGTAACATGCCAGGCAAGATGGTACTTTCCTACATGGGTAACGAGTGATTTGCAGCTGCTCCGCCTCCTGTGCACTCTTCCAGGATTTCCTTCGTGCACAGCCAAGCCTGGGTCCCCGGCACTCCTTCCTGCAGTGCACAACCTTCTGAGTTGTCCTCCGGCATCGTGGGACTCCCTTTTCTGACTTCGCGTGGACTCTGGTTCACTTTCTTTACAAGTGCCTGTTCAGGTACTTTTGTGGGTCCTGCCTGCTTCTGTGAGGGCTCTCTGAGTTGCTGGGCACCCCCTCTGTCTCCTCCTCCAAGTGGTGACATCCTGGTCCCTCCTGGGCCACAGTAGCACCCAAAAACCTCTACTGCGACCCTTGCAGCTAGCAAGGCTTGTTTGTAGTCTTTCTTTCTTGTTTGCAGTCTCCTTGTTACTTCCTCTTTCTATGTGTGTTGCATTTTGTAGCATACATAGAAAGATGAATATTCCTCTCAGGATTGTTTTTGTGTAGGAATGTGTCCCTTCCTGCATGAAAATAATCCTGCATGCAACTCAGGCACCCTTCCACCATTAGCAAAGGGCACCTGCATTGTTGCTAGGCTGCCAAAAGGGCTCCAGCACAGGGGAAAAGGCAGGAATGCATCTTAGTGCCATAAACACAGCGCATTCCTACTCTCTGTCATGCAGTGCAGCACAAAATAACTTGCTGGAGTGCACTACATAACATTCTTGTAAGTAGACCTCTTGGTCTCTAATCATGCAAAAAAACAATTGAGCTGCATTTTAACAGCAATGACAGATCTCTTCTAAGCAGGATTGCAAAGTTTTTGGGGATTTTACCATTCTGAACAGGACCAGAGAAATGCGAAGATATGACGTTTCTCCATATGCTTCATGTTTTTACACACTGAGGGGCATATTTATGAGCCCCTTGCGCCACCGGAGAGTCACTTTTTTTGACACAACAGAGGCACAAACCTTGAACTCATGTCTATGAGGCCACGCAAAGCCACTTTTCATGACTTCGAATGGACTCATGGAGTGAGGCAAAACAGCGCAAATTGCTTCATTGTCTAACTCTGCACAAGGGAGGCATTCTATGGGCATTGGGGTGGGTGTTTCAACACAGCACCCATGGATTTGGGCATGTCCCCAGATTTACAAGCGCTTGTAACTCTGGAGATGCGTTAAAGTATTACGCCTCTCCAGAGGAGGCGCAACAAGGAGAAATATCTTTATTTCTCCTTATTTTTTCCTCTTTCTATGCGTGCTGCATTCTGCCTACAATGCAGACACCCTCGCATCATGGTGAAAAGGTGCTTGCATTGGTGCATCAGCGCCGAGGCAGTGGGAAAGGACAAGAATGCATCATATTGCTTATATACCTCACATTCCTGCACTTTACCTTTGAGCAGGTGACTTGCTGCGTTGCCCTTTTCAAAAGCCCATAATTATGGGCCTGAATACGCAAATGGCGTAACTTGATGATTTTTCTGTGATATATAACACACTATTCCTGTTCTAAACACCCTGTCTGCTAGTAAACACCCATACTATTGTATTCAAATTATAAGCGCGGGGTATGTTTTTTTAGTTTTAACACTTTTATTTTAAGCGTCTGACAACCAAGCTTAAACAGAGTTATGTTTTCTTTTTACACTTTTTTTTTTTTGTTGCATACGCTCGCCATAGAATGTTTTATAAAAACGAGTCATCGCAGGCTTTCATGGCATGATATTGGATGTGTTATCATTTTTTGTGAGTAGTGCTTAAGAAGGGAAATGTGTTTTGGTGTCTTGATAACTTCATGTTAATCGCCATTTGTCTCTTATTTCCTGGCAGATGTGGATGTCTCAAGGCGCCAGTGTTCATATGATGCAAGGTACGGGGGAGTGCTCTTTAGTAATGCAATCTGAAAGTTGTCATTATGTGAGTGTCATTGAACCATGATCACTAGGATCTGTAATCCATGAGTTCACGTCTCATTTTGCCTAATATGGATATCATCAAACTGTTTCCTAGGTTTGCTCGGCAGGAAAAATAATGTAAGAGAAATGTCATCTCAACTTTTTCCGTGGATCTTTAAAATATGTCCTGGCCTTACTTACGGTTATGCTAAAAATTCACAACACATTCTCACCTGTAAATGTCCCAAGTACATCTGGATCCAATCAGCTGCGCTGGCCTGCCTTGAACTGCAGTGTGCAGCCTCGCACTGGAAAAACAGTAGTTCATTGCTGTTTCCACAAAGCCATCAACATAACTTAAGGAATGCTCTTACTTGCCAAGTAATGAGAAAAGCAGATCTCCTATTTGCAGAATTCATTAAATGTGAGAATGGAAGCCAGATGTTGTCAAAACACAGCTCTCATGTTCCTTTGCCTGTAAACAAAGCTTGCATTCTGGTTTTTGTATTTCACTCATTCTGCTACATGCATTTTGGGAACTACATGACTGTACAAAAACAGCGACAGCAGTTCTTTGATTATCCAATTGCATTTACAGAGTGAATTGAAAACCATAGTGAATACACATGGTGATCGTTTCGTAGATTCGTGTTAAGACATATAGGAAGAAGAAATAGTTCACAATGTTGTGACATCCTTATACATTTACAAGCATTTTGTAATATTTAACTAAATGATGTAAGCACAACATATGTACCGAAAGCGAAAAGAATGATCACGTTTTCTGTTGTCATTTAAAAAATATAAAGATATATTCTATTAATGTCATATATTTTATCCTTGCTTTCCTTAAAGAAAGAGAAGAGCTATTTTGCTTTATCAATCAATAAATCAATCAATCAATCAAAATAGCTTTATTTCGGCAGAGTAGGCCATAAAAGCACACATGGACATCAAAAGACACAATAAATAATTAAAACGGTTGCATAAAAATACAAACTTCTAGATTCCATAAGATAATGAAACACTAATTAGTCGAAATATATAGGAAAGATAAATGATAACACATGGTCTAAATTAACACTTCCTTCTAAGAATTCTCCACAAAGCTCCCAAAAATTTCGCCACAGGGACAACAAATGTGGGACTAGAATCAGACATAAAGACGCATAGTGCCAAACAGTGCTTGCGCACACCCAGGCACCTGCAGATCGGAGCCAGCCAAATGCTATGTGGGCGGACATAGGCCGAGCAAACAAAAACGATGTGTGTAACGCACTCTGCTGAGCAGCTGCAAGCTGGGCAGACAGCCAAAGACCCAGGAGACCACCTTGTGGAAAATGACCTCAGCAGGAGGGTACCTACGCGGAACTGGAAGTATAACTTCCAGTCAAGAGGAACAGTCACCATGTCCCAAAACGGCTCATACTTACTTACAGGCTTAAAATCAAGTAAGTCATTAAAAGCTTGGCAGAAGTAGCCTACTTGGTATCAGTCAACTACATTCTTCCAAAAAAGTGACTTCAGTATGTTCTTGGGCGAGAAGAGGGAGAAGGCAGGATATTCCCAAAGGTCTATCAGCCCAAGAGTGTCTAATGATTTTCTTATATGCAAGAGCCAGAGTACTTTTTGAAAGTTGTCAGCCTCACTGACATCTTGTAATGCTAATGCATAATGGGCTAGCTCAGGCGTGGTCCACAGCCACCTCCAAAACAACAAAGACATAAACTAGGTTTCTCCGCCAGACATTTCAGGCCCAAATCATAACAGAGCGGGTGCAAAGGAGTGCTAGAGGGAAGAGAGGTAAGCCTGCGAATAAATTTGTTCTCTATACTTACAAGCAAATCAAGATTTGAGAATGCCCACAATTCCGACCCATAGAGAGCTGAGGCCACAACCTTAGCTTCGTAAATACGGAGGGCTGGGAGAATTTGTCTCGAGTGAGAAGAACAATATTCTTTGTAGAGCCTATGATTGGCCTGAGCTTCAGCACAGTTCTATCAAGATGAGGTTGCTAGGATGTGTTTTTGGAGAGTGTAATATCCAAATAGGGAAAAGAGTCAACCATTTCCAGTGGCCCCCTCCCATGACAAATTAGTTCTTAAATGATCTATGTGGATTAAAGATAAAAGCTTGGTTCTATCCGTGTTGATCTCCAGACCGCGAGTGAGGCAGAACTCTCCAAACCGATGAAGAAACTTCTGCATTGCTTTCAGGGTCTTAGAAATAAGCAAAGTGTCATCTGTGAATAAGAGGATAGGAATTTTAGATCTGGCCAGAGATGGAGCATTAGCATCCCTTGAAGATAAAAAAGGAACAATGTCATTAATGAATAGTGAAAACAGGGTGGGTGCCGGAACACAGCCCTGGTGTACTCCTTGAAGTACAAGAATTTTCACGGATAGATCCCCTTGGTTTCGCCATCTAATCTGTGCAAAATTGTCCTTGTGGAGACATGTAACCAAGGACAATAAATTCTGTGGCATTTTCATATTGTGCAGGACCTGCCAAAGAGTAGAATGAGGGACCAGGTAAAAAGCAGATTTTGCTTTATCAAGATGGTTTGGTCCAGATTTACTAAGCACCTGCATTGGCAGATCACGCAAGGCAATGCAAGAGCTTAAGTGATACTTACTAAGCCAGGCAAAGCCACCTTCCATGGCCCTGTGTGGCTTAGTAAATCCAGAGTAAAGCAAGACAGGGCAAATCATTGCCTTGCATTACTTTGTGTTGGAAGGGCTTTCCATCAGTGGAGCATGGATGTCCCCATGCACCCATCGATGGATTTAGGTGCATTACCAGATTTACTAAGGGTATTAAACCTGGGAAAGCATCAAAATGCTACACCATTCCAACAGTGGCATAGTAAGGAGAAATATGCTTATTTCTCCTTGTTATCTCCTCTTTCTACTTGTGGTGCTCTGCCTGTAACACAGGGACCCTTGCACTATGGCACA
Organism: Pleurodeles waltl; assembly: GCF_031143425.1. Lineage (NCBI taxonomy): Eukaryota > Metazoa > Chordata > Amphibia > Caudata > Salamandridae > Pleurodeles > Pleurodeles waltl. The sequence goes on along the minus strand of NC_090439.1, from coordinate 101,983,812 downwards.
ACGGGGCCTGCTTTGTGTTGTAGAAAAATGAATATGTTGCCCGACAAAGATTACGTTGAAGAGAGATCTTTAATGGCCACAGTCATCAACAGCTGCTACATCAACTGTCAGCTCAGATATTCAACCTTGCCCAGCACTCTACATTTCACATTCCACTCACAACAAGTCTAGAGCTTAGAACGTGGAATGCAGAAGAGAGACCAGATCACCACAACATCTTCCTCCTTAATAACATAAATAGATAATAATAAATAAATGAGTGTGAGGGTGTACCCACACTCATATGGTATGCACAAATAAACTAAACTATTGAATTTACATAAAATATTGGATTTTGACATTCACTGGAAGAATATGCAATAAAAGACTGACAAATAAACATGGCTAACAATCGTACAAAGATCTATGCATTTCAATATCTGGCAGGTTTTCTAATCACTCGTTTACTTTTGGGTCTCATATGATTCTCATAATCCTCATTTGATCTATTTTCACTTGTTGACTCCTGTTAACTATATGACATTTCTTTCCTCTCTTTATTATCAGAACCAAATGTACTGTCGCTTGACACCACTCCATCCATCTTGTACATTTTCACCACCCTGTTTCTATTCCACCATTCATGACCCTTAATTGGTATGGCATTTTTTTAAATGGCATCAACTCTTTCTGGATTTCTATGTTTGGACAAACCTTTCACAACATGTGTGGGATCTTTCACACACATTCAATCACCTATATTAATTTCTGCTGACAATTCTTTGACCTTATGCTTGACATCATATTAATATTTCATTCTACTTAAAAAAAAAGTTATACACAAGGCCTGATGATCTCATCCAAAGACTTAACTTTATCAAGTTTTCATTGAAATTCCCTTAGCCATGCTGGACCCAACAGAGAAGCTGGGATTCAATCTCTTATAATTTCAAAAGGACTCAAACCTGATACAGCATTAGGACATGAACGATGTGACCATAACAACAGGTAGCATGATACTCCATAGAGGCAAAGCCACACTCCACCTTGCGACGACTTAGACTGCAAACTGCTGGTAGTGCCAGTGCTGGTGGTGGTGCCTCATGCAGTGTGTGCAGTGTCCAGGACGTCTCCTGCAGCCTCGGACAGCTGCCCACTGGGGATGGTGCAGCTGTCCGCTGTAGTGGCACTGCCTGGGCACATCGCGGGGCAGGTGGCGGTGGCTGCAGCAGCGGTGTCTGCGGTGGAGATGCTGCCGGTTGTGCCTGTGGTGCAGGTGTCTGTAGTAGTTGAGGGAGACACCAGGCTGTCTCCTGCAGCCTCGGAAGGCTCCCCACTGGGGATGATGCTGGCGACTATAGTAGCAGCAGCTTCCCCACCTTGGAAGTTGCTGCTGGGACCTTGGCACTGTCCTCTTTGCTTCTGGATGAGGCCTTGCTAAGTGGATGGTGCAGCTCTTCTCTTCTGCATGCGGGCCCTTCTTTACCTTGGCAGGTGGCAGAATTGGGTGGTCCTTGGCTTCAGTAGGTGGCACACTGGCAGCCCTGATCCTCCCGGACTTGCAGGGACCACAGTGGACGACGATTTGGTGGCTGAGGTGCTGGTCTTGACTCTAGACAATTTGATATAAATACAAGATACAGTGTTCCTTGGAAAGAAAAAGAGTATAGGGCAACCCTTCGGTTAGAAGCAAGTGCCCTCACACACCCAATTGGATGTCATGCTTCATCATCGAGCAAGCTCCTCATCAGACCGGTGCTGCAATGTCTGACAAGCACCCCTATAAGTGGGCTCTTTGCCGGAGATCGTTTCTCAGTAGCACTGTGCCGTGATGAAACAAAAGTAGAAAAATCAATGTCTACTCAAGGGCAGATTGACCCTGTTTTTAGGGGTGTAAGACAATTCCTTATCCCCTCCTTTCACTTGTAATATGAGAGTGTATGAGCATTATCTCACTCCCCACTCTCCGGTGTATGTTTTTATTCACTTGGCCATCACCCTTTCTAGAGCATTAAAATTTGGTGTTCTGTCCGGGTTTTGAGACAATTTTACATTTTTTCTTTCTCTCTCCTTCTCTCCTTAGTGCCCATAAGTAGACATTGATCTTTCTACCTTTGTTTCATCACGGCACAGTGCTACTGAGAAAAGATCTCCGGCAAAGAGCCCCCTTATAGGGGTGCCCATTTCTTTCCAAGGAACAGCATATCTTGTATTTATATCAAGTAGTTTTGGGAGGTCATACACTGGACCGTTAATCTCCCTGTCCCTCATTTTTTTGTAGGTACTGGGCTATAGACAACCTGGCCCTAGGGGAAGGACGGGGGGGAGGTTTAGGGAAGAGGTCAATGGAAGCCAGGAAAAGTTTTTGGGACATTGGACACACTGGGATGGTAAGGTGGAGGGGGTTTGGGAGTGGAGGAAGAGGTAGTGGTTGTAGGAGGTGTACGTCTGCTGAGTTTGGGTGAAGGTGCATGGGTTGAAGGCTGTTGTGAGGTGGATGGCTGTTGAGTGGGTGTGTGCTGGCGTTTGTGTACTTAGGGAGGAGGGCTCACAGACACACTGGGAGAGGACACAGGGGACGTGTGAATGGTAGTGGGGGTGGTGATTGCATGTGAGCGGTGTGTAGTGATGGGCGTGCTGGTGATGGAGGTTGTGGCTGAGGATGTAGTTCATGGAGGTGTGAATGGAGACAAGACGGGGAGGGAGGTGGAGGACGTGGAGGAGGGGGACACAGTGGAGGCATTGGATGTTGGTGTGTCTGCATGGGGATGGTGCTTGTGTGGGTGCCTGTGAGATGTGTGGTGCTTATGTTTGCCTGAGCCACTTTTGTGTGTTGATGTGTGTTGATGCTGGTCTGATGGTGTGCTTGAGATAGGCTGAGGTAGGGGGGATAGGGTCAGGGTAGTGGATGTTGGAGGGGGGAGGCTGGACACAGGGACAATGGCTGCCATCAGTGCTGAGGCCAGAGCTTGAAATGCTCTCTGTTGGGTTGCCACGTCAGAATGAATGCCCTCCAGGTATGCATTTGTTCGCCGCAAATGCCTCTCGACACCCTGGATGGCATTCAAAATGGTTGACTGCCCAACAGTGACGGATCTCAGGAGGTCAGTAGCCTCCTCAATGAGGGCAGCAGGGCTGACTGGGGCAGGGCCTGAGGTGCCTGGGGCAAAGGAGATGCCCACCCTCCTGGGTGAGCGGGCACGGGAAACACGCTGAGGGGCTGCTGGGAAGGCAGTGCTGGTAGGGGGTGGCGGCTGTACCTGTTGTTGTGGTGGGCACAGAGGTGCCCGCCACCGGAAGGGAGCTCCCATCAGAGGAGGAGTTGCTGTCACTGGTGTCCCCTCCTGTCCCCGTCATGGAGCTCCCCTCGCCTTCCGTCCCACTAGTGCCTTCAGACTCTGTACATTCACCCTCCTGGGCCATGTGGGTTGCAGCTCCTTCATGCTCCGGTGCCACTGCTCCTCTGCCAGATGATGCTAATGCACACAAGGACAGGGTGACAAGACAAAAAGGGGGGGAAAGACAGAGGTGACACATGGTCAATGCCAGAAACACCTCTACCGTTGGCGGACACAACACACAGGGAGCAGCCCTATGCACTATGCCATGCACTAACTGTTCGTAGGGAAATCACCTGCCCATGGGGGACTATGCCTAACCCCATTTGCTGCACACCTGGAACCCACAGGAGCCTGACTGGCTGTAGATGGCCACTACCACTATTGGGGTTGGAGTGCTACAGAGCCTGCCTAACAAGGGACCTACCCTAGCAAGTTCACCCTGGCCTAGGAGAACCCACAGCCCACATTCCCCAGCCAGACACCTCATAAAGTGCACAGAGTCAGCTGAATGAGACTGTACTCACCCCCTTGTGGCTGCTGTGATGCCCTCAAGCGCCCATCCAACTCCGGATAGGCCACCATCAGGATCCGGAACATCGGGGGGGTCATGGTGCGACGAGCACCTCTTCCACGTTGGGAGGCCATCCCCAGCTGGGCTGCCGCCATCTTCTTGCTCCAGCGGCGCAGGTCCTCCCATCTCTTGCGGCAGTGGGTGCTCCCTCTATGATAGACCCCCAGGGTCCATACTTCCTTGGCAATGGCACACCAAATACCCTTCTTCTGGTGGGCGCTGACCCAGAGGAAAGGTAAAGTAAGAAAGGAACTTACTCACCCGTCTGGTTCGTCTTACTCATTGGCCACCAGTTCCCACCCATGCCCTGACACACATACACTCACCATCCTCACATGCAGGCCTCAGCCACCCCCCAACACGTATCTTCCCTCCACACCACTCCATAAATTCAGGTCCCTCGCATCATGCTCACAGTTTACTCACCTGTTTGTCTGGAGGACCATAGCGTAGCGTGTACTGGGGATGACCCCATCCACTAGTCTCTCCAACTCCTCCACACTGAAGGCAGGGGCCCTTTCCCCAGACACTCGAGCCATTGTCGCTTCCAGACTGAGGTCACAGCAGTACTTGCAGTGTAGGTCCTCTCCTGTTGAAGGTCAGGTATCAAGTGAGTGAACAGCTAGAAAATGGCAGTCATGTCCACGGCGGTGCATACCGTCACCACCCGCGTACATCATCATTGGGTGCTGGAACCCATAGGGCCCAATGATAACCAATGCTGAATTGCGCGGCTGCCTTCAACCGCCTACCGTGACGCAGCACAATGCCAGCACAGTTACCTCATTTCCCCTTGTCCCTCCTTACAGGTCAGGCAGCCGCCATTTCAGGGTGGCTCATGGCAGGGCACCTAAGTGTGTCACAGCACATTTGGGCACAAATACGGACAGACAACACCACACACCGATTTAATTACATTAGTGCAAAACCCTTGTGCAAACTATGTGGTACATGACCCTCTGCTCACCATTCTCCTCCATAGGGCACATCCGTTGGGGCAGATGATGAGATGACGTTATCCTCCGGTGTACAGACCCCTGGTGGACATGTCAACAATGGAAGACAGACACATCATTATCACCTACTGACTTGATCGTGCCACAATCCAAGAACTGTGTGCCCAATTGGAGCCAAACCTGATGCCAGCTATCTGCCATCCCACAGGTATCCCCCTCTAGTGCAGGTCCTGTCAGTGTTCCATTTCCTGGCCAGTGGTTCCTTTCAAACACCATGGCCATGGCATCAGGGATGTCTCAGCCAATGTTCTCTAACGTGTTGTCCAGAGTGTTATCTGCCCTGCTGAAACACATGAGCAGCTACATCATTTTCCCCCAGGTGGAGGATTTGCCCACAGTGAAAGCTGACTTCTATGCCCTGGGACATATCCCCAACATCATTGGTGCCATTGATGGTACACATGTGGCATTTGTCCCCCCGCAAGAATGAAGAGGTGTACAGAAATCGTAAAAGCCACCATTCAATGAATGTGCAGATGGTGTGTTTGGCAGACCAGTACATCTCCCATGTGAATGCCAAGTATCCTGGCTCTGTGCATGACGCTTACATTTTGAGGAATAGCAGCATGGGCCAACTCCAGAGGCACCATATGTGGCTAATAGGTGAGCCCAAGATCCTCACACAGTATGAGTAGGTGTCTGGCTATGGGGTTGTCCCTAAGGGTTGGTGTCTGTCTAACAGATATCCCTTGACATTTACCGGTGACTCTGGTTATCCCAACCTCTCATGGCTACTGACCCTAGTGAGGAACGCCAGGACAAGGGCAGAGGAACGCTACAATGAGGCACATGGGGGAACTAGGAGGATTATTGAGTGGACTTTCGGCCTCCTGAAGGCCAGATTCCGGTGCCTCCATCTGACAGGTTGCTCCTTATACTACTCACCCAAGAAGGTGTGCCAGATCATCGTGGCATGCTGTATGTTGCACAACCTGGCTTTGCGACGCCAGGTGCCTTTTCTGCAGTAGGATGGGCCTGATGTTGGTCTCGTGGCAGCTGTTGAGCCTGTAGACAATGAGCAAGAGGAGGCAGAGGAAGGAGATATTGAAAACCGAAACAACATCATCATGCAGTACTTCCAGTTACACACAGGTATGAGACTGGCACTATTCATCTCATATCTGACTACTGTAGGACATTGTATAAGTCTGCCTTTTTACCACTGTGTATGGACCCTGACAGTTCAGGTTGGCTTTCCTTTTCACAGATATGGGTACCATTGTGTGCCTTCTGCTATGTTTACTGTTGCCCAACAACCTTCATACTTTGGTATGTGCAAATGAACATTTACATTGATATTTGGCTAAGGGGTTGTTATAATACATTTGTGAAAGTACAGACTGACTCCAGATTGTTTTGTGATCAAGGGTGTTTATTTAAGTGCTAATAAGTAGAGGGGGATGTGCAATGGTCTGGGTTGATGGTGGAGGAATATCCATGGTAGAGTCCAGTCTCTTTGTAACACAGGTGCATTGTCCAATTGGGCATAGGAAGTGGAGCAATGTCAGTTCAAGGTGGACAGGGTGACATAGTGGGACAGAAGGGTGACAATCAGGAGAGTCCTATTTCCTGGTGGGGGTCTTGGCAATGTTCTCTGTCTTGTGCCTGGATCGCAGTGACCGTTTGCAGGGTGGTTCTCCTTCTGCAGGGGGTGGGGTGCTGGTGGCCTGTTGTTCCTGTGGCGGGACGACCTGTCCACTAGCGCCGGTGGACGTGGAAGGCTGTTCATCGTTCGGGCTGGTGTCAGGGGCCCGGTGGTATGCACCGTCTCCCTCATGGTGTTGGCCATGTCTGCCAGCACCCCTGCAGTAGTGGTCCAGGTGGTGTTAATGGACTTCAAGTCCTCCCTGATCCCCAGGTACTGTTCCTCCTGCAGAAGCTGGGTCTCCTGACACTTGGCCAGTACCGTGCCCATGGTCTCCTGGGAATGGTGGTATGCTCCCATGATGTTGGAGAGTGCCTTGTGGAGAGTGGGTTCCCTGGGCCTGTCCTCCCCCTGTCGCACAGCAGTCCTCCCAGGTTCCCTGTTGTCCTGTGCCTCCGTCCCCTGAACCGTGTGCCCACTGCCACTGACCCCAGGTCCCTGATCATCCTGTGTTAGTGGCTTTGCCTGGGGTCCCTGTAGTGGTGGACACACTGCTGATTGATGTGTCCTGGGGACAGTGGCATGGGCCCGCTTGGTGGATGGTGTGCTGGTGTTTCCTGGGGGGAGGTTCTGTGGTGGGTTGGGGCTGTGGCAGGGGAACCGACTATCCAGAGGTCCCTGATGGGCCAGGCTGATCATCTTGATCCAGGCGTGCAGAGCTGCTATCTTCACTGTGGGCCTCTTCTGTGGGGGACTGGATATGGCTGGCACCTCCTGTCCGGTAACATTGTGTATGGGTCCTGTTGGGGTGTAAATGCATTATTATTGTATCTGTGTGTGCTATATTGTGCAATGGGTGTGTTTTCCTCTATTACTGTGCTTGCATTATCGCCTTGGCCCTTGTGTGAGTGGTGATTGTGTGCCCTGGGTGAGTCTCTCCCTTGGACATGCTGTGGTGATGGGTGTCGATGCAGGTCTGTGATGGGTGTCCATGCATTGTTGGCACATGCAGGGCTTGGTATTGGGATGTGTGGGTTGTGATAGTGGGGTATCGGTGAGGTGTTGGGGTGATGGGTGTGAGGGAAGGGGTTGGGGGTTGTGATGGCATGCAGGTAGGGTAGGGGATATAGTAGTTAAGCTTTGACTTACCAGAGTCGAGTCCTCCTGCTACTCCTGCGAGGCCCTCAGGATGCATGATCGCCAAGACTTGCTCCTCCCATGTTGTTAGTTGTGGGGGTCCACCGCCAATCCTCTGTACGGCTACCTGGTGTCTGGATACCACGGAACGTACCTTCCCCCGTAGGTTGTTCCACCTCTTCCTGATGTCATCCCGTGTTCTTGGATGCTGTCCCACTGCGTTGACACTGTCGACAATTTTCCGCCATAGCTCCATCTTCCTAGCAATGGACGTCTGCTGCACCTGTGATCCAAATAGCTGTGGCTCTACCCGAATGATTTCCTCCATCATGACTCTGAGCTCCTCCTCAGAGAACCTGGGGTTTCTTTGAGGTGCATTGATGTGGTGTGGGTGATGTGTAAGGTGATGGTTTATGTGATGTGTGGGGTAATGTGTTGGGGTGTATTCTTTGCAGTGCGTGAATGGTGTATGAGTGATGGTGTTGTGTGCCTCTGGATGCTGGTGTTGTCTTTGCTTTTCTGTCTCTTTGCTTCTTCAAAAATTGTTGTGAGGGATGTTGTGTGTAATGTGGGTGTGTGTTTTATAGTGGTGTGAGTGTGTGGGTGTGGTGTGTGTATGTGTATCAGGTGTGTGCATTTTGAGTTGTCCAATGTGGTTGTGTTTTGTAAATGTGTGTGTATTTTGAGTGAGGCGGTGTGTACCGCCAATGGATTACCGCGGTTGAATGACTGCCACGTTGATTCATGGGTGGTGATAGTGTGGGCGTAATTTTGTTGGCGTGACGGTGTGGGTTTTGCTGTCGCCAGTTTATCACTGACCTTTGGTGTGGCGGACTTGTGTCGGTGTCTGTATTGTGGAGGATTTCTGAGTGTGGGTCATAATACCCTTAGCGGATTTCCGCCACGGACACGGTATGTTGGCGGCCATCTGAACGGCGGTCACCAGAATTTACCGCCAGGGTTGTAATGAGGGCCTATATGTTAAAATACAACTATAATTGAATGTTTTGGATTGAGTGCAGAAAGATCCATATCCAATGGATTTAAATAACCTATAATGCGTTTTCGTGTTTCTAGTGTGGTGGAATGACATTAACAAAGAAATCAAGCATTCATGAATGCAATAAATGTGGCAATTCACAGTCTATAGATTTAGGGGGGTATTACAACTTTGGAGGAGGTGTTAATCCGTCCCAAATGTGATGGATATACCACCAGCCATATTACGAGTTCCATAGGATATAATGGACTCGTAATACGGCTGGTGGTATATCCGTCACTTTACCGTCACTTTTGGGACGGATTAACACCTCCTCCAAAGTTGTAATAACCCCCTTAGTGTTTTTGACATAGTTTTGGCCACAGTCTTGCAGCTATGTAAGACTGCAATCAAGGAGTGTACACATATTCAAAGGTCACAATTCTATCATTGAGGGCCACAATGTGCCAGGGCCAACATTATGCCAGGATGGGCCACCACTCTGCTAAGATTTGGCTCCAACATGCCATGGTGACTATTCAATCGAGGGAGGGAGGGAGTTGTATCAAGGTAGTGATATGAAAGCATCACCATTTTACCAGGTTTAATCAACCACAATATCAAGATAAGCCACTTAGGCATCCATAATTTTGAATATTTTGAAAATATGTAATGAGTAAGTATAGTGATATTTAAAGTAATTAACGTGAGGTTGGTCTGAATGTATTTGTGTGCATTTACTCTCTCCAATGTATCTATTAACCAGATGTTATTAGGTGTCAGAAGTACCTTTGAACAGTTTTAGAACTGTTGAGTCCTCGTGATGATGGATCTTGTTCATTATTTGAAGGGTAAAATCATTTACTACCCTGATTAATCATCTTACTCAAATATATCATTCAAATATTTGCAAATCCCTAATGACTATATATATATATATATATATATATATATATCAACGTGAAATTTATGACGTTTAATGTTCAGCTACGTTTGATAATATTGATAATATCTATTTTTTTCAAACTTAGAAAGAGTATCCATGGCTCAAATATTATTGTCATCAATGGCTGTAAAAAACATGACAATTCACGATAACGCCATTCCGAACACGTGTCAAGGTATATGATCTAGGCTAATAACAACCTTTATGTATGTATGCAGATTATATTACGGCCATTGGGTAGCTGATTTTTCGTACCTTTCAGGACGCATTATGTCAAGGAAAGTCAGGATGAGCCAGGGTCAACAGAGTATCCGGGTGGGCCTCCAACATAACAAGCAGAGCTACTGGTATGCTAGAGTATCGCTGAACCTGCGAAAGCCATTATTATGCAAGGGATCTCCTTTAAGAACCCTCTTTACCCAATAACCTGCCAAGACAGGCCTACATCCATAAGGAGACAGCAGAAACACACAGACATATACACACATGCATGCATGCTCCCACACACATAGACATGCTGACACACCTATAAAAACGAACATGCTCAAACAGACACACAAATGTTAACTAGTGAACACATACTTGGCCATGCACATACGGTAACTCTCAGCTCCTATCAGAGTGCCTCTCTTCACTCACATGCTTGAAATGTATGCATCTGTGCTGATCTGAACTTCGGAAGGTTCCTTGCTGGACATTGGCTAGTTTAGGCGAAGATGGTGAGTCTGGGGCATCTGGTTCAATCAACTAACAAGGTCTCCAAGGTCCTCAATCTTCTGGGTGCAGGCTTTGCTCCTGGAATGCAGCACCGGGGGTCATATCATTATGAGCTCTGGGACGAGGCCATATTTTTAACTAGCAGTGTGCAAAGTGAGTTCATTTTCCTGGATATTTCTTTAATAAAGTGCTCTATTTTCAGGGAGTACATCTGAAAAACAGTGAGCAAACTTTGCCTTTACTGTTTCTGAGCTGTCTGAAAATATAGCATTAACTCAGAGGAGTACCAGTTTAAATGAATTTAACTAAAATAAACTGCAGGCGCCTAAAAATGGAGCAAGGTTCTACGCTGAGACAGCAAAGCCCATCAAGATACTGCCCCTGACGCTGCTCTTTAACTCCTTCGCTACCAGGCCTTTTCCCCCTCAGGTGCCAGGCCTTTTTTTGGATATTTGGGGCAGTACGCGCTTAGGCCCTCATAACGTTTTGTTCACATAAGCTACCCATGCCTGTTTTACGCCCTTTTTTTCCAACATCCTATGGATTCTAGAGGTACTCAGAGTTTGTGGGTTTCCCTGAAGGAGACCAAGAAATTAGCCAAAATACAGCAAAAAAAATTTTTTTTTTTTTTTAAAAGGGCTACAGAAGAAGGCTTGTGGTTTTACCCTGAAAATTGCCTCAAATGAGGGGTTGTGGTGCTAAAATCACCATCTTCCCAGATTTCAGGAACAGGCAAACTTGAATCAGTAAACCAAATTTTCAACGCAATTTTGGCATTTTACTGGGACATACCCCATTTTTACAATTTTTTGTGCTTTCAGCTTCCTTCCAGTTAGCGACAGAAATGGGTGTGAAACCAATGCTGGATCCCAGGAAGCTAAACATTTCTTAAAAGTAGACACAATTCTGAAATCAGCAAGGGGTAATTTTTGTGGATCCTACAATGGTTTCCTACAGAAAATAAAAGCTGAAATGAAAAAATATTGACATTGAGGTGAAAAAAACAGACAGTTATCTCCACGTTTTACTCTGTAACTTTTTTCTGGGGTGTCAGATTTTTTAAAGCAATATACCGTTACCTCTGCTGGACTTTTCTGGTTGCAGGGATATATTAGACTTGTAGGTTCATGAAGAACCCTAGGTACACAGAGCCAATAAATGAGATGCACCTTGAAATGGGTTTCATTCTATACCGGGTATACAGCCGTTCATTTGCTGAAATATAAAGAGTGAAAAATAGGTATCAAGAAAACCTTTGTATTTCCAAAATAGGCACAAGATAAGGTGTTGAGAACCAGTGGTTATTTCCACATCTATGAATTTCGGGGTGCCAATGCTAGCATGTGAATTACAGGGCATTTCTCAAATAGACGTCTTTTTTTACACATCATCTTACATTTGGAAGTAAAAAATGTAGAGAAAGACAAGGGGTATGTGACTGGCCAGTCGGAGACAGCACGTGCACAAAACCAACTGGTGCTGACACTGCCCCTGGTGCTCGGGAACAGCCTGGGGCAGGAACCAATAAGACGCTCTCATCGGCCGTGACGTCGTGGGCCCGAGACGGAAACGCGGAAGGAGGAGGAGAGAAAACACCGTTGTCCGAGGGAGGAGAGGAGAGCGGCGGCGAGGAGGAAGAGGAGAGCAGCAAGGAGGAAGAGGAGAGTGGAAGCACTGAAGAGCGGTTTCTCCCCAGCAGGGTAGAAGAAGACGAGGAGGTGACAGACGGAGGACTGAACACCGCTGTGGACCCGGGAGGCAAAGCAAAGAACCCCGCCACGCTTCTGGAGAAGCGTGGCACAAGCAGGTGTGTGTCCATGCCGCATTAGGGATAATCAGTGGTACGGGAGGAGCGGGAATAGTAGGCAAGGTGGAGTGGGCAGTGGGAACGAACCAAAAGCGAAGGAATCTGGGCATTTTCTGAGCACAACTCCAGTAAAAGAAGGCACATCGATAGAAAGCCACCAAAGAACTATGTTAAAAACGTAGTGACAGCACCGGAAGGAAGGGCCTTAACATTAAATCATCGAAAGCTCAGTAAAGGAAAGAAAAAGGTGCTAGAAGAGACAGGAACACCTGAAAGATAGAAAGGCAGTAAGAAAATAAGGAAAGCTACGTACAGGAAGAGAAAGACAATAGGAGACAATAGTACCAAAAGAAAAGTGGCACAGACTCCTAGAAAGGAAAGAGACAAGAGGAAGAAAAGAAAGAAAGCAAGACGTGTGAAAGACAGAGGAGGAAGGAAAAGAAGAGGTAGAAAAGGAGAAAAGACAGGTAGAGAATAAAACCACTTACCAATACTTTTCTTCTTCTCCACGCATGTGCTTCCTGGGAGCCCTAAAAGAGAAGAAAAGAACAAAGAAGAAGTAAAGATCCAGGGAAACGAGACCAAAGCTGTCCAAGAAAACACTACAAGAAACACAGAGAAAAGCCTGTTCATACTCCACTATATTCTTCAATAAATCACATTCATACTCTATTCCAGGGCTTCGTGTTGTCCTTTAACCCAGCCTACTACAAGTGGTGTCAGAAGTGGGATCAGAAAGGACCATCGCCAACATGGAAGATAAACCAACCTTTGGCGACATGATTGCCCAGTTGGCCGAGGAGCAACGACATCTACAAATTGTTTGGGAACAACAGCTGGAAGAGGCAAAGGAAGAACGAGAGGCCTTACAAACAGCTCTAAAGAGTCAGGCAAACATAATAGCAAACAACCAGTTGGTTCATGAAACAGCCCTGGGAAAACTAACGGACACTATTGCCCACACAAAGGTCCATCCTAACTTACCGAGTAGTGTGCTGCAAAGATATCAAGAACAGGAAGATTCGGATTAATTCTTTACTAATTTCAAAAGGGTAGCCAGTACGGCACACTGGCCTGAAGACAAGTGGGGTCAATATATAGTCCAGTTACTTACGGGCCAGTTGCAAGCTACCTACTAAGCCATTAACCCTGGTGGCACTCTTCCGTATAAGGAGATAAAGGAAACCATCCTAGAACACATTGGACTGGATAGCGAGAGCTATCGAACCAAGTTCCGTCAGACAAAATGGCAGCAACAAGAAAACCCCTGCACCTTATATTCATCATGCCGCAGGAAAATGGTTACACCCTACAGAGATTACTCGGGAAGAGATGTTCGATTCTATTGTCCTTGAGCAAAATCTGGATGCCCTACCACCTAGCACACGGAACTGGGTTGGACAACATCCGGGGTTGACGAACCAGACTGCCGTTGACCTAGCATGTGCTTGCCACCGCACCCCAGATTTTCGTGCTACATCTAGTAGACATCCCCTTCCTTCTTCTGTCCGCCCAGCCATAGCCAAAAGTACCACCCAGCGACATATGGCCGTGCATGGCCCAGAGCGTTCTCTCCCTGCAACTTCGGCATCCCCAAGTTATCCAACTACAGGACCACAATGTTACCATTGTTCCGAATGGGGCCATATTGCTAGACACTGTCTGTTAAAAAAGGATCCTGAAGAACCAATGGAAATCGCACTGATGAGAGGACGAGTATTATGGAGAGGGAAAAGACCGACATATACTCTAACAGTCCTCCTCAACGATATCGAAAGAATGGCTCTAGTAGATTCGGGGTACAGTCAAAGCATGATCAGACAGAATTTAGTCCTGCCAAGACAAGGGGATCCGCAGAGTCAGGTATTATTAGTCTGCATACATGGAGATCAACGATACTATCCCGTGGCTACAGTACACCTGAATTGGAGAGGAGAAGATGAGACAATAACGGTGGGAGTGCTTCCACATTTGGGAGAGGATCTCATCCTCGTGACCGACTATGTAGATTTTCCCTCCCTCCTAACTAAAGCAGGACAGGAACATATCCTTAAGACATGGTCAGAAGAGATGCCTCTGGGGGCAGGTGCGGAAGAGAACAGAAGACCACGGATCAAATTGAGTAGGAAATAAAAGAGAGAACAACAGCGAAAATATACACTGGCTCGGGATCCCCGAAAGACTGACATCCAAGACCCCCCGCCGTCATTTGTAGCATCACGGGACGTTTCCGTGAGAGCCAACACGACGACCTCACTCTGAAACATGCATGGCACCAAGCCTTGAATCCGGATGACCATGAGGTAGGTCCCAAATTCCTGGTAAAGAACAATCTACTGTATAGAAGCTCCACCACAACAGGGGGGGAAGACTTGCAACTACTGATACCAAGGAGTCATAGACAGCAGGTCCTGCAATTAGCCCATGGGGATAATGGGGAAGGTCACATGGGGAGAGAGAAAACAGGAGAAGCAGTACTGCGGTGCTTCTATTGGCCTGGAGTGTTTGGAGATATACAGAAACATTGTTCTGAATGCCCAAAATGCCAAATCTTTAATCCCTCTCCACACCGACCAGTCCCCCTTAACCCCTTCCCATTATAGAAACCCCGTTTTCTAGAGTCGGGATGGACATAATAGGACCCCTAACACCTTCGGTGAGAGGACAATATGTTTTGGTATTAGTCGATTACGCAACACGTTACCCTGAAGCTATTCCAATCCCCAGTATGCACACAAAAGCCATAGCACAGGCAATGATAGAATTATTTTCCCAGGTGGGGTTTCCGAAAGAAATACTCACAGATCAAGGGACTCCATTTATGTCAAGACTCATGGCAGAGGTGAGCCGTTCCCTAGGGGTTAAACAAATCAGAACATCTGTTTACCATCCCCAAACAGACGGATTAGTAGAGAGATATAATAAGACAATTAAATCCCTACTTAGAAAAAGTATTTCTGAAGCCGAAAAAGATTGGGAGAAGAAACTACCTCTAGTGCTGTTTTCCATACGCACCCATGTTCAGACTTCCACAGGGCATAGCCCCTTTGAGTTGTTATTCGGGAGACAACCCCATTAGAGATGCTGGCTAAGCAATGGGAGGAAACTGAGGAAGAGGTTAAAAACCTTTTGACCTAAGCCCGAGAACTACGAGAAAATCTCAACACGGTATGGGAAGAGGCCCATACCACCCTACAAGAGGCTCAAACTAAACAAAAACAACTATATGATGCTAAAAGTGTTTATCGTAGTCTGAAGGTAGGAGACAAGGCATTAGTCCTATTACCTAGCTGTGAAAATAAGCTATTAGCCCGGTGGCAGGGACCATATGATGTAGTCGAACAGATCAATCCCACCACATATAGACTTGCCATGCCCCAAGGCTCAGGAAGAGAGCAAATATATCACATTAATTTGCTTAAAAAATGGCAGGAATCCTCATGTGAGCAGTCCGTCATGTATATCACACAGGAAACTAACAATGATATTCCCTACCCTTCCCTTTCCACGAACTCCCCTTACAAGGACCCTCCCCCTCAAATAAACCCTGCACTCACAGACCCCTATGTTAGGCAACTCAAGCATCTAATAGATAACAACGAGACGTATTCTCAAAATCCCCAGGTCGAACATCATTAGTACAGCATGCGATTCGTATTAAAGCAGACACTATAGCTCGCCAGCAACCCTATTGTATCCCGGAAGCAAAAAAGAAAATCATAGAACAAGAAGTGCAATCCATGTTAGAAGCTGGCATCATTGAACCATCTACAAGCCCATGGTGTTCCCCTGTGGTACTCGTACCAAAGCCTGATGGAAGCACTCACTTCTGTGTTGATTACAGACGCGTCAACGACCAGTCACAGTTTGATGCATACCCCATGCCACGCATCGATGAACTTCTCGATAGATTAGGTCAGGCTTGGTATATGTCCACATTAGATTTGACGAAAGGTTACTGGCAAATACCCTTGTGGCCAGAGGATAAGGAAAAAACTGCATTCGCAACCCCGTCCGGACTCTACCACATCACGGTCCTTCCGTTTGGTCTTCATGGGGCTATAGCCACCTTTCAGAGACTTATAGACAGGATCCTGCGACCGTATCATCAGTATGCAGCAGCGTATCTTGATGATATTGTAGAATACAGCATGACCTGGGAGGACCACCTGAAACACTTAGACAAAATCTTACAGGCCTTGAGAAAGGCCAATCTTACAGCAAATCCTGAGAAATGCAGGTTGGGACACACAAGAATCAAATACTTGGGCTATATAGTGGGAGAAGGACAGGTCAGACCGCAGGTGGAGAAAATAGAGGCCATCACTAAGATCTCCCTCCCACGCACAAAGAAAGATATAAGGGCCTTCCTGGGGCTCGTAGGAAACTATAGATGATTCATACCACAATTCTCCACATTAGCCGGACCACCTACCGACCTCCTACGGAAATCATGTCCAAACACCCTACCCCCTCTTTCTGATATACTGTAGAACGACAGAGCTTTGAAACGCTAAAAACAGCGTTGACGTCCGGACCGGTGTTGTGTTGTCCGGATTTCCAGAAACCCTTTATTGTACAAACCAACGCCTCAGATGTTGGTCTTGGGGCCTACCTTTCCCAAAAAAAGATGATGGGACTCTTCACCCCGTTGTATACATAAGTCGGAAACTCCTCCCACGGGAACAACACTACCCCACTTTAGAGAAGGAATGTTTGGTTTTTAAATGGGCAGTGGAGTCCCTGCGATACCATCTAGCTGACTTTTACCTTAGTGACTGTTCATGCTCCCCTTACCTGGCTCGCCCACAACAAAGATACCAACTCCCGTGTTCTGCGATGGTTTCTCTCACTTCAGCCTTTCTCCTTTCAGATACGACATTCCCCGGGGACCCACATGGCAAATGCTGACTTTTTATTGCGGTATCCTTTGTCGAAACGTCTCTGTCAGCCGCTCTCTAGGGGGAGTGTATGTGATGGGCCAGTCGGAGACAGCCCGGGCACAAAACCAGCTAGTGCTGACACTACCCCAGGTGCTCGGGAACAGCCTGGGGCAGGGACCAATAAGACGCTCTCATCGACCGTGACGTCGTGGGGCCGAGACGGAAACACAGAAGGAGGAGGAGAGAAAACACCGGCATCTGAGGGAGAAGAGGAGAGCGGCAGCGATGAGGGAGAGGAGAACAGCGAGGAGGAAGAGTAGTAGTAGAAAATCTTTATTCGACTTTCAACAAGTCATAAAAGACATAACAGTCATAAAAAGATCTCCATTTATGATACATGCATTTCAATATACAATAAAAAGTTGAGTAAGTAAAAACACACAGTAATAAAACGATCTAATGTATCAATAAATAAAAAGAAACCTATCACAGTAGATTATATTTCGATCACCTCCCCCATTGATTTCCTTATCTTTAATACGGAGCATAAAAAATTAGCTAAAATACCGCACATCTCTAAAGAATATAGGCCCTCATTCCTACTTTGGCAGGCGGCGGTCGCCGTCCGCCAAGCGGGACCCGCCCGAAGACCGTACCGCGGTCAAAAGACCGCGGCGGTCATTCTGACTTTCCCGCTGGGTTGGCGGGCGACCGCCAAAAGGCCACGCGCCCGCCCAGCGGGAAAGCACCAGCAACGAGGAAGCCGGCTCCGAATGGAGCCGGCGGAGTTGCTGGTGTGCGACGGGTGCAGTTGCACCCGCCGCGATTTTCAGTGTCTGCCAAGCAGACACTGGAAATCAATGTGGGGCCCTGTTAGGGGGCCCCACGACACCCGTTCCCGCCAGCCTGGTTCTGGCAGTGAAAACCGCCAGAACCAGGCTGGCGGGAAGGGGGTCGGAATCCCCATGGCGGCGCTGCTTGCAGCGCCGCCGTGGAGGATTCACAGGGGCAGCGGGAAACCGGCGGGAAACCGCCGGCTTCCCTTTTCTGACCGCGGCTTTACCGCTGCGGTCAGAATAGCCCCAGAAGCACCGTCAGCCTGTTGGCAGTGCTTCCTCCGTCCCCTACCCTGGCGGTCTCGGACCGCCAGGGTAAGAATTACCCCCATAGTGACTGAAGACAGACATAGGCTGTGCGACATTGGGGGAGATTGATTGACCTTAAAAGCGGAACAACTAGGCGCTTCCTCTGATAGGCATAAAAATTAAAAAAATTGTAAAACCACATGAACTGTGGATTGAAGTGTTTTTGCATCGCAGGGGCATGGTTTTAACGAGGTGGACCAATCGTTCATAGTTGGAAATGAAACTAGGCGATGAAATGTGTCTAGCCTGAATCTAGTAAGAACATAACGGTGACGAGGGAGTACCGTATTTGCCAAATACGGCTGCATACCCTCAGCCGTCAAAATTATTTGGTTATGAATGACTGAGGTTTTTTTTTATTCCGCCCCCCAACGTATGTCTTCTAAATAGTTTAATGCCAGGTTACTCAGGTCCTTCCTAGATATCTTCTGCAGCGAGAGTGGGTTTGTATAGTAGTCTTTATTGCCCAATTTTTCAAAGAAGGTCGTAATGTATTTTAACCATGGTACCCTTGATGTATATAATGACTTCATACAGTCGGTCAGGATGGCCTTATTAAGACTGGTGTGTCAGAGGTCCAGACTTTATGCCATAATAGCAATGGCTGGATTTTTATCAGGTCTGCAAAAAAGGGAACCCCGAGTTCCGAGTGTGTGACGTACGATGAAGTGCCTTTTGGTACCCTCAACAGATGTCGTAGGAAATCATTTTCCACTGTCTGCACTAGATCGCAGTTTCTATAACCCCAGATTCCTGCCCCGTACGTAACAGCTGGAATACACTTGGCTTTATAGATCTTTACCATATTAGGTGGTGTGATCCCCCCAAGCCTATTGGAGAAGAGTCGTAGTGCCATCGTTGTTTTGGTCAATTGCACTCTCTTCGTCTTCCTGCAGTTGGCCCAGGAACCCAGCTTATCAAATGTTATGCCCAAGTATGAAAAGGTTTGCGCAATTTTGACCTTGCTATCTGCAATAGTGGTGTTATAAGTCTTACCGCGCTTCCCTCCGCAGTTCATGATAAAAGTTTTGGATCGGTTGACAGTAAGTCCCAGGTGTGTCATGTATGTAATGCAGGTTGTTAAGAGTTTCTGGAGAGCTATTGGGGTCCTGGCCATTAATACTGCGTCGTCCGCGTAAAGCAGTGCCGGAACAGGTCGATTATCTATTTGGGGTAGATCTTTACACCTAGTGGCCAGTTCTTTGTCTAGGTTGTTTATATACATTGAAAACAGGAATGGAGCGAGAACGCAGCCTTGGCGCACTCCTCTGTGAAGACCAAAGGAGCAGGTACATTCCCCTTTTAGACCGTACCTCACTCTTGTTCTGCACCCTGTGTAAATTTCGCGAATAAATTGGATTATGGCCGGTTCCACCCCCATGCTATTTAAAATGTCCCACAGTTTATCATGGATTACACAGTCGAAAGCGGATGATAAATCAAGAAAGGCCAGGTACAGATTGCCAGCTCTGATCTTAGTATACTTTGCAATAATGAGATTTAAGTTTAAACTTTGTTCCACTGTTCCGATTCCTTTCCGGAATCCATACTGGACCGGGGATAAAACGTTCTTTTCCTCTGCCCATGTTTGCAGCCTATTCAGAATTATTCTCCCTGCGAGTTTAGCTGTTGTGTCCAGCAGGGAGATTGGCCTGTAACAGGCTGGATCAAGGCGGTCACCCTTTTTATATATTGGGATTATGTTAGAGTCTCTCCAAGATGGTATGGGTCCATATGTACAGATAGACCTCAATGTCTGCATCAGTACAGGCCCACAGCTCAATATTGGCCTTAAAAATATCGATCGGAACTCCATCATGGCCTGGCGCTTTCCCTGATTTGCTTTCTATTATAGCTTCCTCTACTTCCTGAAGGCTAAATTGGGGGGTTATAGCTAGGCGCTGACCTCCCTGTGAATCATGGTCATGTGTATGGTCTAATATATCACTCGTCAGTGAATATATACTAGAGAAATGTGCTACCCAGTCTTCTTCGGAGATGGCAATTTCCATCCTAGGGATGTTTCTGTCCCCTAACACAGGGGAATTTATTGTCAGCGAGGAGGAAGAGGAGAGCGTAGGCATTGGAGAGCGGTTCCTCCCCAGCAGGGGAGAAGAATACAGGGAGGCGGCAGACGGAGGACTGAACACCGCGGTGGCCCCGGGAGGCAAAGCAAAGAACCCCGCCACGCTTCAGCAGGTGCGTGTCCACGCCGCATTAGGGATAACCAGGGGGACGGGAGGACGGGAGGAGCGGGAATAGCAGGCAAGGGGGAGTGGGCGGTGGGAAGGAACCAAAAGAGAAGGAATCCGGGAACTTTAGAGCACAACTCCAGTAAAAGAAGGCACATCGACATAAACCCACCAAAGAACTAAGTTAAAAACGTAGTGACAGCACAGGAAGGAAGGGCCTTAACATTAAATCACCGAAAGCTCAGTAAAGGAAAGAAAAAGGTGCTAGAAGAGACAGGAACACCCGAAAGATAGAAAGGCAGTAAGAAAATAAGGAAAGCTATGTACAGGAAGAGAAAGACAATAGGAGACAATAGTACCAAAAGAAAAGTGGCACAGACTCCTAGAAAGGAAAGAGACATGAGGAAGAAAAGAAAGAAAGCAAGACGTGTGAAAGACAGAGGAGGAAGGAAAAGAAGAGGTAGAAAAGGAGAAAAGACAGGTAGAGAATAAAACCACTTACCAATACTTTTCTTCTTCTTCTCCATGCGTGTGCTTCGTGGGAGCCCTAAAAGAGAAGTAAAGAACAAAGAAGAAGTAAAGATCCAGGGAAACAAGACCATAGCTGTCCGAGAAAACACTACAAGAAACAAAGAGAAAAGCCTGTTCATACTCCACTATATTCTTCAATAAATCACATTTGTACTCTACTCCAGGGCTTCGTGTTGTCCTTTAACCCGGCCTACTACAGGTTAATAATACTTGTTTTGCTATTCTGTGTTCCCCAAAGTCTACTTATAAAAATGGTACCTCACTTGCGAGGGTAGGCCTAATACTCGCTACAGGAAACGCAACATGGACACATCGCATTTATATATTGAAATCTGACGTGTTTTTTGCTAAGTACCTAGATGTAGATTTTGGCCTCTAGCTCAGCTGGCACCTAGGGAAACCTACCAAACCTGAGCATTTTTTAAAGTAGACACCTTGGAGAATCCAAGATGGGGTGACCTGTGAGGCTCTCACCAGGTTCTGTTACCCAGAATCCTTTGCAAACCTCACAATTTGGCCAAAGTAACACTTTTTCCTCACATTTCGGTGACAGAAAGTTCTGGAATCTGAGAGGAGCCACAAATTTCCTTCCAACCAGCTTTCGCCAAAGTCTCCTGATAACAATGGTACCACACTTGCGTGGGTAGGCCTAGTCCCCACGACAGGAAATGCTGCAAAACACAATGTGGACACATCACATTTTCCCAAAGAAAACAGAGCTGTTTTTCACAAAGTGCCTAGCTATGGATTTTGGCCTCTAGCTCAGCCGGCACCTAGGAAAACCTACCAAACCTGTGCATTTTTTAAAACTAGACACCTAGGGGAATTCATGATGGGGTGACTTGTGGGGCCTTCACAGGTTCTGTTACCCAGAATCCTTTGTAAACCTCAAAATGTGGCTAAAAAAAAATACTTTTTCCTCACATTTCGGTGACAGAAAGTAATGGAATCTGAGAGGAGCCACAAATTTCCTTCTACCCAGCGTCCCCCCAAGTCTCCCGATAAAAATGGTTCCTCACTTGTGTGGGTAGGCCTAGTGCCCGTGACAGGAAATGCCCCAAAACACAATGTGGACACATCACATTTCCCAAAAGAAAACAGAGCTATTTTTTGCATAGTGTCTAGCTGTAGATTTTGGCCTCTAGCTCAGCCGGCACCTAGGGAAGCCTACCAAACCTGTGCATTTATTAAAAGTAGACACCTAGGGGAATCCAGGATGAGGTGACTTGTGGGGCTCTCACCAGGTTCTGTTACCCAGAATCCTTTGCAAACTTCAAAATTTGGCCAAAAAAAACACCTTTTCCTCACATTTTGGTGACAGAAAATTCTTGAATCTGAGAGGAGCCACAAATTTCCTTCCACTCAGCGTTCCCCCAAGTCTCCAGATAAAAATGGTACCTCACTTGTGTGGTTAGGCCTAGTGCCCGCAACAGGAAATGGCCCACAACACAATGTGGACACATCACATTTTCCCAAAGAAAACAGAGCAATTTTTTGCAAAGTGCCTAGCTGTGGGTTTTGGCCTCTAGCTCAGCTGGCACCTAGGGAAACCTGCCAAACCTGTGCATTTCTGAAACCTAGACACTTAGGGGAATTCATGATTGGGTGACTTGTGGGGCTCTCATAAGGTTCTGTTACCCAGAATCCTTTGCAAACCTCAAAATGTGGCTAAAAAAAAACTTTTCCTCACATTTCGGTGACAGAAAGTTCTGGAATCTGAGAGGAGCCACAAATTTCCTTCAACCCAGCGTCCCCCCAAGTCTCCAGATAAAAATGGTACATCACTTGTGAGGGTAGGCCTAGTGCCTGTGACAGGAAATGCCCCAAAACACAATGTGGACACATCACATTTTCCAAAAGAAAACAGCTATTTTGTGCATAGTGTCTAGCTGTAGATTTTGGCCTCTAGCTCAGCAGGCACCTAGGGAAACCTACCAAACCTGTGCATCTCTTAAAGGTAGACACCTAGGGGAATCCAAGATGAGGTGACTTGTGGAGCTCCCACCAGGTTCTGTTACCCAGAATCCTTAGCAAACCTCAAAAGTTGACCAAAAAAACACCTTTTCCTCACATTTTGGTGACAGAAAGATCTTGAATCCGAGAGGAGACACAAATTTCCTTCCACTCAGCGTTCCCCAAGTCTCCAGATAAAAATGGTACCTCACTTGTGTGGGTAGGCCTAGTGCCTGCAACAGGAAATGACCCACAACACAATGTGGACACATCACATTTTCCCTAAGAAAACAGAGATGTTTTTTGCAAAGTGCCTAGCTGTGGATTTTGGCCTCTAGCTCAGCTGGCACCTAGGGAAACCTGCCAAACCTGTGCATTTCTGAAACCTAGACACTTAGGGGAATTCATGATTGGGTGACTTGTGGGGCTCTCATAAGGTTCTGTTACCCAGAATCCTTTGCAAACCTCAAAATGTGGCTAAAAAAACACTTTTCCTCACATTTCGGTGACAGAAAGTTCTGGAATCTGAGAGGAGCCACAAATTTCCTTCTACCCAGCGTCCCCCCAAGTCTCCAGATAAAAATGGTACATCACTTGTGAGGGTAGGCCTAGTGCCTGTGACAGGAAATGCCCCAAAACACAATGTGGACACATCACATTTTCCAAAAGAAAACAGCTATTTTGTGCATAGTGTCTAGCTGTAGATTTTGGCCTCTAGCTCAGCAGGCACCTAGGGAAACCTACCAAACCTGTGCATCTCTTAAAGGTAGACACCTAGGGGAATCCAAGATGAGGTGACTTGTGGAGCTCCCACCAGGTTCTGTTACCCAGACTCCTTAGCAAACCTCAAAAGTTGGCCAAAAAAACACCTTTTCCTCACATTTTGGTGACAGAAAGATCTTGAATCCGAGAGGAGACACAAATTTCCTTCCACTCAGCGTTCCCCAAGTCTCCAGATAAAAATGGTACCTCACTTGTGTGGGTAGGCCTAGTGCCTGCAACAGGAAATGACCCACAACACAATGTGGACACATCACATTTTCCCTAAGAAAACAGAGATGTTTTTTGCAAAGTGCCTACCTGTGGATTTTGGCCTCTAGCTCAGCCAGCACCTAGGGAAATCTACCAAACCTTTGCATTTTTAAAAACTAGACACCTAGGGGAATCCAAGATGGGGTGACTTGTGGGGCTCTCACCAGGTTATGTTACCCAGAATCCTTTGCAAACCTCAAAATGTGGCTAAACAACACTTTTTTCTCACATATTGGTAACAGAAAGTTCTGGAATCTGAGAGGAGCTGCAACTTTCCTTCCACCCAGCATTCCCCCAAGTCTCCTGATAACAATGGTACCGCACTTGTGTGGGTAAGCCTCATGCCTGCGACAGGAAGTGGCCCAAAACACAATGTGGACACATCACATTTTCCCAAAGAAAACAGAGCTATTTTTTGCAAAGTGCCTAGCTGTGGGTTGTGGCCCTCAGCTCAGCTGGCACCTAGGGAAACCTACCAAACCTGTGCATTTTTCAAACCTAGACACTTAGGGGAATACAAGATGGGTTGACTTGTGGTGCTCTCACCAGGTTTTGTTACCAAGAATCCTTTGCAAACCTCAAAATTTGGCCCAAAAAAACCTTTTCCTCACATATCGGTAACAGAAGGTTCTGGAACCTGAGAGGAGCCACAAATGTCCTTCCACCCATCTTTCCCCCAAGTTTCACGATAAAAATGGTACCTCGCTTTTGTGGGTAGGCCTAGTGCCTGTGAAAGCAAATGCCCCAAAACCCGATTTGGACACATGAAAATGATCTAATACAAAACTAACAGTTTTTTGGGGGAGTGGGGGCACCTGCGTTTTTCGTCCTGGGCTTCGCAGCCATATAGGGAAACCTACGAAATACAAACATTTCTGAAAAGTAGACACCTGAGGGAGTCCAGGGAGGTGTGACTTGCGATGATCCCCCAGTGTTTTCTTATCCAGAATCCACTGCAAAGTTCAAAATGTGGTAAAAAAAACACTTTTTCCTCATATTTCGGTAACAGAAAGTTCTGGGATCTGAGAGAAGCCACAAATTTCCTTCTACCCAGCGTCCCCCCAAGTCTCCCAATAAAAATGGTACCTCACCTGTGTGGGTAGGCCTACTGCCCGTGACAGGAAATGCCCCAAAACACAATGTGGACACATCACATTTCGCCAAAGAAAACAGAGCTATTTTTTGCAAAGTGCCTAGCTGTGTGTTTTGGCCTCTAGTGCAGCCGGCACCTAAGGAAACCTACCAAACCTGTGCATTTTTGAAAACTAGACACCTAGAGGAATCCAAGATGGGGTGACTTGTGGGGCTCGCACCAGGTTCTGTTACCCAGAATCCTTTGCAAACCTCAAAATTTGGCCAAAAAAAACCTTTTCCTAACATTTTGGTGACAGAATGTGAGAGGAGCTGCAACTTTCCTTCCACCCAGCGTTCCCACAAGTCTCCTGAAAACAATGGTACCTCACTTGTGTGGGTAAGCCTCGTGCCTGCGACAGGAAAGGGCCCAAAACACAATGTGGACAGATCACATTTTCCCAAAGAAAACAGAGCAGTTTTTTTTACAAAGTGCCTAGCTGTGGATTTTGGCCCTCAGCTCAGCTGGCACCTAGGGAAACCTACCAAACCTGTGTATTTTATAAACCTAGACGCTTAGGGGAATCCAAGATGGGTTGACTTGTGGCGCTCTCACCAGGTTTTGTTACCTAGAATCCTTTGCAAACCTCAAAATTTGGCCCCAAAAAACTTTTTCCTCACATTTCGGTGACAGAAAGTTCTGGAATCTGAGAGGGCCCGCAAATTTCCTTCCACCCAGCGTTCCCCCAGTCTCCCGATAAAAATAGTAGCTCACTTGTGTGGGTAGGCCTAGTGCCCGTGACAGGAAATGCCCCAAAACACAAAGTGGACAGATCACATTTTCCAGTAGAAAACAGAGCTGTTTTTTTACAAAGTGCTTAGCTGTGGATTTTGGCCTCTAGCTCAGCTGGCATCTAAGGAAACCTACCAAACCTGTGCATTTTTTTAAAACTAGACACCCAGGGGAATCCCAGATGGGGTGTCCTGTGGGGCTCTCACCAGGTTCTGTTACCGAGAATCCTTTTCAAACCTCAAAATGTGGCCAAAAAAACACCTTTTCCTCACATTTTGGTGACAGAAAGTTCTTGAATCTGAGAGGAGCCACAAAGTTCTTTCCATCCAGTGTTCCCCCAAGTCTCCCAATAAAAATGATACCTCACTTGTGTGGGGGCCCAGGTGCCTGCAACAGAAAAAGGCCAAAAACCTGTGGAGTTTGAGGGGATAGCACAGCGGGTTGATAACAACATATTTTTCTTTTATACATCTTTAGGCTGACTCTGCTTTGGGCACCCACACAAGTGAGTTATCATTTTACTTGGAAGACTGAGGGGAACGCTGGGGAGTAGGGAATTTGTGCCGGAGCACTGATCCTACAAAGAAAAGTGAGGAAAATATGCTTTTTGAAGCAAATTTTGAGGTTTGCAGAGTAGTCTGGGAAAGAAAATGTTGGGGGATCCATGCAAGCCACACCTCCCTTGACTCCTTGGGGTGTGTAGTTTTAAAAAATATCTGGGCTTGGCAGCTTTCCCTAGATGAAGGTCACACCTTTGACCAAAAACATAGGTGCTTCCTCCCCCCAAACACGGGTAGTTTTGTAATATATCATTTTGACATTTCCACGTACTTCTGTGATGTTCCAAAAAGTAAAATTGTGAAAAGAACCACACTCAGGTTATGTTAAAAAGACCCCTCACTCTCCAACCAAGTTGGTGGCATGCTTCATCATCGAGGCCCCACCTGAGACACCTGGCGTGTCACAGGTGTGCTGCAACACCTGATTACAGCAGAGCAGGTTTTGACATTTTTACCACACATAGTGGTTGGATTTGGCACGAGGGTGAGTAATGGTTCAGTAGAGCAATTTTTTTAACAAGACATTTCCCAAAAATGAATTGAAATGTTAATAACTGAAAGGCCAAAAAACTGAACCAATGACTCACTGCTCATGAGCTGTAAAGCTGTGTCAGGGCACCAACCGCTTTACAGTCCATTCACACACCTTTCATACATGACATGCACAAAACCATTCATGCCGCCAGCCATGGGCCCAGCACATTACATCACTCGCATCAACAGACAGCGCCACTCAAGGGCCCATCACTGACATATGCCCACATGCCTGATACAGAAATCACACTAGCGCCACTCCACACACACCGCCAGCCAAGTGCCACCCCACACACACCACCAGCCAAGCGCCACACCGCCAGCCAAGCGCCACCCCACGCACACTGCCAGTCAAGTGCCACCCCGAACACCACCAGCCAAGCGCCACCCCACACACACCACCAGCCAAACACCACCTCACGCACACCGCCAGCCAAGCGACACTCCACACACACCGCCATCACTTTTTTTATAAACAACAAAGAAACCACTAACTAATTATAAAATAAGTACAAAACTACAAACACAAAAGCTCTAACTGAAAACATGACAGAAATGTGAAACTGAACATCTGAAAATATAAAACAGGCAGTTTACGCTCATGGTATTTCCCCCCCAAAATATTTGGTGTGGGAACTCCTGAAACAGCCAGCCACACACAGCCCAGGCTTTGAAGGGCAATCAGGACAGTACATCCGGCTCTCCCTCCGGATACCTCTTCGGGCACATACTCTACATTTCTTGGTGGGCAAGTCTGTTTTGGGAGTGGGAGGAATGTGATCGGGAAAGTGGCGATCTTTCAATCTAGCCACATCCTCCACCCTGCTACTCTAGGAAATCTTGCCTGTTCCACCATAATAAGGCTCTCTTTCACTGACTACTAAAATTTAACAAATTTCATCCTTGACTCAGGTGAACAGTCCTTGAACACAATAAAAGCATTAAAAGTTTCCAAATGAGAAAAATGTGTGGCCAACTTTTTATACCAGACGTAAGACTTAAAAAGAGCAGTGTAAGGCTCCAACCTCTGATCTACTCTATCAGCCCCACCCATGTGCATATTGTAGTCCAAAATGCACGCAGGTTTGCACACTTCTGCAACCTGACCCCAAACAGTCACAGGGGAAGTACTCTCATCATGGATGGTAGATAGCATGTACACATCCCTCCTGTCTGAAAATTTCAGAGCTAGCAGCTCATTTTTCTGCAAAGCACTGCACTGTCCACTCTCAAGTTTTTTACAGACAAGCTCCCTTGAATAGCCTTTCAGGTTAGAACGGATTGTGCCACAAGCAACAGTGTCCACTCTAAACAACTCCTTGAACAACAGCACTCCAGTGCAGAAATTACCTACGTACAAATGGTGACCTTTGTTAAACAGTCATCTACCAAGTTCCCACACAATTTTCTCGCTAACTCCAAAAGTGGGGGGACAACCAGGGGGGTCACTACTGGAATCCCTACCAGTGTAGACCCGGAAATTATACATGTATCATGTACTACTTTCTGACGGCATATACAATTTAATTCTATATCATGCCCTCTTACTAGGAATGTACTGCTGAAAAACTAAATGCCCCTTGAACAGGACCAAAGACTCGCCCACACTTATCTCTTTGCCTGGAATACAGACCTCTGAAAACTGATCTACAAAATGATCAAGGACAGGCCTAATCTTAAAAAGACGGTCACAATCAGGGTGATCTCGTGGCAAGGCTAAAGCATTGTCTACAAAATGCAGCATACGAAGAAGCAAATAGCGATTACGAGTCATAGTTGCAGGAAATATAGCCGTTGCCATCAAGGGACTAGTAGACCAATAAGAAGCCAGTGACGGCTTCCTTATCAACCCCATCAAAAAAAGTCAAACCTTAAAACTTTTTCATCTCTTCCAGATATGTGGGAACCCACTGAGAAGCACTAGACTGAGCCCTAGGTCTGGCAGCATTTTCCCTCAAATATTGCTCCACATACAAATTAGTCTGCTCAACAATCTCTTCCAAAAATACATCGTCCATAAACAAGTGAAAGAAATTTACAGGCAAAAGGTTTTCTGTATTGACTGTACCCCCTGGGAGACCAGTAAATGCAGGTAACTGTGGCTGCTCCATGTCAGGTGTCAGTTTTTCTAATGGGAAACCCTTCAGCCCCAGGCTGCTGCACTCTTGGCACATCTATGTCCTCCTCTAAAACAGGCCCTTCATCTGCACTGAGAGTGGCTTCCTCATCAGAAGAATCCTCTCAGACAGAAAACTCACTGCCAGAATCTCCCACTTCCTCTTCTTCCTCGGATGCAGAGTCAGTCTCATAATCATGGTCAGAAGATGACTCAAAAAGCATGCCAACAACCTGCTGAGCGGTCACTCTGAGGCTAGCCATGATCCTTTCTAACAACAAATGGATTGCTAACAACAACCAGCACTGTCTAAAATAAGTAGTAAACAAAGTGTAACTTTATTACAAGAGTTATGTACTAAAAAACTATACCACTCACATGCCTGAAAAAGCTAGACTCACCAGCAACTACTCTGCACAGACACAGCAATCACCAATGATATCCCACTAAAAAGAAAAAAGAAAATTAGACATAAGACAACACAAATATCATTGTGCACAAATCTAAGGACAATTTCACACACAATCCTGCATTTTGTACACCACCTACAAACATGTCATTCATGCACGGCAACAATACTCCTTTGTATTAAATTGTTTTTACTTACCTAAAACATGCCACTACGCAACGTGCAGGTCAACCACTGTCAAAACCACAAGGAGCCACAGCAAAGGAAGCAAAAGCTTTGAACTAGAACAAAAAGAAGAAATAAAGGTGGTCATTACAACCCTGGTGGACGGTGATAAAGCGGCGATAAGACCGCCACCAGGCCGGCGGAATTTTTTTTGCAATTACGACCGTGGCGGAAACCGCCATCAAAGATAGCCCCTTTAACACTCAGACCGCCACGGCGGTACAAACGAACAGCGCGGCGGTCACTGCCAACAGACAGGCGGAGCACAAAGTACCACCCACACTATTATGACAGGCCAGTCTGCCACCTTTTCTGGGGCGGATTCACCGCGGATAAAAACATGGCGGAAACAGGAATTCCGAAGGAAAAACGCTCACCTCTACACACCCCACGAGGAACGAGGACACCATGGACCCAGAACTCGAAATTCTACCTGCAATAGTCTTCCTGCTTCTCTACCAGGAGCACGAATGCCGGCGGAGAAGACCACGGTGAGTACTGCACCTACGACACAGGGGAGGCAAAAAACAGGGACACACACACGCAACACCCCTACCCCCACCCACTACAACACACACACTAATGCATATTAATACATCACAGTTACACCTCCCAAACCCCCAGAAGAATGCAAAGACAATAGAAAATGAGTGTAGCCATTGTAATATATTAAAATCAAGTAGGCAGATATATATATATACACCATGTACAAAATATATACCAAGCATAGTAGTCCAGGTAGTGCTCCAATTAAGTCAGTGGAACACTGGGACCACACGGTATGGGCGAGGCCCACACAAGATCCCCGACCATGACGGAGAGAACACTGCAGGGGCATCAGACAGCAACTAAACAGGCACCTCAGGGGGAGGGAAAGGGGGGCACCTCAGCCGCTTGAGTGCACGACAACAAATCCACAAGGGGGCCGCATGCCCACTGTCACATCCTGGGGAGTGCAAAGCCACAGTCTCTCAAGTCTCTACAGTGGGAGGGTTGCCCACAGTTCCATCCTGGGGAGTGCAAAGCCACAGTCTCTCAAGTGGATGACAGTCTCCACTGGTTCTGGAGGGGGCTTGGTGCCCAGAGTGCTTCATCCTGCTAAGGACAGAGGTAGTGGATGACAGTCGCCACTGGTTCTGGAGGGGGCATGGTGCCCAGAGTGCTTCATCCTGCTAAGGACAGAGGTAGTGGATGGATCTCTCCACTGGTTCTGGAGGGGGCAGGGTGCCCAGAGTGCTTCATCCTGCTAAGGACAGAGGTAGTGGATGACAGTCTCCACTGGTTCTAGAGGAGGCATGGTACCCAGAGTGCTTCATTCACCCCGTGACGGACCCAGTAGCGTCAGTGCCCTTGCCGATCATGGGTCAGCTGTGCTTGAGACGGCAGTGCCCTGTTCAGCGGTTCTTGAGAGGGCGGTGCCCTGTTCAGCGGTGCTTGAGACGGCGGTGCCCTGTTCAGCGGTGCTTGAGGCGGCGGTGCCCTGTTCAGCGGTGCTTGAGGCGGCGGTGCCCTGTTTAGCGGTGCTTGAGACGGCAGTGCCCTGTTCAGCGGTGCTTGAGACGGCGGTGCCCTGCTCAGTGGTGCTTGAGGCGGCGGTGCCCTGTTCAGCGGTGCTTGAGGCGGCGGTGCCCTGTTCAGCTGTGCTTTTGGCCCAGCTGGGCTTTTGCTGGCGGTCCTTCATGGCCCAGCGAGGCTTGTGCTGGCGGTCCTTCATGGCCCAGTGGGGCTTGTGCTGGCGGTGGCCTCCTGGGCAGCTGGGCTTGTGCGGGCGGTGGCCTCCTGGGCAGCTGGGCTTGTGCTGGTGGTGGCCTCCTGGGGAGCTGGGCTGGTGCTGGCGGTGGCCTCCTGGGCAGCGGGGATGATGGCGGTCTTCTCCGCCGTGCTGCTCTTCCCAGACTTGCCGGGTTTCTTGTGGCACTTCCCCACCCTGGAAGGTGTCACAGCTGACTCCACACTCCCACCGGGGTCCCTGGGAGTGGCTTTGGTGGCTGGAGTCTTCCCCCTCTCCCGCCGGGCACTGGCCAACTTTAGATGCTTCACAGGTGGGGGACTGTCTGTGCTGTGGCTCCGTGCCACAATGGCTGCCGTGGTGGCCGGTGCACTCCAGATTCCGGTGACTACAGGTACCACTGGTCCCAGAGATGTTGTGGCTGAGGTGCTAGTTTGGGACCTAGGAGACGGACGGGGTGGGGAAGGTGTTGGAAAGAGGTCAATGTTGGACAGGAAAAGTATTTTTGGCACACTGGGAAGGGTAGCTGGAGGGGGTTTAGGAGTGGAGGAAGAGGTGGTGATTGTAGGAGGTGTTCGTTTGCTGACTTTGGGTGAAGGTGCATGCGCTGGAGGCTGTCGTGAGGTGGATGGCTGTTGGGTGGGTGTGTGCCTGTGTTTGTGTATCTTGGGAGGGGGGCGTCACAGACACAGTGGGAGAGGACACAGGGGACGTGTGAATGTTGGTGGGGGTGGTGACTGCACATGAGCGGGGTGTGGTGGTGGGTGTGCTGAAGAGGGACGTAGTGGCTGTAGAGGTAGTGCATGCAGGTGTGAGTGTAGACAAGACAGGGAGGAAGGAGGGGGACGAGGAGGAGGGGGACACAGTGGAGGCAGTGGATGTTGATGTGTCTGCATGTGTGTGATGCTTGCATGAGTGCCTGTGGGATGTGTGGTGCTTATATTTGCCTGAGCTTCCCTTGTGTGTTGACGTGTGTGCATGCTGGTCTGTAGGTGTGCTTGGGATTGGCTGAGGTAGAGGGGATTGGGTCTTGGTGGAGGAAGTTGGAGGGGGGACACAGGGACAATGGCTGCCATCAGTGCTGAGGCCAGAGTCTGAAAAGCTCGCTGAAGGACCGCCTGACCTGAATGAATGCCCTCCAGGAATGCATTGGTTTGTTGCAACTGCCTTTCTACACCCTGGATGCCATTCAAAATGGTAGACTGCCCAACAGTGAGGGACCTAAGGAAGTCAATGGCCTCCTCACTGAGGGCTGCAGGGGTGGCAGGGGCAGGGCCTGAAGTGCCTGGGTGAAGGTGATGCCCACCCTCCCGGGTGAGCGGGCACGGGGCGAAGGCTGAGGGGCTGCTGGGAGGGAGGTGCTGGAAGGGGGGGTGGCGGCTGTACCTGTAGATGGGGGTGGCACAGATGTTGCGGCCACCACAAGGGAGCTCCCATCAGAGGACGAGTCTGTGTCACTGGTCTCAGCTCCTGTCCCCACAGTGGAGCTCCCCTTGCCCTCCGTCCCACTGGTGA
The DNA here is from genome assembly GCF_031143425.1 of Pleurodeles waltl. Taxonomy (NCBI): domain Eukaryota; kingdom Metazoa; phylum Chordata; class Amphibia; order Caudata; family Salamandridae; genus Pleurodeles; species Pleurodeles waltl. Next base: position 101,951,046 of record NC_090439.1, on the reverse strand, counting down.
ACTCCGAGTCCGAAGTGTGGCCCTCCATGGCCATGTGAGATGCAGCCCCCTGGTGCTCCAGTGCCACTGCTCGTCCGCCTTATGATGCTACTGCACACAAGAACAGGTAGACCATAGAAAGGGGGGGATGACAGAAGAAAAACATGTTGAGTGCATGCATTACCGCTACCGTTGGTGGACACGACAGACACAGAAGCCCACCTCCCCCAGCCAGACCCCTCCACTGCACGCAAAATCAGCAGAATGAGAGTGTACTCACCCCCTTGTGGCTGCTGTGATGCCCTCAGGTGCCCATCCAACTCCGGGAAGGCCACCGCCAGGATCCTGCACATCAGGGGGGTCATGGTGCGACGGGAACCCCTCCTACGTTGGGAGGCCATCCCCAGCTGAGCTTCCGCCGTCTTCTTGCTCCAGCGGCGAATGTCCTCCCATCTTTTCCGGCAGTGGGTGCTCCATCTGTGGTAGACCCCCAGGGTCCGGACGTCCTTGGCGATGGCACGCCAAATATGTTTTTTCTGGTGGGCGCTGACCTACATGAATTGTACAGGGGGAAGAGAAACTTATTACCAACTGCACCGTCAAAGTGATTGGCCCCCATCTCTGCCGTTGCTATGTGGCACATGCATTCACCGTCGTTTCATGCACGCCGCACTCTTCCGTCTTACATCCAGCCCCCTCCACACAGGCATAGTGCATACATCATGCTCCCAGTGTACTTACCTGTTTGTCTGGAGGACCGTAGAGCAGCATGTACTGGGGGAGGACCCCATCCACGAGTTTCTCCAACTCCTCCGATGTGAAGGCAGGGGCCATTCCCCAGACACTCGAGCCATTGTCTCTTCCAGACCGAGGTCACAGCAGCACTTGCAGTTTAGGTCCTCTCCTGTCAAAGGTCAGGTATCGAGTGATTGCACAGATAGAAAATGGCGGTCACGTCTGCGGCGGTGCGTACCGTCACCACCGGCGTACATCGTCATTGGCTCCTGGGACCCATAGGGTCCAACGTTAACCAATGCAGCATTGCGCCGCGGTCTTCGACTGCCTACCACAACGGTGTACAATGCCAGCGCAGTTACCTCACATCCCATTGTCCCACTTTAGAGGTCAGGCAGCCACCATTTCAGGAGCCCACATGGCTTCATTTTCAACTGCGTCACACATACCAAGGCCTAGACTCAACAAACATACAGGCCACTTTTTGAGTATGAATGGTGTTCTGTGTAAGCTGTGGGTACGTACCTCTGAGTTGTTTGACTCTGTGCTCGCTGTTGTCCTTCATAGGCACCATCTGCTGGGACATGTGAGGAGATGGTGGCATCCTCTGGTGTACCGACCGTTGGTGGACCTGTCGACAATGGAGGAAAGACATGTGATTATAACATACAGGCTTGACCGTGCCACAATCCTGGAACTGTGTACCCAGTTGGAGCCAGACCTGATGTCAGCTATCTTCCATCCCACAGGAATCCCCCCTCAAGTACAGGTGCTGTCAGTGCTCCATTTCCTTGCAAGTGGGTCATTTCAAACAACAGTGGCCATAGCATCAGGGATGTCCCAGCCTATGTTTTCCCACATATTGTCCAGAGAGTTGTCTGCCCTTCTGAAACACATGCGGAGCTACATCCTTTTCGCTCAGGTGGAGGATTTGCCTACAGTGAAAGGTGATTTCTATGTCCTGGGACATATCGCCAACATCATAGGTGCCATTGATGGGGCCCATGTGGCTTTGGTCCCCCCCACCACAGGAGTGAACAGGTGTACAGAAACCAGAAGAGTTATCATTCGATGAATGTACAGATGGTATGTTTGGCAGAGCAGTACATCTCCCATGTGAATGCCATGTTCCCTGGCTCAGTGCATGATGCCTACATCCTGCGGAATAGCAGCATCCCTTATGTGATGGGTCAACTCCAGAGGCACAGTGAGTGGCTATTAGGTGAGCACCTGGAAGATAGTCAGTGGGAATGGTTGTCTGGGTCTGGGGATATCCCTCCAGGTTAGTGTGTGTCTAACAGTTGTCCCTCGCCATTTGCAGGTGACTTTGGTTACCCCAACCTGTCATGGCTACTGACCCCAGTGAGGAATCCTAGGACAAGGGCAGAAGAACGCTACAATGAGGCCCATGGGCGAACTAGGAGGGTGATCGAGCGGACCTTCGGCCTCCTGAAGGCCAGGTTCTGGTGCCTCCATAGGACAGGTGGATCCCTATTCTACTCACCAAAGAAGGTGTGCCAGATCATCGTGGCCTGCTGTATGCTTCAAAACTTGGCTTTGCGATGACAGGTGCCTTTTCTGCAGGAGGATGGTCCAGATGGCGGTGTTGTGGCAGCTGTGGAGCTTGTGGACAGTGAAGACGAGGAAGCAGAGGAAGAAGACATGAACAACAGGGACTCAGTGATCCAGCAATATTTCTAGTGAGACACAGGTAAGAGTACAGAGCTGCTTACTATATGTACTTAAACACTACTGCCTCTCTACTAGCTGTCATTTTCACCCAGTGTATGGTCACTGAGTGTTCAATTTCCCTTACGATTTCACAGATGTGGGTCCCACTGTGTGACATCTGCTTTGATTCCTCATGGACTAGAGCTCTGTGACATAGGTATGTTGACATTACATTTGAATGAACATTTTTCCACTGTTATTGCTAATACACTATTTCGAAATCACAGACAGACTCCAGATTGTTTTGTGCTTTAAGTGTGTTTATTTAAGTGCTCAATATTGGAGGGGGTAGTAAAATGGTGAGGGGTGATGGTGGAGGAATGTCCATGGCAGAGTCCAGTCTATTAGCCTCACAGGTGCATTGTCAAAAGGGGCATAGGAAGAGGAGCTGAGGCAGTTTAAGTATGGACAGGGTGACAATGTGGGACAGTAGGATGACAATCAGGGTGGTCTCATTTCTTCACGGGGGTCTTGGCATCGTTCTCTGTCTTGTTCCTGGATCTCAGGGACCGTTTGCGAGGTGGTTCTCCCTCTGCAGGGGGTGGGGTGCTCGTGTGGTGGTCCTGTGGCAGGGCGTCCTGTCCACTAGCGCCGGCGGAGGTGGTGGGCAGTTCATCATCCAGGCTAGTGTCAGGGGCCCCTTGTTGTGCCACAGTGTCCCTCCTGGTGTTGAGTACTTCCTTCAGCACCCCTACGATGGTGCCCAGGGTGGAGTTGATGGTTCTGAGTTCTTTCCTGAAGCCCATATACTGTTCCTCCTGCGGGAGCGGGTTCTCCTGAAACTTGACCAGTACCGTTGCCATCGTCTCCTGGGAGTGGTGGTAGGCTCCCATGATGGAGGAGAAGGCCTCGTGGAGAGTGGGTTCCCTTGGCCTGTCCGCCCCCTTTCGCACAGCAGCCCTCCCAGTTCCCCTTTGTTCCTGGGCCTTCTTTGTGTGCCCACTACCAGTGCCCCCAGGTCCCTGTTGTTGTTGGGGTGGTGGGTTAGCCTGGGTTCTCTGTAGTGGTGGACACACAGCTGATTGACGTGTCCTGGGGACGGCGGTATGGGCCCTCTGGGTTGGTGCTGTGCTGGTGTTTCTAGAGGTGGGAAGCTCTGTAGTGGCCTGTGACTGTGTGATGGGAACCAACTGTCCCGAGGTCCCCGATGGGCCAGCCGGGTCATCTAGATCCAGTTGGAAAGAGGTGCTGTCATCACTGTGGGCCTCTTCTGTTGGAGGTGTGGACATGTGTGGACCCTCCTGTCCGGTGACGTTAAGTAGGGGTCCTGCAGGGGTATAAAAGGATGGTTATTACATCTGTGTGTGTCATGGTGGGCAATGGGTGGGTGACCGTGTACCCCAGTGCTTGCATTCCTGTGTGGGGGCTTGTGTGATGATGGTTTAGTGGGGAGTTTGAGTATGTGCAGTGGACATGCTTTAGTGATGGGTGTCCATGCTTTGTTGTTGCATGGATGGCTTGGTGCTGAGATGGGTGGTTTATGATGTTGGGACATTTGTGAGGAGTAGGAGTGCTGGGGGTGAGGGTGGGGGTATGTGCTGGCATGCAGGTAGGGTGGGGGAAGTACTAGTTAAGATTTGTCTTACCAGAGTACATTCCTCCACCTACTCCTGCGAGGCCCTCAGGATGCAGAATCGGCAAGACCTGCTCCTCCCATGTTGTTAGTTGTGGGGGAGGAGTTGGGGGTCCGCCGCCAGTCCGCTGAACCGCCAGGTGGTGTCTTGAGACCACGGAACGCACCTTCCTCCGTAGGTCGTTCTACCTCTTCCTGATGTCCTCCCGATTTCTTGGGTGTTGTCCCACTGCGTTGACCCTGTCCACTATTCTTCGCCATAGCTCCATCTTCCTTGCAATGGAGGTGTGCTGCACCTGTGATCAGAATAGCTGTGGCTCTACCCAGATGATTTTCTCCACCATGACCCTGAGCTCCTCCTCCGAGAACCTGGGGTGTCTTTGCCATGCCATGGGGTGGTGTGGGTGGAGTGTGGGGTGATAAGTGTGCTGTTATGTAGTGGTGTGCTGTGTGAGCTGCGTGGAAGTTCTGTGGGTGATGGTGTTGTGTGCCTGTGGATGCTAGTGTTCTTGCTGGTGCTGTCCCTCTCTGGCTTCCATTCGTGAATTGTTGTCGTAAGGGTTTGTGGGTGATGAGGGTGTGTGTTTTATATTGTATTGGGTGTGTGGGAGTGGTGTATGTATGTGTATCAGGTGTGTGTATATTTCGAAATGTCCAATGTGGCTGTGTTTTGGAGATGTGTGTGTATTTTGAGCGCGGCAGTGTGTACTGCCAATGGAAAACCGCGGTTGAAAGACCGCTGCGTGGATTCGTGGGTCGTGATAGTGTGGACGTATTTCTGTTGGTGTGACAGTGGAGGTTTTGTTTTCGCCAGTTTATCACTGACCTTTGGTGTGGCGGGCTTGTGTGGGTGTCTAGATTTTGGCAAATTCCAAAAGTGGGTCATAATAGCTGTGGCGGAATTCCACGGCTGCGGCAGTGTGTTGGCGGTCTTCTGCACAGCGGGAAGCGGGATTTACCAACAATGTTGTAATGAGGGCCAAAGTGTTATAATCACAATTGCGAAACCTTTGCCAGTTGACAAATACCAGCCACCAACATTTTTTAATTTTCCCTCGTGCCTAAATGGCTTCTGCCCCCCCTGGGGTCATATGGGCCAAAAAAATAGACGGATCTGCCTCCAAGGGGGGGGGGGGAAATGGCCATCAGTAATGTGCACCCTTTGGGGGGCGACCGATGCCAAAAGGGCCGCCCCCCGCACAAAACACACACACACAAGATCCCTGCATCCTAAGTAGATTCTGCCCCCCTTGGGAGCAGATGGGCCTAAAAAAAATAGGCCGTCTTGCCCCCAAGGGGGGCAGAAATGGGCAACAGCTCTGTGCCCCCTTTGGGAGGCGACCCATGCCAAAGGGGGCGCCCCTAGCACAAAAAAAACAAAGGGGAACAAAAAAAAATCCCTGACATCTAGGTGGCTTCTGCTCCCCCCGGGGCAGATGGGCCTAAACAAATCGGCCTATCTGCCCCCAAGTGGGGCAGAAATGACCATCAGTAGTGTGACCCCTTTGGGGGCGACCCTTGCCAAAGGGGCCGCCCTCCACACAAAACACACACAAGATCCATGGTGCCTAAGTGGATTCTGCCTCCCCTTGGGGGCAGATGGGCCTAAAAAAAATAAACCGATCTGCCCCCAGGGGTGCAGAAATGGCCAACAGCTCTGTGCCCCCTTTGGGGGACGACCTTTGCCAAAGGGCGCCAAAGGGAGCTCCCCCAGCACAAAAAAACAAAGGTGAAAAAAAAAATCCCTGGCGTATTGGTGGCTTCCGTCCCCTTTGGGGTCCGATAGGCCTAAAAGAAATAGGCCCATCTGCCCCCAAGGGGGCAGAAATGGCCAACACTAATTTTCCCCCTTTGGGGGGGTTGACCCTTGCCCAAGGGGTGCGGTGCCCCTAAGTCACAAAAGACACGCAACACACAATCCCTGGGGCCTAATGGGTTTCGACCCCCCCGGGGAGGAGATCAGCCAGAATCATGGCCGATCTAGCTGCAGGAGAGGCCGAAACATATGAAAAAATATTGCCCTTGGGGTAGCGACACTTGCCTAAGGGGTCGCTGCCCAAAAACGTAATAAAAACGCAATCCCTGGTTCCTAGTGGGTTTCGACCCACCCTTGGGGCAGATTGGCTGCAAAAATTGCCCGATCAGCCGCAGGGGAGGCCGATACACAGATTTTTTATTGCCCCCAGGGGAGCAACCCTTGTCCAAGGGGTCGCTCCCCAAAATAAGCACACTTAAAATCCCCGGTGCCTTGTGGTGGATTCCTGCTCCATGGTCGCGGGCCTCACCCCCGATCGTGGAGCAGGAATCCATTGAAAACAGGCACGGGGAAAGGAAAAACTCTGTCCTTTCCCCCTATCTCTGTTTTCCCCCAAAAAAAAAAACAAAAGAGAAGGACTCACCTGTAGACGTCCTCTCTTCTCAACGCTCTGGAAGCATATGGCTTCCAGCGCGTCCTCGGCAGCATATGATGACGTTGGTGCGCTGTGAGCGCACTGACATCATCAGATTGCCGAGGGGGGGGTTAGTGGTGGAAGGGGAAGTAATTCCCCTCCCATCCCCGACTGGGGGGTGTGGGCTGGGTGCAGGACAAGTTGGTCTCATCCCAGGTACATGGGAACCATGTGCCAGGACGAGACCAGCTCACCCGCGGCACCCAGGTGTTTAAGCTACTGTGTGTACTGTATGTTCTGTCTACTCTGGGAACCGCTAACCTGTCTCAACCTGAAATGCTAAGCATGTGATGTTTTGTCTGCAGCTAGCACCTTAGTGTTCTTGAATATCCATGTCAGAATATTGTCCGATGTGTTGATATCTTTTCCTAACTGTCCTTTGCAAATATATCAATCCATTGGTGTAAATAATACAAAATCTACACCCAGTGGGGTGATTTTTGTAAGCAATTTGTACAGCACGATATTTATATGAAACAATATTTCAGTGTTCAATATTCTGACTTACAACCATCAGCACAGCACCAGCAACTAAAGGGTTCCTAGAAGTCACTGCAATGTACCACAGTAGTAGCTGGTTCAAGGGAATGAGAGTGAAAACTGATGAAAGGGCCAAAAAGTGGGAGAAGCCTGAAAGAAACATAGGTAAAAGGAAAGAACAATATGATAGGGAGCTAGTGAAGGGAGAGATAAATGGGGGAGAATGCAGGAAACTGCAGAAGGAGTGAATTGAAAGCAACATGTCAACTTCAAGGGCCACTTCTACACTCTAAATATGTGATTGATTAATGCACTCCCATGGCTGGCAGAGGCACACTGCACATGGCACAGCACTTTGATAGTCTGTGGCAATGGCCAGATAAGCATGTTACCCTTTCCTAGGGTTCAGGTACTGTACTATTAGTTTGAACTAACTATCACTATGTAATGTTCATCCCAAACTTAGAAAGACACAAAAATGAAGAAGCAAAAACAGATATATTATTGTTAGCGATTAAATTTTACTAATACATTAGTGGCATAAAAGTTAGCATGCAGCAACTTACAAGTTTCATTTAAAATCATAACTGAGAAATTAAAGTGAGTTGTAATAATGTTCACGTTTGAATTATGGTGGACATTGTGATCTTGTTTTTGACATGATGTTTTACCATGAAAGATGTTGCACATTTATTTTTTAGTGAAGTACTGACATGAATAAATAATATAAGCATTCTTTTTAAAGAAATGGTAGAAATTAGAAGAATATTTTGTGTTTTAAATGAATATGAATTAATCAGACTGAAAGTGTATTAAAAATCAATTTATTAACTTGAGTTATGTGTGGAGAAAAATAAATCCAAGTTTAAACTGTTTAATGAAATGCACAGATAATGATTGCCACTAAACAATTTGCTTCTGCATATTTGAATTAAATTGTAAGGTGTGCAATAATTTTATGTGTATTTTTCATTAATATGTACTTAGGCTTTCTTAGCCAGACTAGACCTGAAGATTCATTTTGCAGCAGTAATAGAAAAGTACTAATCCATCCTGTTTCCTTTGATGTGAATATTTTTTCTAGGCTGCTGATGTGGTAGTGAATGTCCTATTGTAGTGAAGACAGAGACAATTTTAGTTAATAGCAAATGTAACAATATTTGTTTCTAGCTGTTGAACAAGGCAGGAAGCATTGTTGTAAAACATAACTGTTAAGAGCATTGTATTGAAGCTTGGGAAAGGTGTCTGATGTTTTAAAAATGTCATAATTGTTATATTTTGGCAGAACTGTATGAACTCATCAACAACATTGCACCAACCCTGAGAAATTCCAGAATAGTTGCATACCTGAGGGGCATCTACAATTCTTAATGGATATTGATCCATCTGCGCAAGAGGAGTCCATCCTGGAGTCCAATCAGAACTTTTGTACAATTTTAGTTATAGAGATTTTTGCAATTAGGAGTTTAGTCATGTGGGAGTTAGTCTTGTGGGAGGGAGTCTTCTGAGATTCTGCTGATGTCGGTCCTGAGATCCAATTCTACTCTTTATCTCTCTCTAAACTATCCTCTGACTTTATCTGCCCTTGTGATGTTGAGAGGTGCTCCGCATGAACCATCTTCCGTGTTAAGCTTCTGTCGCCAATCATAGTTGCCCTGTACATATGCTGTTCAGTACTAATATGTCCAATAAATTCTGAACTGCTGCTCTTGTTCTATGTGCAGCTTGTATTCTGTACTGCCCCTGATGCTGCTGTCTACTGATATTGCAATGCTGTGAGTGCTCTGACTGACAAATCCTTCCTGTCTGCTGTCCCATGAGGAGAGATATAATTCACAATGTTGTTTTTCACTGTTTCCTTTTCAACTTAGATACTTACACCAGTGGATTGTTATAGATAGTTACCCTAGTTAAATGATTTTCCAATTTATTTTGTCTCTTCTTTTGTTTTTCCCCACATATGCTAGTCTGTCCCCACACATGCTAAGTTCCTATTAGGGATAAGGATGGCCCAGCCCAATTATTGAATGTTATTGAGTTTGATGATCACTGATGTCACCGTCATCTGCTTTGAAATCTGATTATGAGGTGCCTAATTATTGTTCTGTTGGTTTTTGTTATGCTTTCAGAGTGTTTAATAGTATGGATGTCTAGTAGGCTTAATCTCTTTATATGTTCTGGTCAGCCTATGAATTTCATGAATTTAGTTTTGTGCACCATCTACATTATTTTGGCTTTGTGTTTGTAATAAGCTTTGAAACTTTGATCCATTTGGAGTCTTATTTCTGTGGCCAAATTGGTCATGGTGTGTAACATTGTTTATGTTTCTCATGTTATTAGTTTATGTTGATTGAATCTGATTACCACACTCTTTACTGAGTCCAAAGATCTGGTCGACCTCTATACAGAAGGGGGAAGTTGTGGGGTCTCACCAGAGTGCATGCAGTTTCTGAACCCATGGAAGGAAGAAGACCTCCACTTGCACTACAGCATTATTTTAGAAATCTCTGTAGAGGACCTTCGTTGTGCCTCCAATAAGCAAGCACTAACTGTGCAACCCACACCTCTCCCACTCAAAACACAATAAATAAAAAAGGAACACAAAATATAGAGAACAAATTGGAGGAAAAGTGTCATTAAAGGGCCACTAAATACAGTAGCATTTTAACAAATACAGTAAAGGTCACCTGAAATGCAAAGGTATTGTTCTCAGGCTATAGAGTGTGTGCTATGAATGTGAAGTAAAGTACATTGCAGGTTCAGAAAGGAGGGTTGCTGGAGAATGTTAACATCAAAGCTGCCAAATGGATAAATCAACTTCTGAAAAATAAAAGCAGTAGAGCAGTTCACATTTTTGAAATTCAAGACCTAGTTTAAAATTATATATACAAATGCACTAAGTAAAACATTTTGGAGGATAAATATAATGGACATCTGCCCCCTTAATAGCACTCTGCTTTCTGACTAAAACATTAGCATAGCAGCAAGTTAAAAAAAAATCAGAAAAACAATTTACAAATTTTAATTGGTGCCTGAAACATATTTTGTATCCACCCACATGTTATGTCATTAGGGAAATGAAAAACTACAACAGCCTCTAATACTGAAAAATGTCATGGAATAAAATGTCATGTGTAGCAAGAATTTCCTGGTGATACATATATATTACAAACAAATCAGGCCTTTGGCCTGACGTGCACTAACTTCATGAAGGAACTGCATATAAATATGAGGTTTCAGGCCTAAAGAACCAATATTATTGCTAGAAATTAGGTTTTTGGATGAGAGGGCTGTAAACTTTCCTGAAGCAAAAACCACAACTCTTGACAGGGTGAACCACAAAAGACGCTAAATCAAGCCATGCTAAACCCTGTGGTAAATTGGGACAAAAGCATTGAGGCTTATCATAGAGGGAATGTGTTAAGTATTTATGCAGCACACAACCAGTAATAAAGGGAATATACAACACAAAAAACAAACCAATTTAGAAAAATATATTATGTTTTAATAACTAATTTGACACCAAATTGGCTAAAATACAATCAGTAGAACTGGAGATATTGAATTTTAAAAGTTTAGCTGAACATAGCATCAAAAGAGGCAAAGCACCAATTGAAGGTATCTAGTCATGCTGGATAGGGACTAAGGGCCAGATGTAGCAAAGGTTTTTACCCATTCTGTGTCTATGGCAAAAAGTGTTCGTACATATGGCCCTAAGTCACAAGATCAGGACTACCACAAGTGAGTGCAGACCAGGCAGAGTACCAAGTTTGGCTTGCTCATAGATGTACCTTATGTCCTTGGTGCAATGTCTGCGCAGGGTTACTTTGTAATGCTTTAAGTCATCCTGCATCATTTCCCATGAGGCTGTGAGGCATGGTTTTGCAGGACTTGACGTGGCTAGAAGTAAGTTATGATGAAGCTTTCAGCTTTGCCACAAGGCTTTGCCAGTCTTTGTGTTACTCTGCATAATTTCTGATGAAGCTTTCAGCTCTGCAGTGAAGCTCTCAGGACTTAATGTTGCTTGGCTTTGCTTCCAAGGACGCTTATATCTATGCAGCGAGGCTTTGCTGGGCTTTGCATTGCTTTCACTAGATTTAATGGAACCTTCAGTTAGGCCAGAAAGAGAAAGAGTTCTCTCTGGTGCCAGCCAAGGGTTCATGACCTAGGGAGACACCTCCTGAGGATCAGAACCCACTCTAGCAGAGGTCAGAAGGGCTCAGGCAAGTCCAGTAGAAGGTCCAGGCAGTTCCAGTGAACAAGGTCAGCTGGACAGTTGCAGGGAGTACTCTGGAGCTTTTATGTCCCTATTGCATAGAACAGGAGTTCAGCCAACTGACTCGTGGAGTCACTCAGGTGGTCTCGGGTTTAACAATAGTGTCAACTCTCCTTCAAGCAGCAAGGCAGGCCTCAAGTTTCAGGGCAGTCCTCTGAAGATCAAAGCAGACCTCAAGCAGCAGGGAAGTCCTCTGGGAAACAGGGCAGATCTCAAGCAACTGGGCGGTCTTCTAAATTACAAGGCAGTCCTTCTGAAATCTTCCACAAGTCCAGGATGATACTGAAGAGTGGGTCTGAGGCCGTAGATAGGGGAGAACCTTCTAGACCACCCCTTGCATCTAGTTCTAGAAATATCCTTCCATTCCCTGCCCAGGCTCCAAGGAGTCTGGGGTGACAATAGGCTGGAGTCAATTCCTTAGTGAGTGTGCAGGAGGCAGCCCCTTTGAAATGTAACTGGGGCAGGGAACAGTTCCACTCTTTCCATGCTGGCACAATGGCTCATCCTTCCAACAGCTAGTCCTCCTTTGTCTCACTGTCTGTGAGGATTACACAAAGGTCACTGCCAAACACACCTTGGCATGTGACCCTGGACACAGGCTGCAGGCACCAAATGGCTAAGACAAAAAAAGTCAACTTTCTTAAAGTGGCATTTTCAAATTGTGACCTAAAATCAGACTTCGCCACTAAAGAGTACTCTAAATGACAAATCTTTTGAGACCACACATAATTTTTCTATCTGTTTCACACTCAAATGTTAACACTTATTAAATGTAATATGTTAATCCAATATTATCCTATGGGAGAGGTAGGCCTTCCAGTAGTGAAAAACAAACTTAAGAGTTTGTCACTACCAGGACATGTAAGACTTAAAAGTACATGTTCCACTTTTTAAATACAATGCACCCTACATTGGGCATTGGACAGGGCCCTGAATGGGCTGTTTAGGGAAAATCACAAAAAAACAGAGCGCAGCTGTGCGAGACTAGACAGCAAATTATTAAAATGTCCTGCTAAATTTGGTCATAAATTAGCCAGGGTGAAATTTTGTTTACACCCGTATATTGTGTAATTTCTGCCATTTCACATTTCATTTCTAATACAAAATGCCCGAGAATACACCATTGTGCTATATCACATTATTGAGATGTAAGGGTAAAAGTGAGTGGCTGTAATTCACATCATTTGCTATTTTGCATTTTTCCTTAGCACAAATGTCATTCTTGCTGTAGGAAGTGCCCTTTTTGCATGGTCACCTCCCACACTTTCTGCTCTGGATGCTGTCAGTTATGACTCTGAAAGTGTACTGGAGCCTGCTAACCAGGCCCCAGTGCCAGTGCTCCCTCCCTTAATTGGTAACTGTGAATTTGTATCAACCATTTGCCAAGTACTTTAACCCCCCTTATATGTCCCTAGTGTATGGTACCAGTGGTACCCAGGGCCTGAGTGTTAAAGGGAGTCACCCTGTGTGGCACAACCCCCATTACTGCCATTAATATATATCAATCACCCCTAAGGTAGACCTTCTAAGCCCAGAAGGCAGGGTGCATTATATGAAAGGTATGGACATATAAGTTTAAGCTTATATGTCCCTATTCCATTAAAGGCTACTGCAAGTGAACAACGGTCCATAGGATAACATGGGCTGGCACTGGGGCAAACCCAAAGTCACCAGCTCCTTTCTGGTACAGCAGAAGTGGTTCATGTTTGGTGTCAAACAGTATGCCTTTTCACCTCTGACATAAATCTTGTGTTGAGGGTGATGAAGCATATGAAGCATGGACCCATAAAGCAACCTTGGAGGTTGTCTACCAAGTTACTCCCATTTTCCTGTGGTCTGGTTGTCAGGCCACAGCTGCTGCCACCAAGACAGGATTCTGACCCCTTGGGCAGAGGTGCAAACACTCCCAGGAGTACGGGAAATGGCCTGGATGGGAAGGAGGTCACACCTCCTTCCCTCTGAGGAAAGCTAGTGAAGTGGCACATCAAGCCGTGAGCTTCAAAGGGCACACCGCCTCTTATATGCAAACAGGCTGTCTCACAGTGGAGGACAAAGTTGCCCCCCTGCAACTAGGCACACTTGCACCCAGGCAGGCAGATTTGTTAGTTAGTAGGTGTACACCCCCAGAAGGCTAGCCACACCTCTGGGGTGGGCAGTCTGGTCTGCACAGATGAGGAAAACTTCTGCTACTTTGGAAACAGGCAGATTAAAGGGCTCTGAGTAGAACAGGTGCTACAACCCACTGGATGTGTCCACCTAAGGAGCAGATTAGTCGCTGGGGCCAGTAGCCCATTGGCTACTTGCACCCCTTCCTTCATGCACCTAAATATAGGATTTGTGCGACCGGAATCCACAGAAATCCACAAAATTCCTACCACCCAGCATTGCCCCACCTGTGCTGCTAAAACTCTGCCCTACTTGTGTGGCTGGGCTTAGCGTCAGTGACAGGAATGGGTCCAACAGTGCTCAACAGGAGTCTCCATGCAAGGGCTCCAATTGTCCTTTGTTTGATCCATCCCTGTTGCAGCACTAGGTCCTGCCACACAAATGGGGCAGCAGGTTTATCAGCACAGGTGGGACAATGCTGGATGGTAAGCATTTTGTGGATTACTGTGGATTCCAGAAGTTTCCATCACAGAAATGTAAGGAAAATCTGTGATTTCAAGCAAAGTTATAGTCATAACATACTGGATTCCCCTAGGTGTCTGTTTTTCACACATGTACAGGTTGGCTAGGTCTCCCTAGGTGCCAGCTGAGCTAGAACTACCCACCTTAGAAAAAGAGGATCAGCTTTCAGTGGAAAAATGCACTGAGTCGATGTTGCATTGGGGCCTTTTCCTGTCACGGGCACCTTGCCTACCCACACAAGTGAGGTACAATTGTTATCAGGAGACTTGGGGTAATGCCAGGTGGAAGGAGGTTTTTGGCTCCCTGAAAGTTTCTGAACTTTCCATCACAGAAATGTGTAGAAACATTGTTATTTTTATCCGATGTTTAGGGTTTGCAGGGGATTCTGGGGAAAAAACATGGTGAGAGCCATGTAAGTCAGCCCACCTTAGATACCCCTAGGTTTCTAGTTTAAAAAAAATTACAGACTGGCTAGGTGTCTCTAGGTACAGGCTGAGCTAGGGTCCAAAATCTCGAGCTACCCACATTTGAAAAATAGGGTCAGTTTTCTATGGAAAAAAATATGTGTATAGTTGTGTTTTGTGTCATTTCTTGTTGCTGGTACTAGGCCTACCCACACCAGTGAGGTACCATTTTAATCAGGAGACTTGTAGGAGCATACTATAGTAGAGCATTTGTTATTACCAATTGCATTTTGGTGCATTTGTGCCTTTCAAATGTAAGCCATTGTATACGAAAAATGGCATTTTGAAAAGCACCCTCCAAATCATACACTAGCATGGTTAATGGCAAATACAGAGATGTAGAAATAACCTTTGCTCCTAAACTCTGCCTCTTATACTCATTTCAGATATAAATATATCTTCTTGATACCAATTGCTCACTCTGCCTATTTTGCTATAAGAATTGGTCTGTACTTGGTACTCAATTAAAACCCATTGTAGGGTGCAGCTCAGTTATTGGTTCTGGGTACCTTGGGTTCATAGAAACCTACAAACCGTAAATATCCCCACAACCAGAAGGGTCTGCTGGACTTATTGGAATATTTATTTTGTCAATCTGCCATCATGACAAAAAGTTACAGGTGAAATGTTTGGCACAAATTGCCACTTTTTCATAGTAATTTTTAATATTTATTTTTTCAACGGTTATTTTCCTTGAGAAAACCTTAAGGTATCTACACTTATGACCACTTGCTGAATTTAGAATTTTATCTACTTTTCAGAAGTATATAGCTTTACTAGATCACGCATGGGTTTCACACTGGTTTTCAAAAAAACTGAAAGTAGGTTGAGAGCTCAAAAAATAGGAAAAACAGGCTCTTAGAGAAATGCTAAAATCGTGATACAAAATGTGTTTTTTATTCAGCTCTGCTTCTTCCTGAAAGCTGGGAAGATGGTGGCTTTAGTACAGCAGAGTGTTCATGGATGCCATTTTTGGGGGAAAACCAGACACTTTTATCTGGAGCACGTTTCCCTATTTTTCTCAAAAATATATAAATTATGCTATCCTTTGACTATTTTCTCAGTCCCCTTTAGGGGAATACACAAACCCAGGGACCTTTAGAAACCCCAAGATGTTGCAAAAAAAGGACACAAATTTGGCATGGATAGCTTATGTGCACAAAAAGGAATTGCGGCCTAAGCGCAAACTACCCCAAATAGCCAAAAATGCCTCAGCATACTTGGGGGTAACAAAGTGACGCAGCATAATTGCATCCATACCTCTGGGTGCAAACTCATCTCTGAGAGGCCTGACCAAAGTATCTCCAACCCTGCAGGTGTGTCCTTGTGACCCAATTAAGACATGTGACATAGTAGCCCTGCCTCCAAACTGCCTCTTCACAAACACTGGCTGCCAGACAACTTCTCGATCGTCACATGCTCGTCGGAAAAGATGCGTATGCCGAAAAGAAGCAAGAGCCCAGAGCTCCTCATCTGTCCACCACTGTTACATACGAACCACTCAGAATAGCTGGGTGAGCCCGCACGCCACTTTGCACTTGTAACATTTCTGATGGTAGGCTTTCTGAAAATAGTGTGAGACCCTAAATAAATATGCTGAGCTTATATTTGAGACTGCCACTTAAAAACTCAGATTCATTTGGAACCATGGACTGCTAAAACAGTCTTGCACTTTGATTGCAAATAACCACAGAACCCGAAAGCAAACAGTTCATGGCATTCTTCCAAAGGATTTCATTTCACACAGGATTAAAGGAGGCATGCATGAGGGGAGGCCTTCTGACACACTCAACATTCCTAGAAGTAAATTTAATATGGTTTTCAAATTTGATATGTCTTTGTACAGTGGAAGAGAGAACAGAAAACCACTAGACAAAATGGGACATTCTATGTTTTCCCTACTAGACATGTACGAAACAAAAATCGATGAAGGCTTTTGGGCCTCGAATTGTAGCCCGACTTTGTATATCACTTTTAAGTTCCATTAAAAAAGTGCACCTATAATGGTAATTATCAGCATGCAAGCTGTATATATTCTATTTTTATTTAATTTTCATTTCCTTCAATACATTTTGTTCAGCTTTTCTTTAGTCAAATCTGTCAGGGAAAAACAAAACTGATGGGAAAATGATGACGTAACTCAAAATTTCGATCTCTGCTAAAATTCCGGCTCAACATAATTCACACAGGTCCACAAACCTTTCCAGTAACGTACAAGGGGGCACCTACTGCCTGACTTCTCATCACCTTTCCAGACTTTTCCCTAGCCTCTCTGAGTGGGTTTTTTCCTTTATGGGGTGGTGGGTGTGTTTTGATTTATTTTGAGACAACCTTATAATTGTTTATCTTGTGGTTGTGATTTTCAATTGCTTTGAATCATATATATTAATGCATTCATTTATTGACTGATTTATGACTAATTATTTTTTAATAAACCTTCACTGTTTCAAATTCAACACTTTCGGTTGTTTTTGTGGAGCCAAATGTGCTTCATGCGATTAAAATCTACTGATGGTTGCAGCCCCGGTCAGAACTAAAGGCCTATCCTGCTTAGGTGCAGTTTATGCTTCAGTTTGCACAATACATTTACACGGTGCAAAGTGCTCTATTACCCAGGCATTGCTTTCCTACACTATTCTTGAAAGGATAACCTGAAAAGAAAACATAAAAACAATGGTCAGTGACAGCAAAACAACAGGTTTTCAAGTTCAAGCTCCTTTATTAGCCATCGTTGTTTTCTGAATGTAGGAAACTGGGTTTTTGGTTGTGGAGTCTGAAGACCCTTCTCAAGCAACAACCACAGTCCCTGTCAGAGTGAACCACACAAAGTCACTAAAGTAAGATTTGCTTCACCCTCCAGCAACTTGGCACCAAAGCAGCCAGGAATAACTTAGAGGCAACATGTAAAGTATTTAAGCAGTATTGAAACAGGTATAAAGTGAAAATACAACACAAGAAAAATCCCACACCAATTTATTTAAAAAAATGGAAAAAACTAATAAACAAAATAACACAAATTAATCCATTCAGCAGACCCAAGTTATTACTTTTTACAGCTTTCATTAAAAATAGCTCCAACCAAGGACATCTAGCCACATAAGACTGGTGCAGAGTCAAGAGAATAATTTTTGAAGAAAAACTGTCTGAGAAGGTAAAGTTCAGTGGGGGAAGGTAACTGGTAGTGTTCAAGGAGAATGTGTTGTCATTGGGGCACCCATGGACAAAGTTTCGATGAAGATTTCTATGTTCAGAATTTGTCCCTTTTTTGGAAGTTGAGGATTTTCAGCAGGATGAAGATAGTTGGCTAGGGCACCGCATGACTGGATACCCTTGTGAGAAAAGGCCTCTTTTTGACATGTTTAGCCCCCACTTTTGGGCTGATGTATAATGTAACCTAGAAATTGATAGTGCTCAGGGCCCTAGCTAACCAGGGGCCAGATGCACCAAACATTTTTGCGATCACAAAAATGCATTTTGGTATGTAACAAGTCCACTTTGCGATTCGGTAACTTGTTACCGAATCGCAAATTGGATTTGTGACTACATACCGATTCGGTTTTAGGAAGGGGCGTGTCAAGGGCGTCACTTCCCAATACCGAATCGCAGAGGTATATATGATTGTTTTGTGACCGTGAATGCGGTCACAAAACAATCACAGTTACTACCTACTTCAAGTAGGTGCTAACCCATTCACAAAGGGGAAGGAGACTCCTTCCCCTTTGTGAATGCATGCAAATACGTTTTTTAAGAGCAGGTAGTCGTCCCACGGACGACTGCTTACTCTTAAAAAATGAAAAGAAAACTTTTCATTTTTCATTTTTAACCACATCCAAGTTTTCCTTTAAGGAAAACGGCATGTATTTAAAAAAAAAAAAAAAAAAAAAATTGCTTTATTGAAAAGTAATCACATACATGGTGGATCTTCTAAGCCCAGCAGGCCACCATCCTTGTGATTGGCTCGCAAATTGCAACCTACCTCATGAATATTTAATGAGGTAGGTCCATTTGCAAGCCCATGCGAATCGCAGTATGAAACTCCTGGAGTTTCATACATTCCAATAGCAATTACTTAATTGCGATTCGCAAAGCGTCACAATTAGATAATCACTATTGTTAAGAATGATACATCTGGCCCCAGGTTCCCTGTGCCAGAGCTCTTTCCTTAAACTGTTGCGATGCATTGCCACAATTGGAGACACCCTTGGCTGCCACCATAAGGCCCTAGTAAAGGGTACTTAGGTGCCAAGAGTCGGAGGTACTAAGGGTAGGCCTTTGAGGGCAGCAGCACTGATTGTGGTACCCTCCAGGGCCCTGCATCCAGATGCACTAAGCACTGTCATTGCAGGCTGAGTGCCCTGATGCAAACCTAAAGTAAAAACTTGACATGGCACACTGCCTGTGTGCCCTGTTCCCTTCATACTGCATACCATATTGGTAGGTCACCCCTCTGGCAGGCCTTCAGCCCTAAGGCAGGGTGCACTATATTGTATGTGAGGGCATTGCTGTATGAGCAATATGTCCCTACTGTTTCCTTGCCAAACCTGGGACATAGTGAGTGAACAGAGCAGCCATTTTAAAATGCATGTGCTGGACACTGGTCAGTATGAGTTCATAGCATCATGATGGCCATTCTGAACCCTGGGTTGTTTGGTATCAAACAACTCAGAATGATAGATCCACACCGGTGACAGTGTTAGATGTATTATAAAAGATGCCCAGGGGTCAACTTAGAGGTGCCCTCTACAAAAGCTACCCTGGCACAGTTGCTGACTGGTTCTATCCAGCCTGCCACCTCCAGACACCCAACCTACAAATTGTGGGGGAAGATCTGTCTCTCTGGTTTGTAGAACAAAGCCCTTCCTGGGTGGAGGTGCCTGTGCCCCCCCCCCCTCTCAGGAATGTGCACAGCCCTGTCGGCAAGCTTCAAAGGACTAACCTCATTTGGAACTCGCCCCCATGCCTGCTGTTAGCAGCACATGGTAACCACTGTGCTAACCCCCACTTTTGGCGGGAGCAATGGCGGGAAACTCACGCAAAGGATGGGAGGAGTGGCCCCACATGGCATGCATCACTCCTAAGGTGTTTCCTGCAAGGTGGGCACTCTATTTCATTTTCCTCTATACAGGAAGTGGTCACTGTAGTGGGTGTAGCCACCCAAAGGTAGGTGACCCATTGGTCAATACCAGGTTGCCCCTAAAATGCCTATTAAATACAGTATTTAGTGGGGATCATTAGACCAGGAAATCAGATTCAATTCTCAAAAGAAGACCAGCACGAAGAAGATCCGAAGCACCGGAACTGTGGACCTGCTGCACCCAAGAAAAGGTGGAAAACGCTGGGTGCTGCACCCAGGGCCCAATAATCGCCTTTGAGGAGCTGCTGGACAACTAGACAACTCTACAATAACCCCAGAGGACCTCTAGGCTTTGCCAATCACCCAAGATCTCCTCTCAGAGTGGAGGTACCACTCTACAACCTAAAGAAACCAGCAAGCCAGTGAGGGTCACTTTACTGACCAGCCGCTAATTCCTGAAGCAGACACTGTAGCTGGACCAATCTTCATCCTGACAACTGCAAGGACAAACTCTGCCAGTGTGTCAAGATTGGTGGCACTGCAACTCCTGGTGGCCAAGTGATGCCAGTACCCTGGGTATCGGTCAGCTAAAGTCAGACATAAAGCAAAAACGCCTGCTGGGAGCTGCAACCGGACTAGGAGGAAGCCCCAGTTGAGGGACTTCAGGAACACCCTTCCCACGAGAGTGCCTACTTTCTCCTGCAAACAACCCTGGAATCAACTTACTTCCTGCTCCAGAAGGCTTTCTCGTGCACAGCTCCTGGCTCACTGATTCGCTCTGCACTCAGCACCAAGTGTCCTGATGTGCCATAAGGTTCCTTACCCCTTGCGACCACGAGACTCCAAGGGGACCCCAAGGATCTAACTTGAAACTTACCTGTGCAGAGCTTTTCCAAGTGGTCCCCCACAGTGGCCCTGCTCCAGCTCCAGTAATCTTCTCCCACTCTTCCCACTGGAACCAGGAGGTGCCCGAACTGCACCAGCTCACACAACATGCCCACTGATAATCTTGATCAACCTGCAAAAGAAGAACTTGGTAAAGCAACTGTACGATTTTATGTGTATTTTTAAAGTTGATCCACCATTGATTCCCATGGAGCGTAATTACACACAAAAAGACTATTTTCATTAAAGTTCAAAACTTCATATCTCAAAAAGTACATAACCAATTTTAATAATCTTGGTCTTAAAAATTATATAACAATATGAAGTATTTTTATAAATTGGTCTCATGTTATTCCTTTGAGTGTGGGAGTTGCAAGATTGATACTGTGAGTACAACAAATGCTTTGTACTTCTCCAAGATTGGCCTAACTGCTCGACCAAGCTACCTCTGAAATTGGAGCATTAGGTGATCTAGTTTTATCCTTGTGAACCAATGTGTGGTTGCCTGGACCCCCTGCACAGTGTGCCCAGCTTTACACAATACATATAGGGCAAGCCTCCTACAACCCTTTCCGAGAAGAGTTGCTGAGCATTAATTTGCTGCTGTGGAGGAGAATGTAGCAGGAGCTACAGCAAAGTTAAGCCTGCTGGCAATTCAGCTTGGGCAGCTTGGCAAGCAGTTAGGTCATGGTCTCCTTCTGCGTCTCAGGCCACATTTTGGTGGGAAATTAAGTTTCTGATTTTGGCTGTATTAGCAGCATTAACACTATTTTCAAGTGTCTTGGACTGGTGGAGAACCATTTGGAGGGCAGGACTCACTTCAGGCAGGATCCAGGTGTGGGTTCAAAGTTGTTGGAGATTTGAGTGTTGCTGTAGCTCAAAACAGGAGGCCAGCCAACTAGCCCTTGGAGTCACTCTGGTGGACGTGGGATCAAGCAGCAAGGCAAATCTCAAAGAGCAGGGCAGTCCTCTGAGGGTGGAAGGCAGGTTTCAAGCAGCAGGACCGTCCTCTGGGAGCAGCAGGACAGTCTTCTGAGGTACAAAGCAAGCCTCAAGCAGCAGGGTAGTCCTCTGGGTACAAGACAGTCCACACGGGTCCTGTTGCAGGTCCAGGAGTGAACTGAAGAGTTTGTCTGAGGGTCCAATATTTATACCTGGTATCAGCATTTAAAGTGTGAGAAACTTCTAGACTTTCCCCCACATCTTGTTCTGGAATCTTTCTTCCTGCCCCTATGGAGCCTCCAAGAGTTCTAGAGTGGCAAAGTTATTTGTGAATGTGAAGGAGGCAGCCCCTTTGAAATGTCAGTAGGCCAGGGGACTACTCTGCCCCTCCTACCCAGACAAGATGCCCCATCTTGCTAACACTTAGTCCCCCTTTGTTTCGCTCTCTGTGAGGAATACATAAAGGCTAACTATTCACAGTCATGTGACCCAGGACAAAGGTCGCAGACGCCAAAATGTTAGGACAAGAACATGCCAAATTTCTAAAAGTGTAATTTTCAGAATTGTGACTTAGTATCTGCCTTTACCATTAAAGAGGACTTAAAATTACAATGCTTTTACAAATAAACATGACATTTCTACCTGTTTCCAATCAAAAGTTAGGACTTATTAAATGTGATAAGGTAACTATTATTATCTTATGGTAGAGGCAGGTCTCACAATAGAAAAACATTGCCAGGACATGTAAACCTTAAAAGTACATAACCGTTTTAAAAAAAATATACTTCATCATACCCTATGGGCTGTTTAAGCCCTACTTTAAGGGTAACTTGTATACATTAAAAAGAGAGGCTTAGAGAGGCTGAAGCCTCAAATTGGCAGCTTTAAGCTGTACACAAAATTCAATAGTAAGCATGAAGCATGAATTAAAGAGCTACTTAAGTGGGTGGCACCAGGGAAGTATAAGCAAATTAAATGTGTCAATTGGGTGTAAGCCAATTTTACCATGTTCAAAAGAGTGAGGATACAAAACTAACCAACAAAAAAAATTGCAGCAAATAGGAGGTGGTAAGGCACAACATTTTGGGAAAACTCACACCAAAGGCTGTTAAGTCTGATATTGAATAACACTACACTACTGAAAATAAAGATGTAGTTGTTTCTTGTGATAATCAACAATGGTGCGGGGTGCGTGTGAAAACAACCTTCCTGGAATCACCCAGATGTTTAGTTTTCAGATGCGTCTAGGTCTTGTGGATTTTTCTACATGGCAGCGTCCCAAAGTCCATAAAGTGCAGCCCTCACCATTCCAAGTGGGACGATTTTGAGAGTTAGCCAAGCTCTCATGGCCCAAATGTGAAACTAAAACCCAAAATAATCTAATGTCTTCTTGCTTGCTGTGGGATAAGATGTTTTAGAGTGCGGAGGAGAGCTGAAAGACTGTTACCCCTTTCAGTTGGGGTGGGGGCATAACTAGGCCTATACTGGTTGGTAGCCACCACCCCAATATTTTTTGTTTTTTTTAAATTCCCTGGCATCTAGTAGACTTTCTGCCCCCCATGGTGTGGATCAGGGGTAATTGCCCCATCTGCCCATTGGTGGGTAGAAAAACATGGGCCCCATTTATTTGTGGTGGGGGTATGGCCATACCCCCACCCTCTTATTTTTGAAAAAAAAAACTCCCTTGGACTCTGGTGGGCTTTCTGCCCCCCCCCCTTGGAGGCAGATGGGCCTTCCAAAAATAGGCCCATCTGCCCCCAAGGGGGGCAGATATGGCCAACAGTAATGTGCCCCCATGGGGAGCGACCATTACCCAAGGGGCTGTGCCCCTAAAGAAAACACATGCATACACACACACACCAATCCCTGGTGCCCAAGTGGTTTCTGCCCCCAAGGGGGCAGATTGGCCTAACAAAAATCAGCCAATCTGCCCCAAGGGGGCAGAAATGGTCTAAATACAATTTGCCCCCCAGGGGAGCGACCCTTGACTAAGGGGTCGCTCCCCAACTCTAAAAAACAAACAAAATTTGTTTTTTATCCCTGGCGCCTAGAGGTTTCTGCCATACCTGGGGCAGATCGGCCTAATAATAATAGGCCGATCTGCCCCCGGGGGGGCAGAAAAGGCCTAAAATAAATTTGCCCCCCTCCCTCCCGGGGAGCTACCCTTGCCTAAGGGGTCGCTCCCCTTGTGTGAAATTGGCATAAAAAAAAAAGATCCCCAGTGCCTAGTGGTTTCTGCCCCCCTTGTGGGCAGATTGGCCTACCAAAAATCGGCCAATCTGCCCCCAAGGGGGGCAGAAATAGTCTAAATACAATGTGCCCCCCTGGGGAGCGACCCTTGGCTAAGGGGTCACTCCCCTCCTCTAAGAAACAAAAAAAAAATGTATTCCTGGCGCCTAGAGGCTTCTGCCCCCCCCCCCGGGCAGAACGGCCTAATAACAATAGGCCGATCTGCCCCCGGGGGGCAGAAATGGCCTAAAATAAATTTGCCCCCCTAGGGAGCGACCCTTGCCTAAGGGGGTCGCTCCCCTTCTGTGAATTTGGCATAAAACAAAAAAACTTCCTGGTGTCTTGTGGTTTGGCCTCATAAAAATAGGCCAATCTGCCCCCAAGGGGGGCAGAAATGTTCTAAATATAGTTTGCCCCCTAGGGAGTAACCCTTGCCTAAGGGGTCGCTCCCTAACAAAACAAAAAAAAAACTAACAAAACACAAAAAAAGAAAAATATATGATTGATGGCGCCTAGTGGATTCTGCCCAACCAGGGGGCAGATCGGCCTAACCCTGGGGAGCGACCCTTGCCCAAGGCGTCACTCCCCTCATGCCAGTTTCCATCTCTAAAGAAATCCCTGGTGTCTAGTGGGCATTTCAAAAGCCGGATCGCTTTACAATCCGGCTATTGAAATGCTCTGAGAGACTTCAAAGGGAAGGAAATTCCTTTCCTTCCCTTTAAAACCTCTCAGGGCCCCATCACAAGATCGGAAGAGAAATGCTTTGCATTTCTCTTCCGATCACCCTGGAAGCTGGGGAAGTGGCCTCTGATGAGGTCATCAGACATCACTTGGGGGGGGGTCGGGTGGAAGGGGAAGGGCTTCCCCTTCCATCCCTGCTTTGGGGGGGTGGGAAGGAAGCCCACAGAGGGAGCGCTAGTGCTCCCTCTGAGCTCAGTGCCCAGGACATAATGCTTACGTCCTCGGCACATGAGCACTGTGCCGCAGGACGTAACCATTACGTCCGCGGCACAGAAGGGGTTAATGTGCAGCAAAACAGGAATTATTAACATTTTTATGTGCTTAACATTGACCAGACACAATCTATCACGATATTTGGGATATTTTTGAGATCTGTTTTCTACTAATTATTTGGGGCCTGATTTAGATCTTGGCTAAAACACTGCCAAGCTGCATCGGGCACGGACCTGAAATGACTGTCAAGTCGATGGTCTTCCACTTGCCGTATTTAGATGTATTGCAGCTGAGCCGAAGACCACTACCACAGAGGCCACGCAAGCTGCACACTGCAGTTGAAGCAGCAGACTCTAATGCTGGCAAGCAGGCCCTCCATTGCCATCTTGACTGCAGAATCCCATGAAGCCTATTTAGATGACACAGTCCTACTGGCAGTGTTTCAGTGATGGGCGCATGAGGGCAGAAGTCTTTCATGGAACATGTTTAATATAGTACTATGGCTGTGGCCAATGGTTGGATGCTAGCAGACCACACCTGTTGTAAATTAGACAATTGTGAACACCTGCAAAACCCACTTCATTCCAGACCATGATCCTTTGCCAATACAATGCAACAGACTATTTGGATGCGGGAATTGCCACTCAGAAGCCAGGATTATTATCTGTGTTTCTCTCCCTCTGTGTCTTATGTTAATATTATTTTACGTAGATTATCCTTTATCTTTTTGGCACTAGTTTTTTCACAATTATAAGCTAAGGCAGGGAGGAGAAATCAACATTTCACAGAGGGAAAGCTGTCTGTCATGGTGGATAAAATCATTAGAGTAGAGCCACAATTGTTTGGAACAGAAGTATAAAATACAACCACATCCCAGAAGAGGCAAATTTGGTCCAGGATAGTTGACAGAGTGAATGCTGTATCTAACAATCTGCACATGCAGAAGAAGTTTAGGAAGAGGTGGAATGACCTGCAGGGGAGAGTGCATTCCCTGACCTCCAAGTATCAACTGTAGGCCCAGAGGACTGATGGTGGTTTTCCCATCCCCCATTACAACTCTTTCCCTGGGAGGAGGTCTTGCAGATCCTACAACCTGAAAGCGTGACTTGAATCCCTGGTGAAGTGAAGTCTGGTAAGTTGCACCTACCAATGTCTCAACAATCACAATGGAGTCCTGCCTTTAAGTTTGACATTTAGAATGATTCAACACCCATATCAAAACAAGTATATCTAAACTTGACTCCACAAAATATATTGTTTCACACCAACTACTAGCAATATGGTTGTATCTCTCATTTCAACAATGTGCAATATGCTTAGTCAGATTGTGTGTTGTTCACCATGGATCATCCCTTCCATTTGCTCAGTCCCTTGCTTTCTATCAATGTATGTTGTTGTTCTCTCAAAAACAGGCCCAAAACTTCATATATTTGTGCAGGAAGGTATAGTGTTTGTAAGTGCCATTTTCTCCTATTCACATCATACCCATATGTGTGTACATGTTGCAAATGTGTGTTCACCTCCACTATAATCATTGAAATAGATATGTGGAACTCACTTTTCAAACAAGTATTGACTACAACTACCATGATGCCTTGTTTTTGGATCTGAAAAGCAATTGTGCAATGTAATGTTGCTCCACCTTCCTTTACTTCCATATATCCACACATTTCAAAAACCTGTGCATTTGACAGTCACCATGTCATGTTATGGATTAAAAATGTCACTGCTTGTGTACCTCAAGCATTTTTACACCGCTGAAGTCTTGGAAATGCTTGCACAGTTAATTTTCTTTTGAATCCAACATTTCCACCAGTGTGATGTGGCATGCTAAATAAAAGTACAACACACAATTTACTTTGCACTGGCCATATGATGACCAATGACAGTTTTAATTTTAAGTCAAACCACATTTATTCCAATGTTTTGTAGCCTGCTAGGCTTTGGAATGGTCCAGCACCCCATTCTGCTCACAGTGTGTTGGGTTGAATGTCTGCTACGCATACAATACTTTTTCATTTCAGAACATCTCCACAATGTCAGCACTGGAGCTGTCATCTGTGTAAATCAGGTTATATGTGTAAAATAATGAACATCACACAAAGGCCTAATCAGGCTATCACTCTGTTTCTGTTTTTGTAAGTTGGTCCACAAGTAGAGAAAGACACATAAAATGCATAGACTATATATTGATTACATATTCTCTGAATCCTTCACTTGTCCAATCCCCTGGCCCAGTGGATCACTGTCTGCCAACCAAGACACTTCCACTCCAGACCAGGAGCAGGCCTTCAGTGAGGACTCTACTCCAGCTGATCCATCTGGTTTGTCTGGCCAGACAGCTCCAGTGAGCTGTACTCGGCCCACATCTACACCTCCCACCCCAGCTGTAACACCATCTCAGCATGCGGACACCTCCATTTCATGTGTACCGAGGAGGTACACACCAATTCTGTTCTCCAATTCTGGCTGCTGTTGAGACACACCAACACCACCACCATCTCCAGTTCTCACCAGGACCCATTGGGATGGGGCACACTTTCTCAAGGCACAGGGTAGTGGGGGCATCGGTTGTGGGAGGGAATATGTGGGCCAGCAAATTGAGGCCTCTGGGGTCTTTGTCAGCCAGGCTAAAATTGACCAAATCTTGGGAGCAGTACAGCCATCCCAAGACGTGATGAGCTGTAACTGAGCTATGGGAGATCTAGGATGTGCAGAGGGGGCTCATCTTAGAAATACGCAATCACAATGAATATTTGAGCTCCCTGACTGGGGTGCTTTACGGCATCTGCCACCATGTGAGCAGGATTTTTCCCATTACATATGCCCCTGTCTGTGGTCCCCCCACACCTAGGCCAAGTACAACACTGCCAGACACAAGACAGGGAGGCCCTTCCACATGCGGAGCTTGCTCCTCCCATCTCAGTCTCCTGGCGGTCATCCAGACTGCCAGGAGAGGATGGCAAGACCACCACCACTTCCAAGAGACGCAGATCCTCCACTGTATATCTACTCACACTTGAGATGTATACATCCGGTAAGCAGGCAACTTGAAAATTGATGGAATGGAAGTTCTTCCGATTGTGGTAGATCTGTATGCTTGCATGTAGTGGCACCAAGGAAATATGCATGCATTCTATTGCTCCAACCACATGTGGTAGTCCATCCAAAGCATAAGATTCTCCCTTCATGGTAGCCAAATCCTGTTGACATGGGAAGTGGATGTAGCTGTTGATGGGTCTCACCAAGTAAGCAAGGCCGTCTTGTAGCATACCAATGCAAGATTGTTAGGACATGCCCCAGATGCTGCCACGGTGTATTGAAAACAGCCAGTGCCCACAAAATACAGTAGTCCCACAAGTATCACTACTGGAATTATTGCTGTTGGATTCAAATTGTAAGACAGTAGATCAGGCTCCATCTGCTGACACAAATTCAGAATAGTTTGTCTACTTAGCCAACATTCTCGACGACATCCCTTTCCTCCATGGTGTCAAGGTCTAGTAAGGGCCACTTTCTCCTACCCATGGCTGGGTTCAAAGGTCTGCATGTATGGAAAAGAAAATATCAGCTGAAATGGCCGGACCATACTTTTAACATCAACACAGATCTTAAGTCATGGTAACATTAGGAATGTTACTGTGTAATACATGAACAGACATTGCTGTCAAATTTTTGGAACTTCAAAACTGTTTTTTTTTCATTTTCATTTTTTAAAATTATGTTAAAATAATACATTTGAAATGCATTATTTGCACATTTTTTATAACTTTTTTTAATAGCATCAATGGAGGGATTACTTTTCCCTCTGCCCTATCGATGTCAAACACAGTCACAATTCACATTTTATTGTGTCATATCTTGCCAAGAACATTGTCATTTATATCTGAGATTTATAAAAACTCCATTTTGAGTGCTGTGACGCACTAACAATTGAAAAATGCACAGCTTTATACCCTAAAATGCCAGCTGTCTGACCTTGCCATCAGGACATTGGCCACCCGATGGCCATCAGAGGAAGTTGATCGCGTAGCAGGTGGTATTCTCCACGACGTTCCCTGCCATAGGTTAACGTGTGTGACAGCTACACACGAAAGCCAATGACTGTGTCCGTCTCTGTCACGGACTGTATCAGCCATGTAGTTGTGCGTGGCATATTGAAAAAAACCTTACTTACCTCCTAACACTGTAGCCAGCAAAATCCCCTCATTCTTTTGCTGCTGTTACTGACCTTTGGGATCCAGGATGCTGGGCAAAGCATGTAACAGGGCCCCTGCCTTTAGCAGGTAGGTACTGGAGCTCCTTGCCAGGAAGGTCTTCAACCTGTACAGCCATCTCAACGGGACCTCAGAGGAACAGGTACATGTCTAATCGGGAAAAGTTTGACTAACTTACTTGTTTCATTTGTGCCCATAGCCTTATATGTTCCTTTTTGTTCATGTTTGTTGTGATTGGAGTGGGATGGACTGAATGATTTTGCTGAGGAGAGAAGTTTGTTTACCACTGTTAGAAATGTCTGTGCATGGAAATGGAAGGTTACCTAAAATGAAAAGCTGTAATATCTGTCCATGTAACTAACAATTCCAGTTTCATCAGACAAGCTGCGGTCCCCTTACTACCAGTGACCAGTCAACAGTGTACCAGTAGTATGAGTGACAACATGCAGCCAATAACAAAAAGATAGTGAGGTTAAGTGGCAGAATTGTTTTAAAGTATTGGAGTTGTCTTATGCTATCCTTTCAAGTGGGAATACAGCCCATATTATGGAACAGGATGTTCTGTATGGTTTCATACATGTCATGGTGCCACATATAGGAAAGCCTCTTTCCTGAGCTGCTCGTTCAAATGCCACAGGCTCTCAATCATCCACATATGTATGTCCCATTCCTACATACACACTTGTTCATACATCCTCCAAATCTCTTCTCTTGCTTACACATAGCTGCCCTTCCATACTGTCCTTAGTCACTGCATGTGATATAAAGCATGGGTAATCCCTTAGGAGTTTAGGCCTGAAGACAATGTAGCTGTGCATGGGCTTATGTGCAAAGATTGTACAGATTGTTTAGCCTGTAGTATCTCATAATAAATGTGAGAAATCAAGAGTTGGTCTCACAACCGGAACAGTTTCATAGCCCTGGCCTTGATGATGTTTGGGTCTGAATTGGTAACATGAGGATATAGACAGTGTTGAAGGTTCTCATCTGCACTGCAAATCAGTATTTCTCAGGAACCTCTATATGTTCTAAGAAAAAGATGAAGTTACTGTTTGTGAATGCATGTGAGCGATGCTACAAATTTGTGTCACAACACTAAAAACAAAACAAATCACTCAAAACTTCCCTCTTCTTATTTTCTAGCATCCATACATACCCATCAAAAGTGGGAAATGTGGAAAGCCATCGCCAAGAAGGTACATACCCTGGGGGACCATTAGTGGTGCAGCCTTCATTGTTGGAAGAGGTGGGAGGACCTGTTGTGCGTGATGCACAAGTCTGCTGAAGGCCAGCTCAGGCATTCCTCCCAACGATCCAAGCGGGTGCACATCACCCTGACCCCCTCTAATGACCTGCATCCTAGCGGTGATCTTTCCGGACCTTGATGGGCAGTTGAGGGCCCAACAGCAGCAACAATGCGTAAGGTATTGTCTGTAGGTTGCCACTAGATTCCTTATCACAAGCCAAGTATTGTTTTGAGCAGAAACATGGTTGCATGCGAACGAAGGGGTACCTGCATTTTCTCTTTGTCATGAGAGATAGTTGAACCAAACATGCCCCTTTTAATGATTGGGTGAGGTAGGATGGTCCATCACCAAATTGAGTAGGTCATGTAGGCCCTATTACTGAGGATATGACAAACTGCACACTTATGATGCAGTTGATGTATCCGACTTGACATTGGTAAGTTGGTGCTATGACACAATGATAATGATCATCTGCTCCATAAGGACTGGAAACGTGTAGAGTGGCATCATTTCTAATCAAGAACCTGTATGAAACCTGTTTGTACAGGAAATTTCTACTCAGTTCATGTGGACACTGGTAGGTTGGCATGACTCCCTAGTCCTTCACAAATGTGCATGTAAGACAGTGTGGGTGAAACAAAGTGAAATTGTTTGCCAAACTGTTTATTTGCAACAAACAGAAACGTGTCCACATTGGTGAGAAAGTTACACATCTCTCAAACATTTTGGTGTCCTTAGTTCTGCCCAGATGAGAAATCAATGGTGGTGAGAAATGTGATACTTAAAGGGACATTTGCAGATGGAAGTTTACATCACGTGGATGACTTGGGATTCCACTTTGAGAAGCCAATTTCAAGCCCAACACATAGCTCTTTTGGAAATGTGAATCTATTTTAGCTCTGTACTGCAGTGTGTTTGAAATATCTCATGGTTTATCTGTTTACCCATGCTTTTGAAGGCCTTTGTCATGGAGGGAACTGCAAGTTATAAGAGACAAAGGCACACATGCTGTGTGAGCTGGCATTGGGAATTTCTTCACTTTGAGCAAATGTTGTAAGATCAAAGCTCAAATTGTATTGCACAGATGGCCTCAATCTGTTGTATCTGTTTTTTTCTGCATCATCTGGGCAAGGCGAAGCTGACAGCGGCCATGTCGGCAAGGAAGAAGCTGGCCACTGTGGCTCCGGTGCGGACACCACAGACACTGAGCAACCCAGTGGCATGGAGGATGAGGGGACTAGCATGGAGGCAACCAGTGAATCAACATCTTCTTCAGAGACCTCCAATGAAGACCAATCCCTAGCAGTGGCAGACCTTGGAGCACCTGTTATACCTGTGTCATCATATGGCACCCACATTTCTATCTCCACCCTCCCTTTTGCTCCCCCCTGTTACCTGTAGAGGCCCCCTTAACAGGAGTGGCATCACCTTCAGTGCAGGCACCACTCCTCGCCTTCGTGTCCCAGGCTTCCCTCAACCAGGAGGCTGTGGATCCTTTAAGGATGATTGCTGTAGGTCAGACCGCATTACTGAATACCATCCAGAGGCAGACTGGCAGGAATGCTCAGATGTTGTCTTACCTGGATGGCATTCACAGTGCCCTGTCTGGTCTACAGCTGTTATTTCAGGGTCTGGCCGCCTCTTTGAGCGCAGCCTCCCACCCACCCCAACCTCGTTCCCAGCCTCCCACCAGATCCCAGTCCCAAGTCCCTCCACCCAGCCATTTCCCAAGTATACTCAAATATTTGCATGTACCCACTAAAATGACAATGAGAGCACATCTTCATACCGACATGGCTAAGCATAGACACAGACACACACATACAGACACCACGCACCCCTCCAGCACCCCCAACAAGCATACCCACAATCAGCACACCCACCACAACACACACACCCACCATCAGCACACCTGCAGACACCACACTCACCACAACACAGACATCTACACTCACCAGCAGCACAGCTGCAGAAACCACACCCACCACCACATCAACACCCACACAAACCACCAGTGCACCACCAGTGCACCCACCTTTAAAACACCACCCACACATACCACCAGCACACCCACGGTCAGCACACCCACCACTACACCAACACCCACACACACCACCAGCATACCCACAGATACCACAAAAACACATACACCCTCCACAACAGACACATCCAGACACACACATATTGGACACAAATGCCCACACTCACCCAATCAACAGACAATCAATAAGAAACACAAATCAAAACATACAGCACATACGTCAGACCCCCAGGCACCCACAGCTTCAACAGACACATGCACAACAGACACAGACACTCCCTCAACCTTCCAAACCAAACTCCCTGAAAACCTACTACTCATTTTCAGAAGGAGGACCTAATTTTTGCCCTGGCCCTGACCACTTCCAAACCCAAAACCACCCCTCCCAAATGTCTTTCCAGCACTTCCACCTCCCAAACTACTCCTTCTGCATCCTAAACCACCCCTTCCACATCCAACCCCACCACACCCAACTGTCTTTCTACGCCTCCCATACGCCTTTCCACCACCTCCAAATACTGATCTACCCCTTCCAAATCCTAACCCAACCCTCACCCAACCCACCCCAAACCTAAGGACCCCTCCTCCCAGTGAGATCATTGAGGTGCCTGCTCTCTGTCCCATAGA
The DNA here is from genome assembly GCF_031143425.1 of Pleurodeles waltl. Classification (NCBI taxonomy): domain Eukaryota; kingdom Metazoa; phylum Chordata; class Amphibia; order Caudata; family Salamandridae; genus Pleurodeles; species Pleurodeles waltl. The sequence goes on along the minus strand of NC_090439.1, from coordinate 101,918,514 downwards.
TGCCTCTTTCAAAGGAGTTTTTTTAGGCAGTGACATTAGGAGGTCAGTTGTAGGCATGCACCCACAATGTAGCCTACAGGCCTAGTCCCCTGTTTTTCTCATGCACATTTGGATACATTATTTATGAGAAAAATATCTCATGTAGATAATACAATTTTCTTCAGAGAATACCTTTGTCCTGGCTTTCTTTAATACATTTTACAAATTGTTTGCTGATAATGTCATTCCTGCTAATGTGTGTGCAGTGCACTTACTCCCATTTGTGATAGTGAACAGCACAGTTTGTGGATTTTAGTTTTTTTTTTTTTATTGCATACATTAGTGTTGTACATTTGTAATGGGCGTGTTTATTTTGGTGCAAGCATTCATGTTGTTATTGGATCCTCACACCAAAATTAAATCTGTTTCTGTTACTGTGACCGGAGAATGCATGTCTGTTTATTTTGATATGATGTGTCAATGAAATGCCCATACGCATTAGGAGGAGAACCTGGCACTTTACATTTAATTGACATTGAGGGCCAGATTTAACAAAAAAGTGGTGGTGCTTCAAATGCAGTGTCACTTTTCTTGCGCCTCTTACCACCCCCCTAATGCCATCATGTGTGCGCCGTATTTAAGATATGGCAAACCATGGCCTTAGTTAGAGAACGAGCATCAAATGTTTTGATGCTAGTTTGGCACTTTGCAGGATTAGCGTTGAAAATGTTGACGCTAATCCTGCAAAGCACATTGGGCCCATTATAAATATTGGTCTGTCTCCTTTTAACGTCTGTTCTGTGCAGGTGTTAAAATGCCCCCAAAAATGGCGCAAAAATATCTTTTAGATTTCTTTTTGCCATTCTTTTAGCTACCCTAACGGGGAACAACCACCTTGCATACATTATGCCTGGTGCAGGCATAATGTGGTGCAAGGGATTACAAAGTGGCACAATGCATGCATTGCTCAACTTTCTAAATCTGGTGTGGCAATTTTTGAAGCTTAATGCCACATTAGTTAAAAAAAAATTATGCTAATGTGGTGCTACAACTTCTAAAGTCGGGGCACTAATGTTTGTGATATATTGACACACAAAGGCCCTGAGTTATATTTTTTGACACTCAACTGAGCTGCGCAGTTTAGCATCAAAAAGTGTATACCGCCGGCTAGCGCCATCCCAAGACGCCAGCCGGGCGTCATATTCATGGTATGACGGTAGCCGGCGGTAATGCCCTGCTAGCATCATAAAAAGCGATGCTAGCAGGGTGGGAGAGGCGTAGGGGGAACAGGGTGTTTAGCGTCAAAGGATGACACTAATATGGGAAGAGGCATAAATAATGCCTCTAACCAGACTAGCGTCATTTTCTGATGTTAAAAGCCCATGGACATGACTCCTGTCTTAGTTAAGGCAGGAGTCATGCCCACCACCCCAATGGCCATGCCCAGGGGACCTATGGCCATTAGGCCCAGTGCCATGTAGGGGGGCCCAAGTAAGGACCCCCTATGGCACTATATGAAAATAAAATAAAATTCTTACCTCTACACACCTATACTTACCAGGGATGGGGTCCCCCATCCTCCGCTGTCCCTCTGGTGTGGGTGGGGGTGCCCCTGGGACTAGGGAAGGGCACCTGTGGGCTCCTCTTTCTATGGTCTCTGACCATGGAAAAAGGCCCACAGGTCCCCTAATGCCTGTCTTGACCCAGGCTTTAAATAATGGCGCTAACCAAACTTAGTGCCCTTAGTTAAGGCCCCCATCCCCCTTTATTTGATTGTAGCACAGGGGATAAATATGGCGCTAAGGCCATATCATCACTTTTTGCTGAGGAACATCTACTTTGCATCTCATTGACGCAAGGTGGTTTTCCGCAGGCAAAAAATGACTTTTACTCCAATATTTTGGTGCTAGACATGTCTAGTGCCAAAATATAAATACGGAGTTAAGTTTGCGCTGAATTAGTGTAAAAACAATGACATTAATTCAGCCCCTAGAGTATAAATATGCCCCAAGTGCTCTGTGTACATCCACCAGTAGCATTTTGTAGTGGAATTGCTACATTATCATGGGATTGTTTGATTCTGATTGAGAATACTGTTTCAGGTAATGCTTTCAATTTTGGATGGGAATTATTGCTCACACCTGTGCAGATACACTCCTTTCTGTGATTGCTGTGACTTTTTTGAGTAGGTGTCCATTGCCATGAAGGCAATGTCATGAAGGCAATGGAAGGCAGTTCATACCAGATTAATGGGTGCTACTTATAGCTCAAGGTCTGTTCTGATACATTATCTCAGTATAACATTACACACAGAAGTATTACACATCATTATGGCAGCCTCAGCCTATGATACCGTCCACATGGGTGGTGATTCTTGGCAGTGATTGCGGACCATTAGCGGTCCTTGGCGGTCTTTTGCCTATGCTTCCCTAACATCTAAATAGAGCGGGTGGACCATCACAGCAGCGGATAGGTTTTCAGTCAAAAAGTTGACAGTGGGACCGTTACTTCCAAGATCTAAATTAGGCCAGAGTGTACTTTTTAACCAGGTTCAAAGAGTTAAGTTATTTTTCTACAGCATGTCATCTTTCATTAGGTAATACATATTTTTATATACAAAACCTATTAACATATATACATATATAATTGTTTCCTTTGCATCAAAATGTTTATCTTTATGTTGCCTTTTTAACAATTATGACAAGAAATCAATTATGATAAAAACACATTGCCTATACAATTAAAAAAACTGTTATCCGTGTTCTTCAATGGTAAGATATATTTCCCAATAAGGTGTCCTTTATTTATGTTCCTAGGTCACAGCAATATGCGCTTTCAAAACAGGAAATCAACCTATGAAACCCATTACTACAGTGTAGTTCTTGTACTGTAATTCCGGACTAATATCAGCCTAAATACCTCTGTGCTAAAACTGCTTTGGCAAAGCAAGAAGTTTCTTTGCTAATGGGTCTCGCTATAATGCATACAAACAGTATTCATGAATGCCTGGATTTGCATGCTCTACCAAATTAAAGCTGCATATTCTGGCTTTTCAATGCTTGTTATGTATTGGGAATCGGTTACTGCCCAGCTTAACCCCTTAACTGCTACTCCTGCTGAGCCCTTTTCTGGCTATCTGGGCTAGTTCAGGCTTAAGGTATCCATACCAAATTTCTGCCCTTTTTTCCTAACATCTTAGGAATTCTCAACATACTCAGGGTTTGTGGATTCCCTTGTAGGGGACCAAATAAATTGGCAAAATATAGGTACATTTTGATTTTTTGGGGAAAACATATGAAAAAAAGTGCTCTGTTTTTTCTCAAAAAATTGCATTGACAAATGGATTGCTGCACTTACGTTACCATGTTCTTAGCATTCAGGCACATGCAGAGGTACATAAAAAAACTAAGGGGCATATTTAAGAGCACCTTTCACACATTTTAACACCACATTAGCGTCATTTGTTTTAATGCTAATATGGCGTTAAAAGGCCAAAAACGCTGCACCATATTTACAAAGTGGTACAATGCACGCATTGCACCACTTTGTAACCCTTTGCTCTACATTATGCCTGTGCCAGGCATGCTGTATGGAAAAGGGGTGTTCCCCTGTTAGGTGGTGCCAAAAAAAAATGGCACAACAAAAGAGATTTCCTTGCTCCATTTTTTTCGCCACTTTTAGCGCCTGCACATCACAGGCATTAAAAGGAGGCTTTATTGGTTGCAATGGGATGTCTGGGTGCTTTGCAGGATTAGCGTCAGAATTTTTTACGCTAATCATTAAAAGCAAGGACTAGCGTAAAAAATTCTGCCACTAGTTCCCTAACTACCGCCATGGTGCGCTGTATTTTAAATATGGCACACACATGGTGGCATTAGGGTGGCGCTAAAGGTCGAAGGAAAAGTGGCACAACACTGTGTGCAGCGCCATTTTTCTTAAATATGCCCCTAGTTTTTTACCACAGCAAAAGACTAGTTTGTCACTTTTGGAGTGGGGGTGTGGCCAATGCCATAGTGCAACACCCACACCATTTTTTTTTGCCTGAAAGGCAAAATCACTGCTGTTGGGTGGAACTTCTACCCCCTGGGGGCAGAAAGACACTATTATCCCATCTGGGAAAAGAGTATTGCTCGATGCCACAGTAGACTGCTCCCTCTTTTTTATTAATTTGGTACCATTTTGAATCCCTGGTATTCATTGGACTGGAGGTGGGTGGCAGATTCAGGGTAAAAATTGCTATCCAGCCCCCATGAAAATAGTCTATTGGGTTGCAGGGTTGGAGAGACCATGAGCCCAAGCCCGGTGGGGCTGTGCCCACCCCAAACAAATGTTGCAGATTTGTAGTCCCTGTTTCTTGTGGACTTTAGGGCCCCAGGGGAGGGCATATCGGGGGTTAATTGCCCCATTTGCCTCACAGGAGGCACAAAGACTGTTGATCATTTTTTGGGGGTGAAGGCATGGCCGTGCTCAGGATGGGCAGCCCCTACCAATTTTTTTTTTTTTAAACATGTCCCTGGTGCTTAGTAGACTTTCTGCACTCCTGGGGGGAGGATTGGGAGTAATGTCCCCAACATGCCACCAGGCTAAAAGACTATCAGCATATTTTGTTTAGGGATGAGGCATGGTTAAGTCCATAATGGACAGCCCCCCTATATTTCTTTTAAATGTCCCTGATTTTTACTGGGCTTTCGGCCTCCTGAGGGGCAGATTAGGGTACATACCCCCATTCACCCACTAGGGGCTGTAGAAAGACTGTCAGCATATTTGTTTGCCGGGTGGGGGCATGGCTATGCCCCTGATGGGCATACCCCACCCCTATACTTTTTAATAATAATCCATACTGTCTAGTGGGCTTTCTGCCTCACTGGAGAGGAACATTGGGAGTAATCTTCCCCATTCAACCCAAGGAGAGCCAGAGAGATTGTGTGCCTTGTCATTGAGGTGGGTGTATTGCCTTGCCCATGGTGGTCAGCCCCCATCCCTATATTTGTTTTTTCAGTAAGTCAATAAGACCTGGTGTCTTTCCAAGTGGGCTTTCTGTCACTGAGGGGTGGGCAGATTGGGGAAAATTACTCCCATCCGCCCGCTTGAGTGGCAAAAAGTTTGATCTTGTAAAGGGTTGAGGGGGCACAAGCCCTTGCCCGAAGAACTTCTCTCATAAAATACCTGGTATCTAGTGAGTGGATCCCTGCTTGGGGAGTGCTCTCCCACGGTGATCCTCAAGCATGGATCCACTGGGCAGAGATATCTTGGAATGGGGAGATAGGCATTATAACAGTGAAAAATGACTTTTTTACTGTGAGGACATGAAAACCTTAGACCTACATGTTGTACTGTTAAAATACCAGGCACCCTGCCCTTTGGGCACTTAGAGTGTACCTTGGGGTGGCTTATAAATATTAAAAAGGATGTTTTGGCAGATGGAAACCGCAGTTTAAAACTGCACTTCAAGCTGCTGTAGCTGGCCTGAGATATGTTTTACAGTGCTACTTTTAGAAAGTGGTGAAATGAGTACTGCTGTTCACTATTAACATTTATGTACAGGCCCTAGGTACTTGTAGTACAATTTACTGGGGACTTTTATGTAAATTACATGTACTAATCAGGTCAATACCAAGTGATGCCAAGGGAGCAATCACAAGCACTTTACCACTCGTTAGCAGGAAAAAAGTTCACAGAATCATAATGCAAAAAAAAGGGTTCCACCACAGAAGGCAAAAAGCTGGGGTGACCTCACAAAAAGGGCCAGGTCCAACACTTATTGGAAGAACCCAAACAGTCAACATGATGCTTACTCTTCTGAAACCCTAAAACTCATTAAATGAATGACACTGGGCTCCTCACTCAGCAATACCCTCTTCAAAATCTACCTAGCTTTGCTGGCAGATGTCATTTTAACACAAGATCAACATACTCACCTATGCTGATGACATGCAACTGATACTGAAACACGCAGAACAAGGAACACCTTCAGCAATTGGACATGTCCACTCTGGTCGACACCGTCATCACAGCCTACTTCCATATCCTGAGGTTGTTGAGAAAGATCTACAAATGGCAATCAAACAACATCAGGAAGATCACCACTCAAGCTCTCATCACCCACAGACTGGACCAATGGAATGCCATCTATGCAGGAATCACCAAGCAACTCACCAAAAGACTATAGTCCTTCTAAAACATAGCTGCCAGACTCGTCCTCAACCTCCATGTCGATCTCACATTCCACCTCACCTGAGGGAACTCCACTGGCTACCATTACAGAAGCTCCCACAGATCATGGTCCTCACTCACACATACAAAGCACTACACAACCCATGCACAGCCTATCTCAAGAGCCGTGTACATTTGCATGAACACCCCAGGCACCACTGCTCAGCTGGACTTTTACTGCCACTTGTAATAAACACCAAGCAACCTTGGAAGGCAGAGCTGGACATTTGACCTCTGTCTTTGATTGCACAGCAAATGTGACTAGATGAGAAGAAAATTTAAATGTCTTTCACAAGCACTCATGGAAGAATACAGTAAATAGGCTATACTCCACATGAGGAACAAACACAAGCTGGACAAATTAAAAAAAATAATGCCAGCAAATAGAAAGCAAGTGATTGTAAAGTACTAAACACAAAGCCAATTGTAAGAAACTGAAGGAATGCATTCCCAGGGAAACTTTCAAAATGTCGCCAGGAAGTTGTTAGCAATCCCAATAGCTGCGCTGTCTGGTAGGCTTCGACCTAAAAATGACTGTTTGAAATGATTGTCGGGCAAAGTCCCTAGTGTTCACTAAGAGTATTTGAACTTATATGAGGGTGGTTCACAGGCTATGTAATAACAGATGTTCTCAGAAAAATCACATATGTATCAGTATGTGGAAGTATTTGGACTATGATGACTGGGTCTCTAAATTCAGAAAGGTTAATAATGTATTTTCACCATGTGGCTCGAGAATGTATGTGAGGTAATAACAGGTAGATTGTATCATTAGCTTTGTCAAGTGTAATGAACTGATTGCCTTAGTCAAAATCGTGATATATGTATGGACACCGCGGGGAACCTTTACAGATTATTGCTGCAGATAAAGGATTTGTCCCTTTTTAAAGAAATGTGATGTTGGCAACAGTGGATGGCAATAAATCAAGAAAATTGTGGAAAACTTATTGTATAATTGAAGGCAAATCTCTTGCCCATAGAGCTCTACAAGTCTGAGAACTTCTTGGAAGTTCTTTAAGGCTGAACCCGCGTTTAGACATCTATTGACATTTGTAAATACAACCCTTTTCTAATTGATATACATTAAACTGCCGAGAATAACAGCATTAGAAGGCCTGCATTTCACTGTGCCCCTTGTCCTCTGATCAACACTTTCTCAAAAGCCTATAACGAAACATTCCGGTTATTATGTAGATAACCTGGGCTGTACTATCCAGTAGCATGTATTTGATACTCTATCAGTGAAAACCACAGCTGAAGACCTCATTAACAACTTGGTTCAATGCCTTTACAAAGCTGCTACTCCTCATCTAGGTCTGCTTCTTCTATTCCGGGGTTTAGCAAAACTTTCCACTTCAACACCAAATTTCTCTGAACCATGATGACCAGCAAATTAAACCTCACCTATAGACAGGGTCACTGGAATTATGGAGAGGGCCAAATTATTCAGCAGGGTTGAGTAAATTATGCAGCAAGAAAAGGCAAGTAATGTGGTATAATGCGCCACATTTTGTAATAGTATTATTTCAACATTTTTAACAGTCCATTCGGTGTTCGCAATGCACTGACTGCCTGAGCAAGAAAGGCGCTGGGGCCCAGAGGCCAGCAAATAGAAGACAACGTGCAACCCAGATCTGCTGAAGTGAAAAATATGTGCCTACCAGGACCTGGTATCACCTTAAAAGCACTCGCCTAAAAACTCACTTTGCATGTCCTACTTAGATGTTATTCTTGAGAGCTTTGGAAGAAGAAAGAAGGATGTCTAAAACTCCTTGGGTACCCTTCTGGATTTTATGAGACAGCCAAGAGTGAAGGTAAAAGGTTTAATGAATAATAAAGGAGAGGCCCATCAGAACTGTGACAATGACAGGCTGTGACGAAGATGGGAGATTTAGAGCAGCATGAGCTGGATTTGTATTAGTTACATTTCAATCAAACATGATATTAAAATGACCCCAGCTAGCAATATGTCAGGGCCACGACCAGCAGTGTTAAACAAACAGAAATATGTTCTTTTCTTAGAATATAACGAAATCTAGCCTCTCAACATCAAATTGTTGGATACAACCTTGTAACACATGCAAAATGTATGCTAATTAGTGAATCACAATGCACTGCTAATTGAAAAGGAGATTAAACTCCTTAGCAACAGTGGCATAGATGAGAGGAGACTGTAGGTCAATAACTGTCATCTGATTATACGATTCCTCTTTCGTTTAAAACAAATGCCATTCATAAATTGCCCTCTAGTTAGATGAGCGTTAACTTACAGACACACAGGGTAAAACAGAATGTCCTCACAGCAGAAATAAATAGAGGATCTGGCACCCACGGTGGCAGTTTCCGAAGCAGCTAGAAGTGGAGAGTGTGTTTATAGTTGGCAGCCTTGGGGCACCACATTGACAATAAGGTGTATCAGCCTCATATGCATTCCCCACCTCGAAACCAGCACCCTGTTTGCCAGCCAGCGGCACACAGCGTGGCAGGAGATGCCTCGTCCCAACCTTTCCACATCGTGAAAATGGAACGGACAGGACCATGTTCCACAGTCGCGTGACGGTGGCAAGCAAAGTGGAGTGGCTGCAATGTGTTGCCTCTAATGAACTGCGTGTTCCAATGACAGCAGTGCTCGTGAATGCTGCACTAAGTAAAACAACAGAGCCAACACTTTCTCCTGCGAGGAGCAGGTTGCCAGCCCTCTGGTCCCCATCAGCAGTTCTGAACCTAATGCACTCTGTACCTGGAATTATACGTTGTCCGAAGCACGGTTGGCAAGCACATGCCACCCTGAAGCGAAATTCACAGCGAGGGGGCAGCCTTTCGGTATCTTCAGCAGTCTTGGGTTGTGGGGAGCACGATTCACAGGCACCACGTAATCCTTAACAGGTGCCGGTCTAGGGTGAGAACGTCTCATAGTAAAATGATTGGGCCAGCTCAAAAAACGTCAGGTTGCAGAGAGCACATTTGGTGGCCCAGAAACGCTCTCTAAAGTTGTTTACAAGTTGCCATATTGCTAATCTAAGGGGTGCACATTCAAAGGGGCATGTAACACAACCTCGCGGTAGGGTGACCACCCGTCCGTAAATTTCACAGACTGTCCGTAATTTCGCCCTGCTGTCCGTTGTCCGTGATGAAAGCCGTAATTTTAGCCTTTCACCTAAAGGGCAATGGAGGCAGGGCGAAATTAGGGGCAGATCAGTTTCCCCAGCTGGACTGGAAGGCAGGGGGTCTCCTGTGCTCTGAGGGAGGGAGGGGCAGACAGATAAGAAAAGGCCTTCTTGCCAGGGGGTCTCCTTCCCTAAAGACGTGCAAATGTGGGCAACTGGTAAATCTGCAAATACAAAGGGGCTTGAAAACCTTCATTGACTTTATTAAAAGGAGCCACTTGAAGTTTTCTGGTGGCAAAGATATTTCTTTCAGACAGGCATTGTAATGGATTTCCAAGGTGAGCTGTGGAGTGTGTGGTTTTAATGGAGTGTTATAACATTTTTTGAGCACTAGGTATAAACTGTATATTATTCAAATCTGTATTTGAGAAGCGCTTTTTTTAAAAATTTAACAGAAATGTATTTGCGCATTTTGTAGCAGCCTTTATCATAATGCAATTGTATTTTTTACAGTTCTTTCAGGTACCTCGGTACCTCATAGTACTAACAAACATTGGCAAAGCCAGTTGGTCTCATCTACGAAAGAGTTATTGGCTTTGCTAATGTGTTTTAGCCATTAGCCATGTTATACACCAGAGTAGCTGCTGTTCAGCATGGCTTAAAGCTAGTGGCATAGTGGTGTGGAGTGGAGTAGAGTAGCATAGGAGCAGTGGCGTAGAGCCCAGTGGTGCAAAGTACAGTGCAGTGGGGTACAGTGCAGTTGTTTAGAGTGCTTTAGCGTAGAGTGCAGTGGTTTAGAGTACAGTGGCATGGGACAGAGTAGAGTGGCGTAGAGTGCAGTGGAGTAGAGTGGCAGAGAGAACAGTAGTGTAGAGTGGTGCAGTGGCATAGATTGCAGTCCATGGGCGGTTGGGGTAAGCCAGATGTTTTTGTTCAATTTGTTTAAACTAGCATAAGGTTAATTACCTTAATGTTTCCCAAACTGTTTGCCAGGGGTTTTGAAATGTTCAGAAACATAATCAAAATTTTGCTGTTACTTTCTCTTCAGGAAAGATCGGGCAGATTTGGGTAGGGGTGATGGCCTTGCCGTGAAGGGCATTCATTTACTACTGAACAATGACGTAATGTGACACCTGAATGTAGCACACCAGGAGGCAATGACAAAAGGTCCACAGTGAATAAATAGTGCTATGTTAAAAAAGAGTAAATAAATGCACTGACAACATAGTGAGGCATGGCCTCTCTTGCGTGTGTCTGTAAAACTGACGTTTGTTCTTGAATTTTTGTCCTGAATTTTGACCCTTTGTCCTGAATTTTTGTCCTGAATTTTGACCCTTTGTCCTGAATTTTTGTCCTGAATTTTGACCCTTTGTCCTGAATTTTTTACAGTCCTGTCCAGAATTTGCCTCAGTGCCAGGTGGTCACCCTAATCGTCACCCGAGAAAGGAAAGTGAATCATGGTGGGTAGCTTATTGTTTAGCGTACCATATTTCTTTCATTCACTGGGACATATAAAAAGGAGTTTCATTGCTCCTTTTTGGAGCAGGTAAACGCCAAATTAGTGCAATTATACGTTGCAATATTATGTTTGAGATTGTAATTGCAAATCCTGAGACCCTTTCACTAGGCTTGATGGGAAGGGATGCTGCCTACCAGACTAAATTGTAACTGGCGAAGAAATTATTCACAATTCAGAGTACATCCCTAGAGCTGAAATTGTAATTTTGCGTCCGTTTTAACACTAGAGTTGACTAAGAGTTGCTCTCATTTGGGTTTAGTTCTTTATTTTACTATCAATTATGTTGTGCCTAATAATGCCTGTTGATAGCACAAAACCTGAAGGGCCCAGTTCTTGACATTTCATCAAAAAGTCTGAAATTTACCCTGTTTGGTTTGTTTGGTTTACTCCTATGCTGTTAGGAAATGTTTGAGGAGAATGCTGACAAAATTGCTGGAGTACACTCGCATATATGATCTATTCGCAGATCTAAATGAGTTCTCAAATGGATAACCGTTCACAGATATGGAAACGTTAAGAGTGTTCATTTTCACTTGCACAAATCGTGCACAAAAGCACATTTGCACTCGAAAATGTGTTTCCTTTTTTCACAGGATGTATATTTTTTCAACTTCTATCAAATTTCTTTGTTTAACGGTCCATTTCTATTACAAAACACATTAATTCCTGTCCTTAACAGGCGTGCTTTAGTGATCACGAATAGTTCGAGAAGCAATCTGTAAAATGTAGGGAACACTTGGAAACTTGCCAGAAACATTTACAAAGCCATCCTAAAATTAGATTCTAGATTCATTCAAACATAAGTTCCTCCATGGAGATGGAATTTCGATGCAAGCCAATCCATTTGAGAATTTAAAATCTAAATTTTTTCATTCATAAAACGGATTTCGCCTTTGCAAACGCAAACAGGGCCACCATCTCAGCGCAAATACAGCACAACAGTTTATTTAACGAGAGAGTTTTTTGCATGCATGTCTTATGGTGACGCCCGAAGGCTCTCATTCATGCCTGAGAAGTGTAGCTGCTTCTCCTCAGGCCCTAACCTCCGCCATGGCCACTGGCAGTATTTGCTCTTGTTTACCTGAGTGACACAGCCATGACCAGACGAGGGCGTTCCCTCTGCTATGTTGGAAGAGTGTCGCCCCACTGCTAATAAAACAAATTGATGATATATTATTATCATTATATTTTTGTGCTGTCTATGGTGGGGCCAGCATCCTCTATGTCAGGAGGACGGCAGAGTAGTGGTGCACTCTAAGTGACCATGTCAGTTTGGCTGGCCATCTAAGGCCAGCCAAACTGTCATGCGCACTAAGAACTCTCCATCCGGAGGTATTTCACAACGAGGTAGACACCAAGTGCAGGCTTCCACTTCCTCTCTGAGTGGCATTTCAGCCAATCAGGCCAATCCCAGAGCTTCTCTAATGCTGTATAACAGCAGGATTGGGTTGGGAAGGGAGCAAAGGAAGCACCCTGTGCTCCATGCGCTGCCCCACCAGCCCTGCCTGCTAGCAGCCCCTACCGTGCCGCAGGAGACATCTACATGTAGGTGCCAGATCAGCCATGGTTCTCACCTTGAGGAAATGGTGCACCAGAGATTTCTGGGAAGCCCCAGGTATTTCCTTGCCAGAATTGCGAATGAAACAGCATCAACAATGGTTTTCCCCCTGGTAAACCCAGTGATTATCATTCTTGGAAAGTGCATGGACTCTCTTTTGGTGTTGCAGTACCAAGAACCACAAACATGGCAGTACTCTGGGCACTATTCCCGAATTCGGGCCCCAGTCTCTTTATTAACTTCTTATCATGCCGTAAAGACCCAACCAAACTTTTATAGCAACGGGGAGCCTACATGTTCTTCCCCACTTAGTACAGCACTTCATTCCTCCCAATGTATGGAAATTTCAAAATAACAAGAACAGAACCAAACATTGTTACTACACTCACCCACTCTTGCATTATTGCTCAAAGTCTTGGTATCAAGTAGAAGGTATAGGGCACGCTCAAAGGTTATATTTAGGGTGATCCCTTTTGGATGGGACTGCTGGAGGTCCAACACGTTTTGTAGGAGCCCTCAACACCACCAACTGAGCTACCAGTAAGGGCTCCAAATCCTCCTTCAGTGACACCCTTTTAGTCAGCTGCCCTTTCTGAGAATGACAGGCACACAGCGTGGAGTGGGGAACTGCTGATGTGGCTTTCTAAACTTTTTGAAGAACAATATTTTTCTCCTGACCTATTTACCTTTTGCTGTGAGGTCACCATTTTGGCACTGAAGAATACAAAAAAGTATACATCAAACTGATGGATAGAATGCTTGAAATAATCTCAGCCACTGGAAATCACTCAGAATTGCATCCCAGTCCATCGCAATTTTACACATCATGCCACCTAAGTTTGGACCCACCTTATGCAAACCTATCTTGACCCTGCTCCAATAGGAAGAGTCCTGCCCAAACTGCCAGGCCCTCTCTGAACTCGAAATCAAGCAACCCAAGACTGATTTTGCAATTTTTAGAGCTCATCAGTCGGGTATAACTTGGTTCCATTGGAACCGTGTGCGTGGGACCCAGGTCTGGACATATGCATCCCACTTTAGGGATTTCCACTGAAATATACGAAACATCGATGGATGGAATGGCAGAATTAATTTCACCCACTGGTAACTACTCAGGTTGCATCCCAACCCATTGTTATTTTGCACTCCATGCCACATCAGTTTGGAGTCAGCCATATTCAAATCAGTCTTGACCGTACTCCAACAGGAACAGTCCAGTCTGAATGGCCAGCCCTAGTCCTCCCTGAACGAGAACCCAAGCAACGCAATACCAGTTTTGCCCTTAATAGAGCTCATCAGTTGGGTATAGCTCGATCCAGTGGCACAGTGTGCACAGGCCCCATTTCTGTGTGTATCCATCCCACTTAAGTAGTCACATCTCAGCCACTGGTAATTTCTTGGGCTATATCCCAGTCCATCATTATTTTGTGCAACATTACACCTTAGTATGGACCCACCAATATGCAAGTCAGTCTTGACCCAGCTCCAATGGGAACAGTCCAGCCCAAACTCCTATGCCAGGTCCTTCCTCAACCAGAACATAAGCAACCCAAGACCAAATTTTCCCTATTAGAGCTCTTCATTCAGTTATAGCTTGGTTTCAGATAACAGTGTGTATGGGACTAAGATCTGGGCATATTCATCCCACTTAGGATGTTGACTGAAGTATACAAAAAATGATGAAATGAATTCTTGAATTAATCTCAGCCATGGGTGATTACTTGGTGTATAAAGCTGCCTCTGTATATATATATGAAAATGAGATATAGTGTGCCTAGAGTCCAGGGGTTCCCCAATGGCTTACTAGAGGCTAAAGTAGATAATACTAATGCTCTTATTTGTATAGTGTGGTTGAGCAGTTAGGCTTATCAGAGGGTAGTGCAAAGCATTTGTTGTACACACACAGTCGAGAAATGAGACCCACACTCAATGACTAATTCCAGGCCAATGTATTTCTAAAGGAAAATATATATTTTGTTACTTTATTTCTAGAAGCAAAAGGATCTTGTTGCAGGTAAGGTCATTAGCAAGTAGGTATCAAGCATATGTATTAACATCACTTTGTTGTTTAGATTGGGCAAAGAAAATGATTTACAGGCAAGTAATACTTCTCACTTTTAAAAGTTGACAGTGCAATTTTCAGAACAGTCCGGGGTGAGGGGGGAATGTTAGTGCAGTTTTGAGGTAAGTACTTGACAATCAGTTCTAGTCTCCAGGGGTTAGGATATCCACTGGTCGGGGTACAGGATGACCCCAAACTTACACCACCAGCAACACAGGGCCAGCGAGGTGCAGAGGTCAAAGTTGAAGTTAGATTTAAAATGGGATCCCGTGGAGACTGGGGGCACTCGGGAGCAGATCTGTTAGCAGGTAAGTACCCGCAACTTTGGAGGGCAGGCCTGTGGGGCTTAAATCTGCACAGGGGGCCACAGGGCAGCACCAAACACACACCCTGAGCATCACAGGGGCGGCCGGTGCAGGGTGAAAACACAGCATCTGGCTCTCAATGCTTTTCAATATGGGAACCCCGGGGTCACAAAGCTGCTGCTGGACAAGGAGGAGGGCTGCCTGCTGAACGTTGCTGGACTGGTGGTCGGAATCCCCAAGGGCAGAGGGCTGCAGGTGCAGGGGTCAGGAATCTTCGTCTAGTCCTCTCGCGGTTGGGGGAGTCCTCCGGATTTAGGCTGGGTAGGGTAGGGACCTGCTCTAGACCAGTGGGCCACCGGGCCCAGGGTGTCGGGTGAAGAGTGGGCAGGACTCACAATTCTGCGGCAGTTCGGGAGTCCTTTTGGAGGGTTTCTTCTGTACAGGGTAGCTGTCCTCAGTTCTTGGTCCTCTGGTGGGCAGACAGTCCTCAGGGGATTTGGAGAGGTTGGTGGTCCTGCTGGAGGCATCACATTTTGGTAGCAGAGTTCTTGAAGCTGCAGACAGGCCGGTAGGGCTGGGGCCAACTCATTTGTAATCTGAAGTCTTCACTGCTCGGGGTTCGGCTTTTTGTCTTGAAGTCACCAGGAATCTTGTGAGCTAGGTTCAGGGGAGCCCTTAAATCCTAGATTTAGGGGTGCTACAGAGGTCAGAGGGCAGTAGCCATTGGCTACTGTCCCTAAGGATTGCTACACCCTTTCTGTGCCAAATCCCATTGCAGAGGTGGGCACACTCCTCATACTGTTGGTCCCTATCCTCCAAACCAAGATGGAGGATTCTGCAGGGAGGGGGTCCCTTCAGCTCTGGACACCTTAGGGGTGGTCCTAGCTGGAATGGTCACTCCTCCCTGTTTTACCAAATGTTCCTGCAGGACTTGCCACCAAAAGTGGGGTTTTGCCCATGGGGCGGGCATCTTCAGTAGCTGGAGTGCCCTGGGGCATTGTATCAGAAGGCCTGAGACTTTAAGGCTCACTGCCAAGTGTTACAGTTCCTGCAGGGGGGAAGTGTGAAGCACCTCTACCCAGAGCACGCTTTGTTTCTGGCCTCAGAGAGCACAAAAGTTCTCACTCCATGAGGTCAGAAACCTGTCTTTTAGTGGCAGGCTAGCTCAAACCGGTCAGCCTTACACTAAAGGGTTGGTTAAAACACAGGGGGCATCTCTAAGATGCCCTCTGGGTGTATTGTACAATAAATCCTGGCATCAGTGTGTGTTTATTGTGCTGAGAAGTTTGATACCAAACTTCCTAGTCTTCAGTGAAGCCATCCTGGAGCTGCGGAGTTTGTAATGACAAACTCCTAGCCCATGTACTTAATATGGCTACACTGCACTTACAATGTATACGAATGAACGTAGACACTGTAGGGGCTTATTGATCTTGGAGCTATGCCTTCACATGTGGTATAGTGCACATGCTTTAAGGCTGTAAGGTCTGCTAGAGGGGTGACTTACCTACGCCACAAGCAGTGGTTTGTGGACCTGGCACGCTGGAAGGGTGTCAACTTTACCATTTCCTCCCCACCAGCGTACACAATCTGCAATGGCAGTGTGCATATGCTTGGTGAGGGGTCCATTAGAGTGCCACAATACATGCTGCAGACCTTAGGGACTCTCCCTGGGTACAGAGACCTTGGTACCACTGGTACATTTTACAAGGGACTTAGCTGTGTGCCAGGGCTATGCCAATTGTGGAGACAATGGTACAGTTTAGGGAAATAACACTGGTGCTGGGGCCTGGTTAGCAGGATCCCAGCACACTCTCAGTAAAGTCAGCATCAATCTCAGGCAAAAAATGTGTTGGGGGTAACCAAACCAAAAGGGGCACTTTCCTACACTTGGGCTTGCATCCTAGACCATCATTATTTTTTACACCTTGCTACCTCATTTTGGATCCAGCCATATGCAAATGAGTCTTCACCCTTCTCCAGTGGGAACAGTCCAGCACAAACTGTCAGGTCCTCCATGAACTACAACACAAGCATTGTAGCATGCACATCCACCACTTGCCACTGAGAGGGCTCAAATAGAAGCCACAATTTGTTACCAGGATGGGGATATCCCACTCACACTCTGTCTTGTACTTTGATAGTCTGGACCCCTAGCACTGGCTTGCCACATTATTTCTCTTCTCCCTCTTTTGCAGCACTTGCTTCAAGTTCAGTGAAGGAGGGATCCAGCTCAGATGATGCCGAATGACATATGTGATGATTCAACCATGCACACCTGACTTGGGGATCAACTAGTAGTTGCATAAGTGGTCTGCTAATACCCCTGTACAAAGGAGTAGCAATCCCAGTCAAGGTACTAATGATTGGCTTTCTTGATTTGGATCACTTTAGAAAGAGTTAGCATAAAATGTTCTAACTCTTCACTGGCTTGCAAGCATTGTGGCAGATATCTTTCTATAAGTGATATTTAATGACCAGAGATTGTCCAGCAGTTCTTATCTCTGACACGGGGGCTAATATCAGTCCTGAGTCTCTGCAACAGACCATGTGTTGGTAGTATCTTCTCCAGCTGCGTGGCTACTTTGTCAGCAGAATTTGTACTTCTGGAGACTTAGAATGATCATCTACAATGGCAAGCATGTACCTGTCACCAGGAATACTGCAGAAATCTGCGTTGGCTCACACACAAGGATCACCTGGTATGCCCTCCGTGAAGGATGGTTCTGGAGGAGCTCCCTGCGGCCTGGCACATCATGCATGTTTTGACCATTTTCTCCACCAGCTCATCCAGCTGGAAAAATTAGATCTTGCTCCTTATTTGGCTCTTCGTTTTTACCATATACTGGCATTCTGCATGGTCATGTTGTATCACCTGCATAGTGAGACACATTGGTATCACAAGATGGTTTGCGTGAAGACGACACCTTTCCGTGGAAACTGACAGCTAATGTATCCCATTTTAAAGAGCCATTAACATTTGCTACACTTCGGAGGTCCGGTGCGAGGAATGTGCCTTCAGGGCAGGCCAGTTTCCAGTCTTGATAGTCCCGTAAGACATCTGTAGACAGTCATCTTCCTCTGTTGCTTTCAGAATCTCCATCAGTAGTATCGGCAGCTGTCAAAAACTCTGGACCACATATCGGACATACTTTTCTGTCCCTAGTCCATGATACTCTTTCCTAGGTAGCAGGCCTCAGATGTCAGGACAAGTAATCAACCAGATTATGGGATCCAAATTAGTATTCCTTTTGTCAGGTAGGAGGCTTTGATCATGATGCTTGGAAAAGCAGCGTTAGCAGCTTGTGACCTGTGCTGTATCACAGACAAGTGTCTATACAAGTATAGATGGAAGTGGCTGCAGCCCCAGTGGCCATTGATAGTTTTTCTCTTGTTCTGTGAATATTTGTGCTCAAGGGGGTAAGCCTTTAATTGGTGTATGGTATGGGGGCAGGGGGCATCCTGCAGCATTCTCTTTGGAACAGTATTGCCCCTAGCTCCATGTGGGGAAAATCAACTATGAGTTCAGTATCTTTGGACGGATCAAAGAATACCAAAGTAGTGTCTGAAGGCCAGGTTATGGGCACTATCCAAAAATAATGGGGTTGATTCTCTGGTGAACTCTTGAGGAGGAGCTCTTGGGGAGGAGCAATGAGCAACATCAGTTTTTTTATAAATATCCACAGTAAATGACCATCCCCCAAAACTCCTCATCTCACTCATAGAGGATAAGAGAGGGACCAGCTAGATAGCTTTTATCTTGGCTGGGTCTGCGATAGTCAAAGCTAATCATTGACTGAAAAAATTTGAAGTTGTCTTGGTGCAATATGAGTTCACAGCTGCAGAGTTCCTGCAGGAATTTGCAAAAAGGGGCATGGTTTTCTTCCAATGATGGTGAGTAGACCAGGATGTCTTTGCTTACAATAATTATGCTGGTAAGGTTCGTCAGTACCTCCCGGATAGTCTTTTTGAAAACCTTTGCCAGTACTTGAAATTCCAAAGTTCAAATGCCTGTAGTTGCTGAGGCCTAAATGGGTTTAAAAAGTCATGATATATCATGATTTGTGATTTACCATGATGTGATGGTATCCACACCAAAAGCCATTTTTTTTTAAACCCACAGGCTTCACTCAACTCACTCATCACTCTAGGAGTGATTGTCAGGTTTGTGAGGCACATGTCTATATACAGTCTCACCTTTTCAGCGTGTGTCACTATAATCGGGAAGACCCGAGGGATGGATCCCTTCATCTTTTTGAAGATGTCTGCTTGCTCAAGTTTCCTCATTTCCATCTTCACCTTTGGTCGGTTGTGTAGGGCTAGTGAGCTGCACTAACTGGTCAATGTCTTGTCGTACAATTTTGCCTTTCAGACATCCTATTCCTTTGAACAGGTCTTGGAACTCCTTGAAGAGGTTGTCTACATAGCATATGCTGTAAATGCTAAATGGGTGAATTAAGGCCCATATTTATACTTTTTGACGCAAAACTGCGCTAACGCAGTTTTGCGTCAAAAAAATTAGCGCCGGCTAACGCCATTCTGAAGCGCCATGCGGGCGCCGTATTTATTGAATGACGTTAGCCGGCGTTAGTCGCCGTCTGGTGTGCGTTAAAAAAAACGACGTACACCAGGCAGCGCCGGCGTAGGGGGATATGGGGCTTGGGCGTCAAGAAATGGGGCAAGTCAGGTTGAGGCAATTTTTTCACCTCAACCCGATTTGCGCCATTTTTTTTCACTCCTAACCCCCATAGAAATGACTCCTGTCTTAGCAAAGACAGGAGTCATGCCCCCTTGCCCATTGGCCATGCCCAGGGGACTTCTGTCCCCTGGGCATGGTCATTGGGCATAGTGGCATGTAGGGGGGGCACAAATCAGGCCCCCCTATGCCACAAAAAAAAAAAAAAAACACTTACCTGAACTTACCTTAATGTCCCTGGGATGGGTCCCTCCAGCCGTGGGTGTCCTCCTGGGGTGGGCAAGGGTGACAGGGGGTGTCCCTGGGGGCATGGGAGGGCACCTCTGGGCTCCTTCAGAGCCCACAGGTCCCTTAACGCCTGCCTTTTGCAGGTGCTAAAAAACAGCGCAAAAGCGGCCGTACGTCATTTTTTTTGACCCGCCCACTCCCGGGCGTGAATTTTGCCCGGGAGTATAAATCCGACGCACATGCCTCGGAGTCGATTTTTTTTTAGACGGGAACGCCTACCTTGCATATAATTAACGCAAAGTAGGTGTCCACGCTAAAAAATGACGCAAACTCCATGGACTTTGGCGCTAGACGCGTCTAACGCCAAAGTATAAATATGGAGTTAGTTTTGCGTCGAAATTGCGTCAAAAAAAACGACGCAATTCCGGCGCAAACGGAGTATAAATTTGCCCCCAAGTATTTCTACTGTCTTCCTTGGGTGACATACACTTTGGCTTGGGTAGTGATGTTGTCATGGTTGATGTCAGGTACAAACATGCCCACTAGGAGTAGTGGCACAGTATGCCCATATGCACAGACTCTGACTCTCATGAACCTGAGTGCTGACTGCTCTCCTAGGGTCTCATAAGTCCCTTTGTCTATTGCATTCATAGAGGTGCCACTTTCAATAGCAACAGTATTTGGCCTGTTGGTAACTAGAATTTGGCAATTTGGAGGGGGGTGATGCTTGGAGTAAAACTGGTCAAGGGTGTGCACTGTATGCATAGTCTCTTCACCTTCATCATTGTCCATTTCATATTCTGAAGGCACACCCAGGGGACTTGCTACAGCATTTACTGTCTTCTTCTCGGGCATCTTCAGTGCATGAGCTGACCAGCATACCCTGGTAAAGTGATTAATCTTCCCACATGACTCACACTTTTTGCTACTGTTGGAGCACTCTCCAGATTGTGGAAAGATCTTCCACAGATCACTGATTCAATATGATGGTAAACAATATTGTTGACAAAAATATTGTGTCAAAAATATTGTTTACAACATTATATATATGTGTGTGGGTATTTATATCTGCAAAAACAATGGGTCTAACAGACCCTGACTGGCGCACTTAACTGCTGGTGCCGGAGGAACCAATTTTACTTACAGTACAAAAATAAATTCACGCACTCCAAAGCAATATAGCATCTTTGTTGGAAGCTTCAGCAACCACCACCACGTGCATGAATTTGTCGCGTTGCTGTGATTTTGCTGCATTTTTTTTTTTTTTATGTGCTTTTTTTGCCCTGGCGGGGTCCCTCTGGGACCCCAGCACCAGAGCTAAGGGGTCAGGGTGTACCTACCCTGAGTCCTTTTCTTTTTTTTCACTTTTTTTTAGGGACTTGGCTGAAGCTGAGTCCCAAGATGGCTGCCAATTCTTCCTAGTTTGAAGTGTTAGGAACCAATCAGAGCTTTGCAGCTCTCTACACAAGCTCTTATTATTCGTGAAGTAGTCGGGAAGGATCTGCGGCCCTAGATATACAAATGTATTTTCACTTGAACATCTCAAAAACTACTGAATGGATTTACACTAAATAACCAAAAACACAATCTGCGCAACAAAATCTAGCTTTCTGCCAAATTTGGTGTAATTCAGTCCAAGAGTTTGAGCTGTAGTCATGTTCAAAGTTCCTATAAAAATTAACATGGAAAACATATTTTTTTTTAATACCCCTTTTTCTCGCCCCCCACGTGACAGATCAGCCCAAAACCTCCCAGGCACAAGAATCACCGGCACACTCTGGAAAATTTCGTGAAGATTTGTCAAACTGTGGCAAAGATATAGTCAAGTCAAAAAACACTTTTTCTATGGAAACATTGTCCTAATTATAACTACCTACTGGGAAGTGCCAGTAGGTAATATATATGAAACATAGATACACATTAAAACTATGACAAAAAATGTGAAAAACAATTACAAAAACAACTATCAACATTAAAATACACCTTAAAATAAAAATAAATAGTGTAAAATATAAAAAGTTAAATAATGAATGCTAGAAACTCTATTATCCAACATTATGAAAACTATTGCAGTCTAAGAATATTAACTATATTATTCTTACTCTAAGTAATGTGACAAGGGAGAAAGTTTTGGGCTTCAGAGGGGTAAAATTTACTATTCTCACTCAAGTTTGTATAACAGAAGGGAAAGCGTTGGATTTTGGAGGGATAAAATGTACTAGTCCCCCTCCAAACAGCATAACAGTAGGGAAAGTGTTGGACTTTGAAGGGGTAAAATTTACTATTCCCACTCCAGTCTGTGAAACAGTAGAGAAAGTGTTGGATTTTGGAGGGGTAAAATGTACTATTCCCAATCATGTCAGCGCAACAGTAGGAAAAGTGTCTATCTTTGGAGGGATCAAATTTACGATTCCCACTGTAGTCTCTGCAATAGTAGGGAAAGCAGTGAATTTCAAAGGGGTGGAAATTAGTACTCCCACTCCAAACAGCTTAACAGAAGTGAAAGCACTGAATTACAAATATGTTAATTTTACTATTCTTACTGCAGTATAAACAAGAGTAGGGAAAGTACTTCTCTTCAAACGCTTTACATATATAAGTAACAACATGAATGTATAAAACATATTAAACTCAATCTAAAAAATATGAATTAGCATAAATATATGTAATATGTAATAAAACATAAAAAGCTATTAATTAATGTACATATTTACCATTACACTAAAATAATAATCAACCTAGCAACCCACACCTAAATTATAACGTAAAAAATAAGTATTCCATAATTTACATATTTGAAATCAATAAAATATTTAATTATTACTTCATTAATTTACCAGCCTAGACGTCTACAAACCCAGCAGGCCACAACTAAAATATAATTAAAACAAATAGGTATTCCAGAACTTAAAACTTTGAAATTCTATAAATTAATTTATAAATAATAATTAATTAATTATCAATGAATTATTAATTTATTAACTTCCCACCCAATACCACTATAAACCTAGCATTCCACTACTAAATTATCGGTAAAATGAATCAGTATTGCATATTATACATAATTAAAATTAATTTGATGGCGGTTGGCCGTCACGGTATGCTCACAGCAAAGCACCAGAAGAGTGGACATTGGATGGATTCAAAATCAACACAGCTGCTATCCATGGCCAAGTGGACACACCTGCAAATAACACTATAAAACACACCCCATACCAGACCATGATCCTTTGCCTCTCCAATGCAGCACAGCATGATCGAGACCACACTACATTTTGCAAATTTTGTCACCAGTTAAAGAAGGCTCCCTGGGCCAAGGGCACATGCTCATGGGTGTACGGTCCGTGGGAGGGATGCTGTGGGCTGGCAGAGTGAGGCCACTGGGGCCACTCATGACGAGGACACCATCAGTCAAGTCAGGAGTCCCAAAGCGTGATGGGCCAGGTAGTAACCGAACTCAGGGAAATCAAGCAGCTGCAGAGTGACATATATCAACAGATGGAGGCCCATTATTCTAACATGGGCACCCTAACAGGGGTGCTGATGAATATCCATACAAACCTGAGCAGGCCATCTACATCTGCTGCAGACACAGGAACGGAGGCCCTGCCAGAGGAAGATATACTGTCAGGCACCCCTGCCTCTGCAGCAGCTGAACCTCCCCCGCTCTCACAAGGAGGGACGTCTATGCAAATATCCAGGAGATAGTCATCACTGCCAGCAAGAAACACCAACATTAATGTCCTCCTTTGTGTGTCACACATTTACTCTGTGGACTAATTCAGGTCACTATTCCATTCCTGATTGGAGGAGTAATTTGGAATTTGGAATTCAGATCATTTGGCATCTACATCTATGATTTCCTTCACCATGACTGACTCCTTCACTTTTTATTTATGTTTGTTTTTGTACAAAGTATGTCTTCACCTTTAACACTTTAATAAACTCACAAGTCACAAACTCATTGTCTGCTGTAGTAAATTTCATATTTAGCAATGTAGATATGTGAGACCATGTGAACTATACAATGACAAAACAAGCAACTTGTGTAAGCATGGATGTGTTGCATTTACACAATGTTTAGCTCAGGATCACAACCATGCCACATCAATACATACATATAAGCGTTTTGTGTAAGAATGTGTTTATTACAGTGTTCAAATCATAGGCTTGCAAGATGTAGGATACATAGAAAATCAAACATGATTGAACCGTACTGTGTAAGTGATCGAACTACAGGTATAGACCTCCAGAACGTGGAAGGAAGGGATATATCAGACATTGTCCTGTAGAATAGGAAAAAATGAATTTGGTTGTCATCAGCTGGAGCCATATCTCCTACCTCACAAAAGGAATTCAACATCACAAAATGTAACATTCAGAAAGATGGCAGTACAACAGTTCCCGATCACAGGGCCATTACAGTCCAGTGCATCTGGTGTTATGACACAAACAAATGTCAGTTATGTGCCACTGGCACTTTGGCCTACAATGATGAAACACATCAACAGGTATATACAGTTCAAACAAAAAGAGTCTTTAGCCAATATGAAGTAAAACTAAAAAGGCTATTTGGCCTACAACTACAGAAGTACTGACCACATGACGACACACAATGCATCCCAACAGTGCCAAATACCAGCTAATGTCACAACTTCGAATATGTCCAAATGAAGATTCCATGGTGAAGGTAGCTAAACAAACACAAAAGCAAGGAGTACAGGTATGAAACCATACATATGACACAATTCACATAGCAAAATTCTGGAGGACGCAGACCATGACAACAATCTGACATATACAAAGCAACATTTACTAAATGTGAATGGGCCAAAAGCTTCATCACCAAACACCCTTTGCCAGATTTTCCAGAGCTTATGCCTCCTAACACTTTTCTAAAAACATACTCCTCACATCATCACAACAAGAGTTCATTGTACAGTCAAACTCAGGTTACTCATGACATACTTGCACTCATAAGAAGAAGCTGTTGATGAGGTCTTGTCGCAAGTCAGCTCTTTCCTCTTCACCTCTATCATTATCATTTGACATTTCAGGAACCTCACCCAGTGGCACCTCAGGCTCTCCCTTCTTGGCGATGTAAGGGATGTTCCTTCACAGGGAAATGTTATGGAGCAAGCAGCAGGCCAATGAGATCTGACACACCTTCCAGGTCAGTAGAGGAGGGCTCCCAAAGTCTTGTCCAGACAGAGAAATCTGGCCTTTAGGAACCAAAAAGCCCACTTAACAGGCTGCTGTGGTCTTCCATGGGCCTCATTGAAGAAGACTTCCCGTGGTGTCGTTGGATTCGTCAGCGGTGTTAACAACCAAGGATGGTTGGGATATGCTGAGTCTCTTGTTCTGTAATGAGACATAAAAGCTACAGTGAGTCACATTCTTCCTGATCATAGCATCTGACATTTCACACACGAAGTTATGACATATGTTTCTTACCAACAGGCCAGGCCCTCTCTGGTTGCAGTTGTGACATCAGCTGGGGTAAACTGCTTTTGCGCATTACAAAGGAATCATAGGCTGAACTGGGAACCAGACACAGATGCTTAAAATGTGCAGATCAGGCAAGCAGACAACTCACATGCTGATAGAATGGAGTGCTTCCTGTTCAGATAGACTTGTTCACTTGCAAGCAGTGGCACTAATGCCATATGCCAACAATGGCTCCCACCACATGTGGGAGGCGACCAAATCCATAAAAGCCAGCCTTCACATTGGTTAAATACTCACGTATTGGGAACCTGATGAAGCTGTCAATGTGCCTCATCATTGCTGAGAAATGCAAAAACAATAGAAGATGGACGGAATGCAGAACAAATCAAACATTCACCCCCAGTCACAGATCTGGGTTTAATCCATAATTTTTGTTGCTTGTCATGCCATTCCAGCTCAGACCCAGCCATATGCAAATCAGTCTTGATCCTGTTCCCATTGGAACAGTCCAGCCCGAAGTACCAGGCCAGGTCTTCCCTGGACCAGAAACAAGCATCCTGGGACCGGTTTCAGGGTATCACCCTTCATCAGCCAGGCTAGCTTGAATCTGGTGGCATAGCAAGCACGGGACCCATGTCTGGGCATACCCTTCTGACTTGGGGCGAAAAATGCAAAAACAACAGAAGGCTGATGAAGGGTGAAAGGGGGATCCCTGAACCGGTGTAGACCGGTTTATGCAAGGAGGGTACCATCTGTGCCCTTCAAGGCATTCCCAGAGGCTAGGAGAGGCTACTCCTCTCAGGCCCTTAACACCTATTTCCAAAGGGAGAGGGCGTAACATCCTCTCTCAGAAGAAATGCTTTGTTCTGCCTTCCTGGGACTGGGCTGCCCAGATCCCCAGGAGGGCAGAGGCCTGTCTGTGGGTTGGCAGCAGCAGTAGCTGCACTGAAAACCCCAGAGAGCTAGTTTGGCAGTACCCGGGGTCCATGCTGGAGCCCCAGGGATGCATGGGATTGGCACCCCAATACCAGATGTGGCATGGGGGGACAATTCCATGATCTTAGACATGTTACATGGCCATATTTGGAGCTACCATTGTGAAGCTACATATAGGTATTGACCTATATGTAGTGCACACGTGTAATGGCGTCCCCTCACTCACAAAGTCTGGGGAAATTGCCCTGAACAATGTGGGGGCACCTTGGCAGGTGTCAGGGTGCCCTCACACTTAGTAACTTTGCACCTAACCTTCACTAGGTGAGGGTTAGACATATAGGTGACTTATAAGTTACTTAAGTGCAGTGTAAAATGGCTGTGAAATATATGGGTGTACCAGTATGCCAATCAGAATTGGTAAAAATGGTCACTAGCCTGCAGTGACACTTTTAAAAGCAGAGATAGCATAAGCACTGAGGTTCTGGTTTGCAGAGTCTCAGCGACACAGTTAGGCACCACACAGGGAACACATTTAGGCCACAAACTATAAGCACTGGGGTCCTGGCTAGCAGGATCTCAGTGAGACATGGAAAAACAAACTAACACACAAGTAAAAATGGGGGTAACATGTCAGGAAAGATGGTACTTTCCTACAATGACCAGGGACTTAGCACTGGTCAGGATCAGCCAGAAGGGGAAGTTGAGGAAGATTCCAACCAGGCAGGCTCAGAGGAGCACACTGATAATCCTGGGGAGGGTCTTTCCACTGATCTTTCTGTCAACAAACCCCCTAGTGTAACTGGGAGTGGGAAGGGTTTACACACTAGTAGGGATCCCTTCACACCTAGAGGCCAGGTCACTAGGGTGGCTCAAGTTAGGGAAAGATCATCCTCTGCAAATTCCAATGTTACTTCTGTTTCAGAAGCATCCCACACTTCTAGCCCTGAGGAGTAGTCCCTAGATAGGGAACTCAGAAAGCTCAGGTTAGAAGAGGCCAGGCTGAGGCTACAACAGCAACAGTTGGCCTTAGACAGGGAATCCCTGGCTGTGGAAAAAGAAAGGAAGGGGTTGGGGTTAGTTTCCTATGGTGGTAGCAGCAGTTCCGGGAATTCTAATGTTAGGGAACCCTCATTTGATTCAATAAATCTGCATAAAGGTGTCCCTCCTTACAAGAATGGAGATGACATATGCAAGTGGTTTGCTGCACTTGAGAGGGCCTTTAAAGTTCAGAGGGTCCCTCGAGTTCAGTGGGCTGCTATCTTGTGGCTATCTTTCACTGGCAAGGTGAGAGACAGACTCCTTATTGTCAGGGAGGATGATGCAGACAACTACCATATTCTCAGAAGTGCACTCTTAAATGGTCTGGGCTTAACCACTGAACCATACAGGATAAAGTTTAGAGAGACCAGAAAGGAGTCATCACAGGACTGGACAGACTTTGTAGACTGTTCAGTGAAGGCCCTAGAAGGTTGGTTTAATGTCAGTAAGGTGACTGACTATGAAAGCCTATATAACTTGATTCTGAGACAGTATATATTGAATAATTGTGTTTCTGATTTGTTGCATTAGTATCTTGTGGACTCAGATCTGACCTCTCCTCAAGAATTGGGAAAGAAGGCAGACAAATGGGTCAGAACAAGGGTGAGCAGAAAAGCAGGGGGTGACAGAGACAACAAGAAGAAGGATGGTAAGTCTCATGACAAGGGTGGGGACAAAGATAAAAAATCTTCTGAGTCTTCATCGGGCCCACAAACATTCTCTGGGGGTGGTGGGTCCAAATCCTCTTCTCACAATCATAAAAAGCCATAGTGTTATCTCTGTAAAGCCAAAGGTCATTGGACAAGTGATCCCACTTGTCCAAAAAGAAACACCAAACCTCCCACCACCACAACCCACACTGCTTCCACTAGTGCCCCTAGTAATAGCAGTGGTGGTAAAGAGCACTACTAATAGCCAGTCAAAGGGTGTAGCTGGGCTCATCATTGGTAATGTAGTGGGGGTTGGTCTAGTTAGGGAGACCACTGAGGCTGTTTTTGTCTCTGATGGTGGCATTGACCTTGCCTCCTTATTTGCTTGCCCCCTTAATATGGGTAAGTGTGAGAAAGTAGCCTCTTTCTAGCCTTGTTACCCCCACTTTTGGCCTGTTTGTGAGTATATGTCAGGGTGTTTTCACTGTCTCACTGGGATCCTGCTAGCCAGGGCCCAGTGCTCATAGTGAAAACCCTATGTTTTCAGTATGTTTGCTATGTGTCACTGGGACCCTGCTAGCCAGGACCCCAGTGCTCATAAGTTTGTGGCCTATATGTATGTGTTCCCTGTGTGATGCCTAACTGTCTCACTGAGGCTCTGCTAACCAGAACCTCAGTGGTTATGCTCTCTCTGTATACCAAAATTGTCACTAACAGGCTAGTGACCAATTTCACCAATTCACATTGGCATACTGGAACGCCCTTATAATTCCCTAGTATATGGTACTGAGGTACCCAGGGTATTGGGGTTCCAGGAGATCCCTATGGGCTGCAGCATTTCTTTTGCCACCCATAGGGAGCTCTGACAATTCTTAAACAGGCCTGCCACTGCAGCCTGAGTGAAATAACGTCCACGTTATTTCACAGCCATTTACCACTGCACTTAAGTAACTTATAAGTCACCTATATGTCTAACCTTCACCTGGTGAAGGTTGGGTGCTAAGTTACTTAGTGTGTGGACACCCTGGCACTAGCCAAGGTGCCCCCACATCGTTCAGGGCAAATTCCCCTGACTTTGTGAGTGCGGGGACACAATTTCACGCGTGCACTATACATAGGTCACTACCTATGTATAGCCTCACAATGGTAACTCCGAACATGTCCATGTAACATGTCTAAGATCATGGAATCGTCACCGCAATGCCATTCTGGCATTGGGGAGACAATTCCATGATCCCCCGAGTCTCTAGCACAGACCTGGGTACTGCCAAACTGCCTTTCCTGGGGTTTCACTGCAGCTGCTGCTGCCAACCCCTCAGACAGGTTTCTGCCCTCCTGGGGTCCAGCCAGGCCTGGACCAGGAAGGCAGAACAAAGGACTTCCTCAGAGAGAGGGTGCTAGACCCTCTCCCTTTGGAAAAAGGTGTCAGGGCTGGGGAGGAGTAGCCTCCCCCAGCCTCTGGAAATGCTTTGATGGGCACAGATGGTGCCCATCTCTGCATAAGCCAGTCTACACCGGTTCATGGATCCCCCAGCCCTGCTCTGGTGCGAAACTGGACAAAGGAAAGGGGAGTGACCACTCCCCTGACCTGCACCTCCCAGGGGAGGTGCCCAGAGCTCCTCCAGCGTGCCCCAGACCTCTGCCAGCTTGGATTCAGAAGTGTACTGGCACACTGGACTGCTCTGAGTGGCCAGGGCCAGCAGGTGACGTCAGAGACTCCTTCTGATAGGCTCTTAGCTGTGTTACTAGCCTATCCTCCTTCCTAGGTAGCCAAACCTCCTTTTCTGGCTATTTAGGGTCTCTGCTTTGGGGAATTTATTCAGATAACGAATGCAAGTGCTCATCAGAGTTCCTCTGCACTTCTCTCTTCACCTTCTGCCAAAGGATCGACCGCTGACTGCTCAGGACGCCTGCAAAACTGCAAAAAAGTAGCAAAGATGACTACTGCAACCTTGTTTCGCTTATCCTGCCGCTTTCTCACCTGTTTCCTGGTGGTGCATGCTCTGGGGGTAGCCTGCCTCCTTTCTGCACCAGGAGCTCTGAAGAAATCTCCCGCGGGTCGACGGAATCTTCCCCCTGGAACCGCAGGCAACAAAAGACTGCATCGCCGGTCCTCTGGGTCCCCTCTCAGCACAATGAGCGTGGTCCCTGGAACTCAGCAACTCTGTCCAAGTGACTCCCACAGTCCAGTGACTCTTCAGTCCAAGTTTGGTGGAGGTAAGTCCTTGCCTCCCCATGCTAGACTGCATTGCTGGGTACCGTGTGATTTGCAGCTGCTCCGGGTACTCTTCCAGGATTTTCTTTGTGCACAGCCAAGCCTGGGTCCCCGACACTCTAACCTGCAGTGCACAACCTTCTGAGTTGTCCTCCGGCATCGTGGGACTCCCTTCTCTGACTTTGGGTGGACTCCGGTTCACTCCTCTTCCAAGTGCCTGTTTCGGTACTTCTGCGGGTTCTGCCTGCTTCTGTGAGGGCTCCCTGACTTGCTGGGCGCCTCCTCTGTCTCCTCATCCAAGTGGTGACATCCTGGTCCCTCCTGGGCCACAGCAGCATCCAAAAACCCTAATCGCGACCCTTGCAGCTAGCAAGGCTTGTTTGTGGTCTTTCTGCGTGGGAACACCTCTGCAAGCTTCTTCACGACGTGGGACATCCATCCTCCAAAAGGGAAGTTTCTAGCCCTCTTCGTTCTTGCAGAATCCACAGCTTCTATCATCCAGTGGTAGCTTCTTTGTACCCTCAGCTGGCATTTCCTGGGCATCTGCCCACTCTCGACATTGTCGCGACTCTTGGACTTGGTCCCCTTGTTTCACAGGTACTCAGGTCCGGAAATCCACTGTTGTTGCTTTGCTGGTTTTGGTCTTCCTTGCAGAAACCCCCTATCAGGACTTCTGTGCTCTCTGGGGGTCATAGGTGCACTTTACACCTACTTTTCAGGGTCTTGGGGTGGGATAATTTTCTAACCCTGACTGTTTTCTTACAGTCCCAGTGAGCCTCTACAAGCTCACATAGGTTTGGGGTCCATTCGTGGTTCACATTCCACTTTTGGAGTATATGGTTTGTGTTGCCCCTATACCTATGTGTTCCTATTGCAATCTACTGTAACTTTACATTGCTTGCATTACTTCCTTTTGCTATTACTGCATATTTTTGGTATTGTGTACATATATCTTGTGTATATTTGGCATCCTCATACTGAGGGTACTCACTGAGATACTTTTGGCATATTGTCATAAAAATAAAGTACCTTTATTTTTAGTATATCTGTGTATTGTGTTTTCTTATGATATTGTGCATATGACACCAGTGGTATAGTAGGAGCTTTGCATGTCTCCTAGTTCAGCCTAAGCTGCTCTGCTATAGCTACCGTCTATCAGCCTAAGCTGCTAGAAACACCTCTTCTACACTAATAAGGGATAACTGGACCTGGTACAGAGTGTAAGTACCCCTTGGTACCCACTACAAGCCAGGTCAGCCTCCTACAGTAAGTACAAGCAAATACCCCTAATAAATGGTGTTCAGATTGCGGCCTACAGGGACACAGGTGCCAGTGTCACTATGGGGATGGAGAAACTGGTTGCCCCTGAGCAACACTTACTTAGCCATCATTCCAAGTGACAGGCGCCCATAACAACACTGTTAGCCACCCCATGGCTGTTGTGAATCTCAACTGGGGGGGGGTGGGGTTACTAGTCCAAAGAAAGTTGTGGTAGCCACTGACGTACCTGTAGAATGTCTATTAGGAAATTATTTGGAGACCTCAGCTTGGGCTGAGGTGGAGTTGGAGGACCTCTTACTAGGGCTCAGGCCAAGAAGCAAAGAGGACAGGGAAACTTGGATCCTGGAACAATGGACCAAGTGCTCTCAAAAACTAGGGGTAGAAAGGGCAAACCCTTGTTCACTATCCCTCCCTCTCCAGTTGATTCCCCTTTTGAAGAGGTGGAGTCTTCTCCCTGTGCAGAACCTACAACAGGAGCTTGAAGCTGACAAAGGTGAGCTTTTGGGTGCAGGGGGGCCTGTCAGGGAGGAACTGATTGTGGACCAACAGACCTGGCCCACACTAGAGGGTCTCAGACAGCAAGCTATAAAACAGCAGAATGGGGATGTAAATGACAGCCATAGATTTTACTGGGAGAATAACCTCCTCTATACTGAAGCAAGAGACCCTAAACCTGGTGCCACCAGGAGACTGGTCATCCCCCTCCAGTATAGGGAATTCCTCCTAACTCCAGCTCATGACATTCCCTTGGCTGGACATTTAGGCCAGAGTAAAACATGGGACAGACTTGTCCACATTTTCACTGGCCCCATATGTCAGAAGACACAAAGGAGTTTTGTCGCTCCTGTGTCACCTGCCAAGCCAGTTGCAAGGCTGGTGGCACCCCAAAGCCCCCCTTAATCCCACTGCCAGTGATTGGGGTGCCCTTTGAGAGGGTACAGGTTGACATTGTTGGCCCCCTTGACCCTCCTACAGCTTCTGGCAATAGATTCATCCTTGTGATAGTGGACCATGCCACAAGGTATCCAGAAGTTATCCCCTTAAGGACCACTACAGCACCTGCAGTGGCAAAAGCCCTCCTGGGAATCGTTTCCAGGGTGGGTTTCTCTAAGGAAGTTGTATCAGACAGAGGTAGTAACTTCATATCTGCATACCTCAAGGCAATGTGGAAGGAGTGTGGTGTTACCTACAAGATCACCACCCCTTATCATCCACAAACAAATGGATTGGTTGAGAGGTTTGATAAAACTCTCAAAGGCATGATCATGGGACTCTCGGAGAAACTCAGAAGGAGATGGGATGTCCTCTTGTCATGCCTCCTTTTCGCCTACTGGGAGGTACCCCAAAAAGGAGTGGGCTACACACCCTTTGAGCTCCTCTTTGGTCACCCTGTTAGGGGTCCCCTTGCTCTTGTTAAGGAGGGTTGGGAACAACCTTTAAAACCTCCAGGGAAAGACATTGTGGACTACATACTTGGCCTAAGATCTAGAATTGCTGAGTACATGGAAAAGGCCACTAAAAACCTTCAGGCCAGCCAAGAGCTCCAAAAGCAATGGCATGACCAGAAGGCTGTCCTGACAGAGTACCAACCAGGACAGAAGGTGTGGGTATTGGAGCCTGTGGTCCCAAGAGCACTCCAGGACAAATGGAGTGGACCCCATCTTATTGTGGAAAAGAAAGGTGAGTTCACCTATCTGGTGGACCTGGGCACTGCCAGAAGCCCCCGTGGGTGCTTCATGTCAATCGCCTTAAGTCTAATTATGACAGGGCTGACTTAACCCTGCTCATGGCCACAGATGAGGGACAGGAAGAAGAGAGTGACCCTCTCTCTGACCTCTTCTCCAACACTGAAGCTTCTGGCTTAGTGGCAGGAGTGGTGCTTGCAGACTGCCTCACTGCTGAGCAGAGAGAGGACTGCAAGAATCCCCTAGGACAGTGTTCTGACCTCTTTTTACTAATACCTGGTACAACTACTTGGTGTGAACATTCAATTGATACTGGTGACAGTTTACTTGTCAAAAGTAATATTTACAGGCAGCCTGACCATGTCAGAGATTGCATTAAAACAGAGGTACAGAAAATGTTTGGATCTAGGAGTTATTGAGCCCTCTGATAGCCCCTGGGCCCACCCAGTGGTGCTTGTCCCCAAACCACATAGCAAAGAAGGAAAGAGAGAAATGCGGTTTTGTGTGGACAATAGGGGTCTTAGTACTGTAACCAAAATTGATGCTCACCCTAAACCCAGGGCAGATGAGCTAATAGATACACTGGCTTCTGCCAAGTGTCTAAGTACCTTTGATTTGACTGCAGGGTATTGGCAGATCAAATTGTCAGAGGATGCTAAAGCAAAAACTGCATTTTATACCAAAGGAGGGCATTATCAATTCACTGTTATGCCCTTTGGTTTGAAAAATGCACCTGGCACATTTCAGAGGCTGGTGAATACAGTCCTCTGAGGTTTGGAAGCTTTCAGTGCAGCATACTTAGATGATATTGCTGTATTTAGCTCCACCTGGGATGACCACCTGGTCCTCCTCTGGAAAGTTTTGCAGGCCCTACAAAAGGCAGGCCTAATTATCAAGGCTTGAAAGTGCTAGATAGGGCAGGGGAAAGTGGTTTATCTGGGCCACCTGGTAGGTGGAGAACAGATTGAACCACTACAGGGGAAGATTCCGACCATTATGGACTGGGTTCCCCCTACTACACAGACCCAGGTCAGAGCCTTTTTAGGTCTCACTGGGTATTACAGGAGGTTCATTAAGAACTATGGCTCCATTGTTGCCCCTCTTAATGACCTCACCTCTAAGAAGATGCCTAAAAAGGTATTGTGGACAGTTAGCTGTCAGAAAGCTTTTGAGGAGCTGAAGCAGGCTATGTGCTCCGCACCTTTATTAAAGAGCCCAAACTACTCTGAAAAATTCATTGTCCACACAGATGCTTCTGAATTAGGGGTAGGGGCTGTACTATCACAACTTAACTCAGAGAGCCAGGATCAACCTGTTGCTTTTATCAGCAGGAGGTTGACCCCTAGAGAAAAGCGTTGGTCTGCCATAGAGAGGGAGGCCTTTGCTCTGGTCTGGGCCTTAAAGAAGTTGAGACCTTACTTAATTGGGACTCACCTCATTGTTCAAACAGACCACAAACCTCTATTATGGCTTAAACAAATTAAAGGTGAAAACCCTAAATTGTTGAGGTGGTCCATTTCCCTACAGGGTATGTACTTTGCCGGTGGAACATAGACCTGGGAGTACCCACTCCAATGTAGATGGACTCGCCAGATATTTCCACTTAGACAATGAAGACTCATCTGGGTAAGGTTAGCCTTATTGTTCCTCATTTGGGGGGGGGGGTTGTGTAGGAAAGTACCATCTTTCTTGACATGTTACCCCTATTTTTAACTGTATGTCAGTATGTTTTTGACTGTCTCACTGGGATCCTGCTGGTCAGGACCCAAGTGCTCATAGTTTGTGGCCGAATGTGTGTGTTGTGACTAGTGCTTAACTGTGTCACTGAGGCTCTGCTAATCAGAACCTCAGAGCTTATGCTCTCTCTGCTTTTAAATTTTTCACTATAGGCTAGTGACTTCACTTACCAATTTCAATTGGCACTCTGCCCCCCCTTTATAAGTCCCTAGGATATGGTACCTAGGTACCCAGGGCATTGGGGTTCCAGGAGATCCTTATGGGCTGCAGCATTTCTTTTGCCACCCATAAGGAGCTCAGACAAACCCTTTCACAGGACTGCCACTGCAGCTTGAGTGAAATAGCGCACACAATATTTAACAGCCATTTTCACTGTACTAAGTAACTCATAAGTCACCTCTATGTCTGACCTTCATTTACTGAAGGCTAGGTACAAAGTTACTAAGTGTGAGGGCATCATTGCACTAGCAAAGGTGCCCCCCAAACAGTCCAGGGCCAATTCCCCAGACTTTGTGAGTGCGGGGACACCATTACATGCGTGTACTACATAGAGGTCAATACCTATATGTAGCTTCACAATGGTAACCCTGAATATGGCCATGTAAGGTGTCTAAGATCATGGCATTGTCCCCCATTCCAAATCTGGTATTGGGGAGCCAATTCCATCCATTCTGGGGGCAGTACTTTACTCCTACTTCCTGGGCTCTGGGGTGGGGTAGTTTACTTACCTTTGCTGTATTCTTACTCTCCCAGCGATTCTCTACGCACTGCACTTGTCTAGGGGGGAATTCATGATTCGCATTCCACTTTCTTAGTATATGGTTTGTGTTGCCCCTAGACCTATTTTCTCCCATTGCATTCTATAGCATTTCCTATTGTTTGCACTATCCTATGTCCAATTACTTACCTTATTTTGGTGTCTGGTATATATATTGTGTATAATACTTACCTCCAGAAGGAGTATTGTCTCTAAGATATTTTTGTTCTTGTGTCACCCAAATAAACTACCTTTATTTTTGGTAAAACTGAGTATTGACTTTACTTGGGTATAAGTACTGTGTAACTAAAAGTGGTATTGGAGGAGCTTTGCATGTCTTCTAGGTCAGCCTAAGCTGCTCTGCTATAGCTATCTCTATCAGCCTAAGCTGCTATAACACTACTACATTTCACTAATAAGGGATAACTGGGCCTGGTGTAAGGTGTAAGTACCCAAGGTACCCACCACAAACCAGGCCCAACTCCTACAATTTGGCAGTCAATTTACTCCCTGCGCTCCGTGTCCAAGTAGGGGCCCTCACTCTAGTCTGGGTAAGGGAATCACACACCTAAGATAACCCCTGCTCAATCCCTTGGTAGCTTGGCACAAGCAGTCAGGCTTATCTCAGAGATACTGCATAACATTTTGTGCAATCACACAGATTAACACAGCACAGTGAAAACACCACAAAAGGACTCCACACCAATTTAGAAAAATAGCCAATATGTATCTAAATCTAACAAGACCAAAACAACAAGAATCCAACAGACTCAAAAAGAGATATCAAATTTTAAAGTGAAAAGAGTCTTAATCCATAGAAATAAATGAATACTTGGCTTTAACACAAAATACATTGTGAATGTCAAAAATAAAGCCACAGGTGAGGTGATGCACCGGAAAAACAATTGATGCGTTGATTCCTTACTCACAAGTGAGTCTGTGCGTTGATTCTTTTTCCCGCATGACAGCAATGCGTCGATTTCCAGGCCTGGAGCCTCGGGTCTGTGCGGTGATGCTGTAGATTTTGATGCCCAGCCATGATGCATGGAAAACCTGGTGGTGCAATATCAATGAATCTGCACTGAGCTGGCGATGTGTCAATTTCAATGGCACTGAATTGATTTTTCAGCTGCAGTGCAGCCGTTGCATCAATTTGTCTGTCGCTAGGCTCCGGAGCGTAGATTTTCACCTGGGGTTCAGCAGCTTCTCCTCTTAAGAGCCCAGGGACTGGATGTGGCACCACCTGGCAGGGTAGGGGTTTCAGCAAGAGAGCTCAGGTGCTGGCAGACAAAGTCGTTGATGGCCCTGAGACTTCAGAACAGAGGGCAAGCTCAGTCCAAGTCCTTGAGAAACTTCACAAGCAGGATTTCAGAAAGTAAGGTCAAGTCATTTCACTTCCAAGGCAGAAGCAGCAGTAGTCCAGCACAGCAAAGCAACAGGCAGAGTGGCAGGTCCTTCTCAAGCATCAAGCTCAGAGGTTCTTCTTGATTCAGAAGTAATCTGAAGTTGTGGGGTCAGCACTCCAATATTTATACTAATATCTGCCTTTGAAGTAGGCAAACCTCAAAGGAAAGTCTTTGTACTGCACAGACCATGCCTCTCCCTGTCCTGGCCCAAGACACATAACAAGGTATTGGAGACTGTATTGCGTGAGGTCAGGCATAGCCCTTTCAAGTGCAGGTGTCTGCACCTCCCTCCCACTCTAGCTCAGAAAGACTCATTAGGATATGCAGGACACAGTGCAGATCCCTTTGTGTCACTGTCTAGAGTGAATTCACAAACAGCCCAACTGTCAGTCTGACCCAGATGTGGATTCCGCAGCCAAGCAGAGGCACAGAATGGTTAAGCAACAAATTTCCCACTTTCTAAAAGTGGCATTTTCAAACTTATAATTAAAAAAACAACTTCACCAAAATATGTATTTTTTAATTGTGAGGTCAGAGACCCCAAACTCCATATCCATCTGCTCCAAATGGGAGGAAAAATTTAGTAGTATTTCACTATCAGGACATGTAAAACACACCAGTACATGTCCTACCTTTTAAGTACACTGCACTCCACTCATGGGGCTGCCTTGGGCCTACCTCAGGGGTGACGTACATGTTGTAAAAGGGAAGTTTTGGACCAAGTAAATGAGTACATTTGCCAGGTCAAACTGGCAGTTTAAAACTGCACACACAGAAACTGTGGTGGCAGGTCTGAGACATGTTTACAGGGCTACTCATGGGGGTGGCACAATCAGCGCTGCAGGCCCACTAGTAGCATTTTATTTACAGGCCCTGGGCACCTCTGGTGATCTTTACTGGGGACTTACCAGTAAATCAAATACGCCAATCATGGATAAACCAATCACAAGTACAATTTAGACAGAGAGCATATGTACTTTAGCACTGGTTAGCAGTGGTAAAGTGCCCAAAGTCCTAAAGCCAACAAAAATAGGTCAGAAAAACTGGGAGGAAGGAGGCAAAAAGTTCCAGTCCTATCATTCTATCTCTAACCCAAACCCTATTATACACACACAAGAGATCAAGAGCACAATCCTAACACAGACAAAACTCAAGAGAAAAAAGAAACAAAAGTTGTACTAACCTAATAATTACTGATCTTGGATTCAGGAGCAGGGTGCCACTCACCGCTAAAAGTGCTTCAATTCCATGTCAGGGGTTGAAAGACCTATATACAATCATTTACAATTACAACTACAATAACAACATATCACACTCACAAATTCTAACATATGTACAAGAAATCCACTTATATAAAAAAAAAAAACATGCCTTCTACACAGTTTATAAATATGCTTCACAATATGTTGTCAATGTATACTTTCAAACTGTATATTATGAGATGGAAGTGACAAAGGATCCTTTCTGACTAGGGCTCAGTTCTCTTGCATTCCATCATAGTGCAGAAACACAGTTGACATGTTTCACAGGTAAACTCCACGTTAACAAGGTTCCATTGGTCTTACTTTGAACAGCTTTAAGTTTATAAGATATGGTTCACAATATCTGAATGGTACAATGTAAGAAGGCCACTAGATTAATAGATAATTAACTAAGCAATAGATGCTCTGGGTACAGAATTAGTAATAAAAAAAGTCCAAGGGCTCAAAGGGGTTCTTAGGAGTTACTGTGCCGTGGATGCTATTAAATAATGAGGTTATTGAATACCAAGGTTGTCTAGTGTTGATTGCACCTCATACCTGGTTCTTCCGCTGCCCTACACTTCCTACTCCCTACAAACATGCATTTTCTGTAGAGCTTTCTGGCATTTTTCATTCTGGATGACAAATGTTATCCTGTTGCGCTATGATCACATTCTGTACTGTATACAGCTCGAGGGCCCCCAGATTGCTAAGCATTATAACATACTTTCAATTAAGTACAGGAGGTGCATATTCTCCATTGTAATGGTCACTAATTTTGTGCGAACATACATTGCGGATAAAATTATGCAGCACCCAAAAGATGTATGGAAATTATGTTTTACTCATTATTTCTCATTGCACATCAGCAAGTAAAGAGTCATGATTTGTTTTGATCCTATCAAATTTATCGTTTACATCACACTTCAGAGTGAATAAAAGTGCTTAATTTGTGCTTTTGTAACTGCTGACATTTTGAAAAATGTGAACAGTAAATTTTGTAGCAGTTTACATTTTGTTGTATGTTAAATATGACATCCATACAACTTTTCTTGCCCACTGTCGGAACCTCAGCAACATTGTCACATAGTTCACTTTGCAAAATCCTTTGACTTTGCAGTCAGAAAAAGAAAAGTAAACACCAATCTTAATTTTAAAAGAATATGCAGCAATTTGTCAGAAGACATAGCCTGACATTTGACCTCTGTCTTTGAACGTAAGAAAAATGTGACAAGATAAAAACAAAATGTAAAGGCATGTTTATATCTCATTCTCCTTCAGACCTCCAGCATATTTATTTTTGGGGGTGCTGTATTCCCCCTCCTTACCTTTGCTTTTTTATTTCACTAAAGCTGAGCTTTTTTAACCTCAACTTTTTTTCCTTTGCCAATGTTTTCTTATCTTTCTCTTCCTCTTTATTATACCCTTTTCTCCCTTTGCCTTTCTTCCTCTGGGTTAAAGTGTGAGGATGAAAAATAAGTGCTGTCCCCAAGGTTCAGTGCAGTGTCCACCACCAGCAACCACCGACAGAACTTAGGCACTGGAAACACTGTCTCTTTGTATTCACTTTCTAGATCCTGGAGGGTCCAGGTCTGCAAAGCACTTCACACTCCCCTCATCGGAAGAATTTTGAGGTTCTTGTGAACCCTTACACACTTGAATGTAATGAAAGGGACTTAAAGCTGCAACCAATGATACTGACATGGATGAGATAGTAGATAGTCCTTTTTTACAACCCCATTGAATTGGTGACAAGCCACAAAGGCAATACAAATTGGATATTTGCTCCTGTAGTTCTAAAGTATGAGCCAAATGCCTGGTGTGAGAAACTGGGGTATTGGTTGAGGGTGGTGAAAGTCCGACTTAGGCAACAAACACAATCGCCTTAGAATAAACCACAAAAGTCACTAAATTACCTGTGCTTAACCCTCTGTTAGCTTGACACAAAAGCAATGAAGAGTAACTTAGAGGCAACGTGTACAGTATTTATGCAACACAAAACAGTAATAAAGTGAAAACACAACACAAGACAAATCCCAAACCAATTTAGAAAAATAGAGTAAATTTCAAAAACAAAAATAACATCAGACTGACAAAAATCCAAAAAGTAGAATAGAAGACAGATTTTAAATTTTTTTGTGAAAATAGTACCTAAAACGCACAAATAACCACTCATGGTCATTTGGTCGTAGTAGTCCGGGGGAAAGTCACAAGTTTATGCCAGAGGTGATGGAGCATGAGGTGGATACAGGCACCAGGTTAATACCACTGAAAAGTTATCTTAGAAGTCCAGCGCAAAGTCCTCCGTTCGTGGTGTGGAGGAGGCCACAATGGGCTGGGCATGCACTGTGGATGGTAGTCACTGTAGCGCAAAGAGCTACAGCAAAGACTGTTCATAAACAGTCTTTGTTGTAGCTTCAGGTTGGCGGTCATTGTCAGTGGCTTTGGAGGTCCAACATTTATACCAGGTACCAGCAGTTATGTTGGTGCACTCCCAGTCCTAGCACACATCAGATTGGGGAAAGTTCTTCCCTTTGACAAGGCTCCAAACTGTCTAGGGACAAAAGGCAAAGCAGGCCTGGTGTCAGATTACTTTGTGTGTGCAGGAGGCAAAGCCCTTTGAAGTATAAGTGAGGGTAATTCCAGACCCTCCCCAGTCATCCTGCCAGGTGGCCAATCCTGTCTACACCTAATGCTCCTTTGTGTTACTGTCTGGAAGCAACACACAAAAACCAATAGCAGAGCCATTCACAGTATTGTGACCAAGGAAACTGGCAACAAGAACACATGGTTGAGACCAGAAAATGCCCACTTTCTAAAAATGCCATTTTTCTACAAGTGCCATTTTCAGGATTCTAACTTAAAATGCGACTTTACCATTAAAAAGGTTTTGAAATTACAATTCATCTGAGTGTAAACAGCAAATCCCTATCTGTTCCCAGTCTAAAGTTAGCACTTATTAAATGTATTAAGGAATCCCACTGTAAGTCAATGGGAGGGATAGGCATGCAGTAGTGAAAAACTATTTTAGGAGTTTTTCAAAGCCAGCACATGTAAAACTTAATAACACATGCACTACTTTCTAAATACAATGCACCCTGCTCTGTGAGCCCTTAGGGCCTACCTTAGGGTTTACTTATAAGTATTAAGAGCGAGGTTTAGGCCCAGGAAAAAGTTTAGTTTGTCAGGTCAAAATAGCAGTTTACAAATGCACATACAGACTGCAATGGCAGTCCTCTGACATGTTTAAAAGACTACTTTAATGGATGACACAATGAGTGTTGCAGGCCCACTAGTAATATTTATTTACAGGCCCTGACACATGAAGTAACATTTACTAGGGACTTACAAGTAAATTAAATATGACAATTAGGTGTGGGCCGGTTGTACTATATTTGCAAGAGAGAACACGTGCACTGGTTAGCAATGGTAAAGTGCCCAGAGTCCTAAAGTCAACAAAAAGAAATTCAACAGGAGGGGTAAAGGCAAAATGTTTGAGGAGAATACCTCACCACAAATGTCAAGTCTAACGCCTGTTTTCTTACAGTTGTCAAAGCGTTAC
Organism: Pleurodeles waltl; assembly: GCF_031143425.1. Taxonomy (NCBI): domain Eukaryota; kingdom Metazoa; phylum Chordata; class Amphibia; order Caudata; family Salamandridae; genus Pleurodeles; species Pleurodeles waltl. The sequence goes on along the minus strand of NC_090439.1, from coordinate 101,876,891 downwards.
AAGAGTGCATCTGAGAAATTATGACTGGTGCAGCTTCCTGTGAGCATTAACCTATGTAAACATTTACATATTTGGAAATCAATAAGAGTACTTTTTCCAAATAGAAAAATACAATGAAGAAGTGTGTTTGCCAGTGTCTTTTATTTTTTTCTTTCCCCAACATTTTTCAGTAGGAGCAACACATTTTCCTACAATTTCACAATTTATGGGGTGTGTGTTTCCCTTTCTACCCTGAAAATGTATTTACTTCTACCTTTAACAGAAGCAAATTTCAGACTTTTTCATAAAGGAAACCTACCTGCAAAAGCTTTCTGAATATCATAGTAAGGGTTCACTATAGTTGCACATGTATGCCTCCTGGAACTCTCACAACAACCACTGGGAGGTGATTTTCAGTCCCACATAAAATGATACCATGTAGGTGTCATTATATTTGTGAGTAAATTCACGTTTTGTGAATAACAAGGTTAACTGTGCAGTAAATGTTTCTTTGTACTTCTACACTGTAGTGTGCATGTACCTTTGTGAGAAGTGCCATGAGAGAAACAAGGCTTTTAAGACAAAAGTACATGTTAAATAAGTATTCATGGCACTAAGGGCTTGATTTAGAGTTTAACAGGTGGATTACTCAGTCACAAACGTGATGAACATCCAGACCCCCTTATTATAAGTGACAGAGGATATAATGCATTTGTAATAAGGCAGATAGGGTATCTGTCACATTTGCGATGTAATAACCTGTCCGTCAAACTCTAAATAAGGCCTCCAGTCAAGTGGCTAGTACCAAGCTCAACAACCCCTTTTTGCAGTTTTTAATTGAACTCATGAGTTTTGTACCTAATGCTATTCTTCTGCTGCCTTGTATCACATTCAAATCTTGCACTTTAAATACTTACACATATTCCACCTCTAGTGACTGAAAGCCACTACAATGTTTCTGATTTAGATAATAAACAGCTATTTCATGTAGGGACAAAAGTTTGAATAACATTTATATATAAAATAATCTTGTGTCTCTCTACAAGCCCCAGGCTCATCCTTGTCACAAACACCTCAACTACCCTTTGACTATCATGCAAACATTTCCCACAACCAATGCCTAAGTCTGCCATGTTTACTATTAATTCTAGGCTCCCTTTCATGAAACTCATTTATTTCTTGGTAGAAGCTTAATATCCAAAGCCAGGATTCACACCTTACTATATAAGGCCCCTCCAAAGGAGACATTTTCAATATTTACTCCATTAGCTGCCTGGTATATACTAACTGAGGCACTTAAGAATGCTATAAATAGAATTTTCAAATACACAAAGGCATGAATTTTTCTACTAACAGGACCAACTTATCTAATGATAATGCACTGTATGTGGTAGTTAGAGAAAACTGAGTAAGGTGAAAGTGGATACAATTCTGCAAACGCTCTTAGGCATTATACTCCTTTGTGTATATGTCCAATTGGGAATATTTGTCATTTTGAATATGAATGTAACATTTGCTATTGGCCTGGTGACAAATTACACTAAATTTAAGGCCAAGCTGAATAGCAAACATTTCTTTGATTAATGTTGCCCTCTGAAACACCACAGAAGAGCTCTAGATAAGCAAAGCAGTCTTCGTGCTGACATACCTCTGAGTCAAATTTGATCCCTTCTGGGACAACATCTCCATCATCAGTAAATTAGAGTCTGTTTCCCTCTCCCTCACCTCCACCATACTGTGCAAAACTGCACCAACTGTGGAACATAATAATGACAAGGTCATCAGCCACAAATATGCGGGGCCTTGCAGCCCCCCTGCACTCCAGGGACCACTACCTCCCCGGGAAACATCTTTATTTTAAATGAGGGACACCCATATGGTCTGCCGCACAGCCCTGGGGATCACCACCTCCCTAGGGCTAAATACTGAATTTGTGCAGAGGGAGAGTGCAGCGCCTCCCCTAGCCCCGGGGGCTGCCACCCCCACAGCTGAAATAAATAATGAAGGGGGTCCGTCACGGACACTCGGGAACCACCGCCTCCTCAGGGTAAAGTTAAAGGTTGGAGGGGTGTTGCATACCCGCCCTTGTGGAACCAAGGACAGATGGGCAGGCCCCAGGGGACACATTGCCCCCTCCTCCATTTAATGAAGGCTGGGCCCTGGGGGATGAGGTCAACAGGGCCAAGACAGCCTGGGTAGGGGGGCTGTGGGGCCCTCCTTCCCCCATTGAACTGTAGTGGGCCCCAGATGATGGGGTTCCCCTGGGCCGAAATCAGCTGGGGTGGGGGCCACACGGTCCCCCTCCTCGACATTAGCCATTTACCCGATGCAGTAGCACTTAGTAACTAACCAGCAGAAAGTACTCCAGTTGGATAGACATTTTGTACAAAAACTGTGAACTCTTGTTGGATAAACGGGCAGATGAGATTCAGTTCTAGCCATGATGCTCATTTCACAGAAAGTAAACCTCAACAGGAAGTACTCTTACAAATATAAACATAGCCGGTGTCCCAGTTGAAGCTCCACTTCTGGAAAGGACAAATGATCCTAACTCCTGGTTTTGGTGAAGGCAAAGGAAGTGTGTTTATGCCGCAATTCCATATTAAAAAAATGATCCGAAATCCTTTGTGGAGGTGAATGCATCTTTTATTTATTGAAGCGCAATGTGTATGTGACTGTGTTGAGTGATTTCTTTCTTGTCCTTTTCTGGTGAGAGCAGAGTCCATGGTTCTCCCTTTAAATTGCTGTGAGTATGCAAATGTGCAAATCACCTGGAAGCTCCACCTGATTGTCCCCGCCCCATCCACCTCAGTAGCTTTATGCCAGGATGATGGACAGTTTACCAAAGGGCCCAACAGTGAGTTTCCCACACATTTTGGTGGCAGGTTCTTGATGCCAAGGGATATGAGGGATATGTGGGTATCCCCACCAAAGAAGCACTTACGTCATATAGCTAAGAGGAGGGACCATGGTTTGGTGGAAATGTACATATTTGCAGTCTCGTTGGCCTCTCCCTAGCAGGATTCATGTTATTAAAGACTTTTGGAGAAAGATGAACAAAGAAAAATCACATTGCCAAATGCACACAAGGTTGCTGGAGACATTTCCTCATGGTGCATTAGGCAGCTGTAGTGTAGAATGCACACTGGACATTTACCCAACAAGGTAGGACTTACTAACTAAGCAGTAGAAAGTACTTCATTTGGGTAGACATTTTGTGTAAAGCTGTGGACTCTTGTTGGATAAATGGTCAGGTGTGATTCCTTTGAGGTCTAGTCACTCACAAACCCACATAGACACTCATGCACCCACTCACAGACACACTCAGATACTCACTCAGACACTCATGCACCCACTCACAGACCCACTTAGAGGTTCATGTACTCAAACACAGACCCACTCAGACACTCACACACCTACTCATAGACCCACTTAGACACTCATGCACCCACTAACAACCTACTCGGTCATTCATGCACTCACTCACAGACCCTCTCAGACATTCATGCACACACTCAGAAACACACTCAGGCTCACTCACAGACCCACTCAGAGACTCATGCACTCACTCACAGACACACTCAGAAACGTATGCACTCACTCACAGACACACTCAGAGACTCATGCACCCACTCAGAGACCTACTGAGATACACACTCATTCACGGATCCACTTAGACGCTCACGCACCCACTCACAGACCCACTCAGAGACTGACACACTAACTCACAGACCTACTCAGACACTCACACACACACTGACAGACCCACTCAGACACTCTTATACCCATTCACAGACCTACTGAGACAGTTATGCAAGCATGCATGAGTGCCTGAGTGGGTCTGTGAGTGGGTGCATGAAGGTCTGGGTGGGGCTGTGAGTGGATGCACAATGGTCTTAGTGGGTCTGTGAGTGGGTGTGTGAGTAGGAGAAAGATTGAAAGACAGAAATTAATTGAGAGACAGAGAAAGAGAGGGAGATGGCAAGAGATAGAGTTTTTTAGGCTTTGATAAATGACATACTTAGAATGAGATATTTCTGGAAGAATTGAAAAGAAAATGTATTTGTCAATTAAAAAGAGAGCGATTGCCTTTCAGTATGAAGCTTAAACTTTTGAAGTTTAAAAGAAATTAAATAAGGAAAATAACCACAGACACACCTAGAGTAAAACCCTCAACTTTAAGTGTGAGGGTATGTGACCCTAACCATTAGGCCATAGGTGACTCCTTACAGTGATGCTTCCATACATGCCTATGACAGTCGACCCAGGCGTGTGATTCCAAAGAAGCATGAATGTTCCATCACTAAGAAGGTTTAACAATCAAACACTAGCAAATAAACAAACACTCTGCCAAGTGATACTAGGATTTGAACCTTCAGCCTACTGAGTGACAGCACAAGATCTAGAACATTAGGCCAGGAGTGATTCTGTTCCACTCTGCATCCAAACGTAACTATAACATTGGCACGAAACATCTTGCTAGTCTGACTCTTAGAATCATTGTAAGAAGAGAACATTGCAATAACAATATTTCTCTCTCTTCCATCCCTTTCTGGGATAGAAGAGCGAGAGAGACAGGACCGCGGGGGGAGCCTAAAGGCCCCGGCAGTCCTAGCCAGCTCCCCACATCCTGGGGGAGCCGGCACTGCTCGAAAAAAAGCAGGGAGCTGCATTAAATAGCACCTCCCAGCTTGTGGGAGCAAAGTTTTCATCTGTTTCCCTGCACGCATATTTGCATGCAGGGAAAAAGATGAAAACTTTGCTTTCTGCAAGTGAGAGCTGTTTGACGACTCTCACTTGCAGAAAGTGAAGTGTTTGCTCTGACATGGCAGGTCCTGCCAAGTCAGAGCAAACAGCTATGTCCCGGGGTGGGCTATGTCCCTGGACATGGCAGGAGATGGCCTGGGCCAGCATTGGCTCCATGAGGTGGGGCCCCTTCAACCTGTACAGCCCTGGAGAGGTGGTGGTCCCCAGGGCTCAGTGGTTTGCAAAGGACCCCCTTCATTCTTTTATTGTAGCCCTGGGGAGGTGGCGGTCCCCAGGGCAGTGGGGGGGCCACGTGCCTCTCCAAACACAAAATATCTTTGGCCCCGGGGATGTGATGGTCCCTTGGGCTGCGGGGGAGCTGGAGGGCCCCCGGCATTACATTAAGTTAATGCCCTGGGGAGGTGGCGGCCCCTGGTGCTGCAGGGGGGCAGGTGGCCCCCTCGCATTACATTTTATTAATGTCCAGGGAGGTGTCATTCTTCTTGGCTGTGGGGGGGGCAGGCCGCCACCACACATACCTTATTAGTTTAGCCCAGGGAAGCATTGGTCCCCGTGGCTTTGGCAAGCCTAGAAGGGCAGCCCTGTGCGCTCCCTCCTTCGTTTTTGGGATGCCGCTGAGCCTTGACCCACCCGTCGGCTTCATTAAAAGGGTGGGAACCATTTTTTTCAAACATCAGAAAAATGTGTGTATTTTTCTGAAATTACAAAAAAATGCTTTTAAGCCCTGATCGAGTTCCTCTCGGATCCCAGCACCAGAGCTAATGGGTCAGGGTGTACCTACCCTGGCCCCTTTTCTTTATTTTAATCTTTTGTTCTGGGACACAGCTGAAGCCAAGTCCCAAGATGGCTGCCAGCACTTCCTCGTTGAAGTGTTGACAGCCAATCAGATATCTGCCCTGGGACAGACTGATCCCCGGAGGATCGTTGTCCCTGTGCATCTATATTTTTAAAACTCTACTTACTTCAAAACAACTGAACAGTTTTACACCAAATCAGAAGAAGCACGCTTTCTGGACCAAGATATAGCTTTCTGCCAAATTTGGTGTAATTCTGTCCAGCGGTTCGTGCTGTAGTGGTGTTCAAAAATCTGAAAATCCCATTGACTTAAAATGGGGAAAAAGTGTTTTGGGATCCCCCCTTTTTCTTGGCCCCTGCTTGACAGATCACCCTGAAACTTTCAACACAGCAGCTGAACTGACCAAAGTATACATGTTAAACATTTTATGAAGATTCGTCAAGCAGAGCCAAAGTTATTGACAAAACACAAACACTCTGTCTGTGGAAAAAATCGTCCTAGCTATAACTACCTAGTGGTGACCACCACTAGGTAATACAAACATACACACACACACAGACACACATATAGGTCTGTAATAACGTTAGAAGTGTAGTTTGAGACTTCCAATGATTATCTGTTGTGGGTGTTTGTCCCCTCGGAAACAGCCTCCTCATTAAATGCCCCTAAGCAGTTCCCATTTAATAGTACATATTACTCATTATCCAGCCATTCACCCTTGTTCCTCCCAAATTTACTATGAAACCCTATCACTACATCTGTGGAGATCTCTGCCACCTTGAACAATTTGAGGACTGGCACAATAAGATGCTCAACAAATTAAGTATTTCTGCAACTCCAAAGGTAATCAAATCCTTCTCCTACCAAATAATAACCATGCCCAATTGCACATTGGGTAAATTGTCAAAAACGAAAGAAAAACAGAAACCCTTGACCTCAGCAGTAGTATTCACAAAGCTATACATCGTTTTGTTACTTTATTTATCACTTGTATTGTTACGTAAGTAAAGAAGCATAATTTGCTATTGCCTGAATGTCGCCATTTACAGTTAACTGTGTGCCTTCCAAATGACTGAGGGGATGAAGGAGACACCAGTATGTGACCACACAATTACCCTGTGAGGGGAGGACTAATAGCATCTGCTTCACTACTGCAAGCAGCCGGATACTTCTTTGATAATTAGAGCAGAGGAAATATATGTGCCAATTTCTGAATAGAAGAGGAGTGAAAGTGTGGCAGACAGGAGTACAAAGAGGGGTTTTAGGGTGGATGTGGGGTACTTCATTACAGGCGTATCTCTTTTTATTACAAACAGTTTACAGGTGGTTTGTGTCAAGTCCCTGCATGACATTCATCTCACTACAGCAGCAAGACAATAAAGGCTGGGGTTATCGGCAAGATATTTGGAACAAAGACTAATCGGAGAGTCTGTGCAGGATATTGCCATGTGGGCTTTAGATTCTCACGGTTGATTGGTGGCGTTGTACAGAGGCAATCCTACCAAAGTGGTCCTTTGATTGGAAGCAGCAGGGACAAGGAATGACTGCTGGAAAGTAGATAAGCTTTGCTTTGCTTTTCTGGTGTTGGTGTGGTGTCTTATTGTCCACCCTCTTCCCTTACTGAGTAAACTGTTTCAAGAAATGCCCTATTTATCAGGTAAAATATTTGAGATTTAGTATTGGCTTTCATCTATAGGTTGCCTAAAGTCTGATTGTCCATTAGGATTTAGAAAGGGGCCCGATGTATAGAGCTACGGTCACAAACCAGTTTTTTGCACACCACCTGTTTTGCAACCAGGGATTCATTTGGTGAGTCTACAGATGTCCTGATCAGTTGCAGGCAAAAATGGCATTCTCAGCCAGTTGCAATACTCTCTGCCTATTCATATTCATGGACACGCAGCACTTTGAGACCCCCAGCAAATGCATGTGTGCATAAGGATGGAGGCCTGACAAGGATAGTTAAACTCCATTCCTACGTTTGCATTCCTACTTTTTTTTACAGCTTCCTGAATGGCTTAAATCCAGAGAACAACATTGAGCGAGCATGTACTAGGCCCCTCAACCATTGTCTCCTTCATCCAAGGCTGCCAGCCACCATTTTCAAAGTGGAAGCTATTTCACGGGGCACTTCCCACTTAAGGAATCATTTGGCATTCCATGTCAGATGTTGGTGGCTATTACTGGTTTGTGACATCGCCTACCATCCCAAATTATTGACACATTGCATTCTAAATCGCAAATAAGAGAGGATGCCTCTTTTAAACCTCCTCCTATTTGCCATTGAGCCGCAATAGCACATTACAATACAATCCTTTGAGCTTGTCAAGCCAATGGTTGTGCGAAAGGTGGACTTTGCGACCTCAAAATAAATTCATTGATCGGATCCATAGGGTGGCCTCTTCCTCCAATTACATGTTCTTTTTAAGACTGATAAGTAAAGATGTATTCAGTCAATGCAAACATTTTGTTCACTTAGGTGCACAGAAATGTACTTATGATTCAGCATTAGTGGAATTTTGCACACAAAAATTGCTCTTATGAGGATGGAAAATCTACCAAAGAGGTGGATTTTCCCTCATAGTAAGTTTAGTATAAGTTGAGTGAAAAGAAGAGGAAAGGGTCGTGTGGGCGCGATAAATATATTTCATTCAACCTTTGAAATTTGTGGGATTCATAAAAGTTTGCATGAAGTTTGCCACTCTCCAAACACGTGCAGTTACACCAACTAAATTTTGGAGTGTTTTTGGAAGATGGGAAACAGGAAGAACCTCCACTTAACTTTATACCATTGAACATGGAATACACTGGTCTGATGACTATAACAATGGCGAAAAAGGATCTACTTGAAGGGTCATTCTTATCAAGCGCTCTGCGTGAAGTATTTATGCTGGGTAAAATACACCAAAAAGCCAGCCATATTTGGTGTGGCAAATAGACAGACTTTGGGAAGAGTTGGTAATACAGTTTTGAAGAGAGTCTCCAAACATATTGTTAAGGATATGCCTATGGTCAGATGGTGGGGAGATAGCAAACAGTAGGAGACCTTTTTTTAAATAATATGGGCCAGATTTACAAGGCTGTAGTGCCTCCTAGTGCCACATTAGCGTCATTTTTTTAACGCTAATGTGGCTCAACGATGCAAATATCGCAGCTCCATATTTACAAAGCAGAACAATGCATGCATTGCGCCACTTTGTGACCCCTTGCGCCACGTTATGCCTACTGCAGGCTTCGTGTATGCAAGGAGGGCATTCTGGCATTAGGAGGTCCGCAAAAATGGCACGATAAAATCTACAAGATTTTATTGCGCCATTTTTAACGTCTGCTCAAAGCAGGTATTAAAACGACGCACCCATTAAAATCAATGGGCCTCCTTGCACTCTGCTGCACTAGTGTCAACATTTTTGACGCTAGTGCAGCAAAGTGACAAAATAGCGTCAAAAATTGTGACGATATTGGTCTAATGTGCACCATGGTGCACCTTATTGTAAATACGGCGCACCCATGGTGTCATTAGGTGGAGGTTGGGGGGGGGGCGCAAGAAATCTGGAGCATCAGTGCTGATGCTGCAGATTCTTGTAAATCTGGGCCTTTATTCCTAGCATTTGAAGAGACTTGGGAGACCTATGGGATAGAATTTGATCAATTTCTTTAATATGTTAAAAGTTTCATGAATAACAAGAGAGATTTAGACCACGTTCCTAGAAAAACCCACAAAACATGCTTAATATCATAAATGCCAGGCTTAGAAGGCAGTAAGTGATAGATTATGAATCTTTATGCAGCACTGATACAAGAAAGGGAAGGGGATACAAACTGGGCCAGAGAAAATGCAGCTAACCACAAGGGGACAGCATCCTATTGGTGGAGTTACAGAGTGATACTAAAGCTTTAAACTACTACAAAGGCCTCCAGATAGTGGATCTTGGAGCCAAAAGGGAATTCCTCAGGTCACTGGGAGTCACTATAGCAGAGTCTGAGATGACACACCGGTGCTCCTTATTCTCTCAAGGGACAGTTGAAATCCTGAGCAACTGTGAATACTGGTCAGGGTCTTGCTCCCACTTGTTAGGAGCATGACACAAAAGTAAAGAGTAAGGTGGCAATCCACTTTAAGTGAATGAACTATAAAGTGCTTTGGTGCTTAAAACACCAGCAAGACAGAACTACCTTTCTCAGGATCAGAGCCTGCCATTCAAAGAACTCACCACCGACACCTGGATTGCCTGCAAGCAAACCCAACCTGTAGAATCACTAAACTTGTGACATATTTATCCACAAAAAGTGTTGCTGTCATTTACTATGTTGCATGCATTGTATTGTTATTGTAATTTTCAAGGATCTTCACATCCTCAAAGGGATAGATGTAGCAATGTTATGACTGTGTGAATACCAGAAACCATTGGCTGAGTCTACCTGGAACAAGGCATGGAAACAGGTCAAGTGCATATCACCCAATGTGTGTTTCAAATTAATCCAATCTCACTATTAACACAAAACGCACCTTACCCCTGGAATGTTAGCTATGAGTTACCCTGATAAAACATACGCTTGTGGCAGATGTAATGCAAGTGGCACTGATTTTCTGCATGTGGTGTAGCGATACCTGCAGGTGGATTAATGTTATGACAGGGCAGTGTAAATCAATGGCTGTCGGGTATATTTCCCACAAAAGAAAATATAAAATGGAAATAAGACTGGTACAGTAGGGCTTAATCCTGGCAAAGAGACTAAAGCTATATACTGGGCGAGCCCCAGAGTCACTAAGGCTGAACATTCTAAAAAAGACTTGGTGGAATGGACTATAGTGAATGAGATACATATAAAAATCAGACAAGACATTGACAGAAAACCTGGCTGATTTGGCTGAAATATTGGCAAAATAAATATCACCTTGAACGACAAGGCAGGAGAATGAACGAGAGAGACTCAATTTAAAGAATATATAATGTCCTATTAATTTAACTCGGGATGGTGGGGGTAGACATATATGATTGTTGTATACTTTAGGAGATTGTAAAATGTAAAATTTCATATGCTTATTTTTTAATGATACAGCATTGATTGAAGTCCACCAGTGGTTATATCTGTTATAGTTGAAATTTCTATAAGAAGAATGAAAGAACAGTGTGTGGAAATGGGTTTCATCACAAGATAGAAGAAGCAGTTGAAAAGTAAATAGGATGAGGCATTAAGTAAAAAAACGATTGACTTTGCCAATGCTTGTTTTCAATGGTATGTAAGTGCTGCCAAGCATCGAGAGCAGGTGGGGTGCAAAATAGAAGATGCTATTGCAAAAATGTAAATAAAAAAAGACAGAATGGGCACAGGAATTAATGTACCAGCTTGGGTTGATGGTGGGAGATTGTAAGAATAGTAGCAGCACAAAAGGAGAGCGCAAGCAACAGACAGCATACAGGCGTGAGACCAAGAAAACGTATGCTTTCCCATGGAGTGCTAAAAGAAGCAGCACACTGAATGCAAGCAGCTTCAACAGTGGAAGGATACAAGTTAACCAATCAGAACAATACAAGAACGAAATACTTCCGAGCAAGACCAACACAGTAATATGCGGAGAGCTGTTGAATTTAGGCCTGGATGAAATTGAAATTATGCTGGTTTAATTCTCGTAATTTCTGAAATTTTATATTATGCTTGCTATGCAAAATTCATGGAATTATGCGATGTTACCACTTCACAATATTATGCGATAGAAATGTACCACAAGTACGCCATTCGCAGTAGAAATTCACCATGAGCGCACAGATACAACAGAATGTGAGTGGCTGTTGTTGCAGTGATTTTATTTTCCTCCTTTTTTTTAGCACAAAACGCAAACTCACATCAAAAACCGATGCAAGGATGGATGTTGTGCTAAACTATAATGTGAAATGAGGGATTTGCATCTCTTGTAATGATGCACAATTTTGAGTGATTTTGCAGATGTTTCACGTAATTACTTGAAAACAAATTATGGCAATTTTGCACACCGCAAATTGACTATAGCAAAAAGAAGGAAGATAGATAACAAAGCTATCCAATCATGAGCAAGAGGACAACCCAAAGCTCACTCTATGTATATTTGAAACATGAGGTCTGGCCAACAGACATCTAAAGATTTTCGTAGCCCAGAAACACCCAGAGGAGAAGTAAAGACAACAAAAAAAGTAAAGTACAGCACTAACTGTTAAACTGAGGATTTCTATTGATGGAAATCTGCCTTGTGCAAGTTTTGTGGAACACGCATATGTTATGCTATGAAGATCGTCATTTTTCGGATGCAACGTTATGGTTTTGTGAATACTCAGAAATGCATAGGTCTAAGCTACACGTATACTTATTTCTTCTCTATCAAGTTTACAACTCTGACCTATTGTGACTAAGATTTTTTCAAAACTTCGAGGGCACTGCATGAGCAAAGGATGTAATGAGGTTCTGTGCTAATGGGCTGGGTTTCAAGATTAATTGCATGCATGCAAGATTAAATGCATGCTTGCACCAATAAACAGAGCCTGGTCTGTGCTAAAAGCAATATGTACAGTAGGCACTTCCTAGGAAAAATATGGAGATATGCTGGAAAACGCAGATCCAGTACTTAAGCAACATAAAATACTGCACAACAAAATAGTATATGCCCACCATATCGCATGCATTATATCGCATGATAATTACAATGTATCTACTACATCGATTTAACTACTGCTTCACAAGGGTCAGTCCAGGCAAGTAGATGTGGAGATAGCACTAATAATTATAAACTTACCATGACAATGTACTCGATGCAATATTATTGTAGACTGATATTATCGACTCGGGTGCCATAAAACAATACAGTATAGCGATGGCTTAACTATTTGCGACTTGTAACGAGTTTGTCCCACTCGCATTCTCCTTCAAGATTAATTTAGGAGATACGAAACTTTGTATGTCTACTTCAGGCAATGCACAGTCCGTTAACATTTGCAGGTTAGAATCTCATTAAAGCCTTCTCGTCGGTTGAGAAGACAGTATAGGGATGCCGCCTGCGAGGGGAGGAGGGATGAAGACAACATGGAGGCGGTCAGAAACCGGGTGCGTCGGGTAACCTAAAGACAGATGGGGAAGTAAAAGGGGATCCTAAAAGAAGTAAACAAAGACTTGTGGCTGCAGTTTCTACTCAGTCCGTGTTTGCTTTAAAATGAACGTCCCTTCTATTTTGAAACGATCGTTTATTTACATGAGTTTACTTGTTAAGAATCTAGGCCTTTTTAGGTGCCTATAACTGTAGGTAGATTATTTGTGCTCCGTTCCAGTCAGTAGTAAAGACAATCTCCAGTGATCCAAATTTGAAGCCAAGGCTTCTAGGCAGTTAACCTTTCCTTTCAAGGGCCTATTTTGGATGGTACTAGTATGTTTAGAAGGAAAAACGAGTAACTGAATATGAAAGACGCCTGGGAACAAAGAAATCACAGCACCAAGCGGACTCTAGGGAAGCTGGTTGTTATCTTGTCGTACCTTAATATCATAACCAAAATGTAGAGGGCAAAAATGTCATATTTAGTGCATATCGGGAACTATAGATTTACTATTCATAACCTAACATCTACCTACCTTGAACATATATATAGTCAAAGAACATATCTAGCGTTAGGAATACAAAACCTATACATACTTACCTGTTGATATTTTTGTCCTCGATATCTTGGCTATAACATTAGGATAAACAGATATTTGCCACTAGGTATTCAGGACCCACGCCAGTAAGATGGAGACAGTGTGGGTACTGTGTGGTAGGACGACAAATGAAATGGACAAGTTGGATCCGTTTGACTTTCCTCTCTATGCATTATATTTTAAAATATAGGGGGTGATTCTAACCCTGGCGGTCGGTGATAAAGCGGCGGCCAACCCGCCAACAGGCCGGCGGTCCAAAAAATTGAATTCTGACCCTGGCGGGAACCGCCAACACAGCCCGCCACATTAACACTCCGACCGCCACCGCGGTACAGACAAACAGCGCGGCGGTCACCGCCAACAGGCAGGCGGCAGACAATGTGCCGCCCACAGTATCACAACTCACCAATCCGCCACCTTTTCCGGGGCGGGAGCCCCGCCGATAAAAACACGGCGGAAACAGACTACGGACGGGAAAACGCTCACCAAAACACACTCCACGAGTACGGAGGACAGCATGGAAACCGAATTAAACATCCTACCTGCACTCGTCTACCTGCTCATCTATCACGAGTACGAACTCCGGCGCAGATGACAACGGTGAGTACTGCACCTACGACACACGGGAGGGGGGAGGAGGAAAGGTTACGGGCACACACATATGCGACCCCCACCCCCCCAAACTTTGTACACACCAATGCAGAACAACAATGCACAGTGACACCACCCAAACCCCCCTGAAAAATGCAAAGACATAATTAAATTGTGAACCAAATTTTTATATAAAAAGTAGACTCAGACGTATCGGCAACTATGCAAAATATCCATAACAAAATAATACTATACACACTGCCATGGCGAACCGAGGCAATTAGTCCGCTACATCCAAGTCAAATGGAACAGTCCGTGGGCTACAGTGTAGCGACACTAGGGCAAAGCCCACACAGGAGACCTGAGTCCTTTGGAGAGAACACTGCAGGGGCATCTGATGAAAATACTACAGGCACCTCAGGGGGAAGGGAAGGGGGGGGGCACCACAGCCACATGAGTCCACGACGCAAGATCCACGAAGGGGCCACCATGCCCACTGTGCCATCCTGGGGAGTGCAAAGCCACAGTCTCTCAAGTCTCTACAGTGGGTGGCTTGCCCACTGTACCATCCTGGGGAGTGCAAAGCCACAGTCTCTCAAGTCTCTACAGTGGGTGGCTTGCCCACTGTACCATCCTGGGGAGTGCAAAGCCACAGTCTCTCAAGTCTCTACAGTGGGTGGCTTGCCCACTCTGCCATCCTGGGGAGTGCAAAGCCACAGTCTCTCAAGTGGATAACAGTCTCCACTGGTCAAGGAGGAGGCATGGTGGGCACAGTGAACCATAAACAGTGCTTGAGATGAAGGGGCCCAGCGGAGCGGTGCTTGAGATGAAGGGGCCCAGCGGAGCGGTGCTTGAGACGGCGGGGCCCAGTGGAGCGGTGCTTGAGATGAAGGGGCCCAGCGGAGCGGTGCTTGAGACGGCGGGGCCCAGTGGAGCGGTGCTTGAGACGGCGGGGCCCAGCGGAGCGGTGCTTGAGACGGCGGGGCCCAGCGGAGCGGTGCTTGAGAAGAAGGGGCCCAGCGGAGCGGTTCTTGAGATGAAGGGGCCCAGCAGAGCGGTGCTTGAGACGGCGGGGCCCAGCGGAGCGGTGCTTGAGATGAAGGGGCCCAGCGGAGCGGTGCTTGAGACGGCGGGGCCCAGCAGAGCGGTGCTTGAGACGGCGGGGCCCAGCGGAGCGGTGCTTGAGATGAAGGGGCCCAGCGGAGCGGTGCTTGAGACGGCGGGGCCCAGCGGAGCGGTGCTTGAGACGGCGGGGCCCAGCGGAGCGGTGCTTGAGACGGCGGGGCCCAGCGGAGCGGTGCTTGAGACAGCGGGGCCCAGCGGAGCGGTGCTTGAGAAGAAGGGGCCCAGCGGAGCGGTGCTTGAGATGAAGGGGCCCAGCGGAGCGGTGCTTGAGACGGCGGGGCCCAGCGGAGCGGTGCTTGAGATGAAGGGGCCCAGCGGAGCGGTGCTTGAGACGGCGGGGCCCAGCGGAGCGGTGCTTGAGATGAAGGGGCCCAGCGGAGCAGTGCTTGAGACAGCGGGGCCCAGCGGAGCAGTGCTTGAGATGAAGGGGCCCAGCGGAGCGGTGCTTGAGACGGCGGGGCCCAGCGGAGCGGTGCTTGAGATGAAGGGGACCAGCGGAGCGGTGCTTGAGATGAAGGGGCCCAGCGGCGCGGTGCTTGAGACGGCGGGGCCCAGCGGAGCGGTGCTTGAGATGAAGGGGCCCAGCGGAGCGGTGCTTGAGACGGCGGGGCCCAGCGGAGCGGTGCTTGAGACGGTGGGGCCCAGCGGAGCGGTGCTTGAGATGAAGGGGCCCAGCGGAGCGGTGCTCTTCTGCACGGCGGGCCCTGTTCAGCGGTGCTCTTCTGCACGGCGGGCCCCTGTTCAGCGGTGCCTATCTTCACGGCGGGCCATGTTCAGCGGTGCTCTTCTCCACGGCGGGCCCTGTTCAGCGGTGCTCTTCTGCACGGCGGGCCCTGTTCAGCGGTGCCTATCTTCACGGCGGGCCCTGTTCAGCGGTGCTCTTCTGCACGGCGGGCCCCTGTTCAGCGGTGCCTATCTTCACGGTGGGCCCTGTTCAGCGGTGCTCTTCTCCACGGCGGGCCCTATTCAGCGGTGCTCTTCTGCACGGCGGGCCCTGTTCAGCGGTGCTCTTCTCCACAGCGGGCCCTGTTCAGCGGTGCTCTTCTGCACGGCGGGCCCCTGTTCAGCGGTGCTCTTCTCCAAGGCGGGCCCTGTTCAGCGGTGCTCTTCTGCACGGCGGGCCCCTGTTCAGCGGTGCCTATCTTCACGGCGGGCCCTGTTCAGCGGTGCTCTTCTCCACGGCGGGCCCTGTTCAGCGGTGCTCTTCTGCACGGCGGGCCCTGTTCAGCGGTGCTCTTCTCCACGGCGGGCCCTGTTCAGCGGTGCTCTTCTGCACGGCGGGCCCTGTTCAGCGGTGCACATCCAGTAGGTTCAAGGGAGCCAGACCTGGCCTGGACTCCGTGCTCAGACGCCCTCCGGCCGTGATGTTCCTGGGCCCTTCGGTGACGGGTCCTGGGCCCTTTGGTGTCCTCCTTTCCAGCTGGGATGTGGCATGTGGGGCCCACCTGCTCCGCGCTCCTGCTGGCTGACGTCTCCGCCCTGCTGCCCTTACGCTCCTTAGATGGGGTTCTCGGGCCCTTGCCTCCCCTAGACGTTGTGGCTGGTGAAGTGGGCGAACTCTGCTCCTTGGGGGCAGCCGTGTCAGTCTTCGCACGGCGGCCCTTGTGTTTCCTGGTCCTCTTGCCGGGGGGGGGGCTGGATGTGTCCTTGCTGCTGATGGAGGTGTCACTGCTGGCAAAGGGTGGGCTCCAGAACCCATGCACAACAGTGACACCCGAAGTTGGGCTGGTGGTGGCTGTGGTGCTCTTGGGACTCTTTGCAGATGGAGGGGGTAGGTCATCGGAGGGGAAGAGGTCAAGATTAGCCAGGAAAAGTTTTTTAGGGCCAAGGTAAAAGGTAGGAGAAGTGGAGATGGAAGTGGAGGAAGAGGATGTGGTTGTAGGAGAGTCAGGTGTGCTGTCATTGGGTGAAGGTGCAGGTGCTGTAGGCTGTTGTGAGGTGGATGTCTGTTGGGTGGGTGTCTGCCTGCGTTTGTGTGTCTTGGAAGAGGGGGTGACAGACACAGTGGGAGAGGACACAGGGGACGTGTAGATGGCAGTGGGGGTGGTGACTGCACGCGTGCGGACTGTACAGGAGGGTGTGGTGGTGATGGAAGCACTGGCTGATGTTGGTGTGCATGCAGGTGTGAGTGGAGACGTCACAGGGAGGGAGGAGGGAGACGAGGAGGAGGGGGACACAGGGGTGGTAGTGACTGTTGGGATGTCTGCATCTGTGTGTTGCTTGGGTGAGTGTTTGTGGGATCTGTGGTGCTTGTGTCTGGATGAGCTGCCCTTGGGTGTTGAGGTGTGTGCAGGCCGGTCAGATGGTGTGGATGGGATAGGCTGAGGAACAGGAGACAGAGACAGGGTGGAGGCAGTCAGAAGAGGGAGGCTGGAAACAGGGACAATGGCTGCCGTCGGTGCTGAGGCCAGAGCATTGAACGATCGTTGATGGGCAGCCTGACCCGAATGAATGCCCTCCAGGTAGGCATTGCTCCGATGCACCTTCCTTTCTACCCCCTGGATGGCATTCAAAAGGGTAGTCTGCCCAACAATGAGTGTCCTGAGGAGATCAATGACCTCCTCACTGAGGTCAGCAGGGGTAACAGGGGCAGGGGCTGAGGTGCCTGGGGTGAAGGAGACGCCCGCCTTCCTGGGTGAGCGGGCACGGAGCGTAGGCTGAGGGGCTGCTGGGAGGGCGGGGCTGGTGCGCTGGGTGGCGGCTGTACCTGTAGAGGCGGGGGGCCCGGATGTTGCCGCCACCGCTAGGGAGCTCCCATCCGAGGACGTGTCGCTGTCGCTGCTCTCACCAGCGGTCCCCGTCGTGGTGCTCCCCTCGCCCTCCGGCTCACTTGGGCCCTCGGTGTCTGTTCCTGTGCCCACCGGGGCCTTGTGGCTTGCAGCTCCCTCGTGCTCCGATGCCAAATCTCCTCCGCCTGATGATGCTAATGCACACATGCACAAGAAGATGAAGAAGAAGGGTGGGGGGAGAAAGAGAAGACCTGGTTGAGTGCATGCAATGTCAACACCGTTGGCGGAGAGGACAGACACAGGAGCCGCATGCACTAAGCCGCGCATTCGGGGCACACTACTCAGTACTTCTGACTCGGACAACAGGTCAGGAGACGACAAGCGCGCACATGTGTGAGGCTGGACCATCAATAGCTGGACTTGTCACCCTACGGAGGTGGGGGCCGGGAGCACAGTGCCATGCCTAAGGGAGAGGACTACACTACAGAAAGCGCCCTGGCCTAATGTCACCCCCAACCCTCCTCCCCCATCCAGACGCCTCCACTGCGCAGAAAGATAGCTGAATGTGCTGATACTCACCCCCTTGTGTCTGCTGTGATGCTCTCAAGCGCCCATCCAACTCCGGGTAGGCCACCGCCAGGATCCGGGACATCAGGGGGGTCAGGGTACGACTGGCACCCCTCCTAGGTTGGGAGGCCATCCCCAGCAGTGACTCGGCGGTCTTCCTGGTTCCGCGGCGGATGTCCTCCCACCTCTTGCGGCAGTGGGTGCCCCGTCTGACGTGGACCCCCAGGGCCCGGACTTCCTTGGCGATGGCACGCCAAATCCCGACTTTCTGATGGGCGCTGACTTATGTGACATGTACAGGGTGGGAAGGAAACAATTATCAACTTACTGCATGTTAGATGTGATTGGCCCCCCCTCCCCAACCTTGCAATATAGCACATGCTCTCATCTGTCGTGCGTTGCACTCCTCATTCGCCCCCCACCAACTTACATCCACCCCACTCCACACAGGCATCGCCCATTCCATGTGCACCCGGTGTACTCACCTGTTGGTCTGGAGGACCGTAGAGTAACGCATACTGGGGGAGTACCCCATCCACGAGCTTCTCCAACTCTTCAGACGTGAAGGCAGGGGCCCTTTCCCCAGTCGCAGCAGCCATTGTCACTTCCAGACCGAGTTCACAGCAGCACTTGCAGTATAGGTCCTCTCCTGTGGATGATCAGGTCTCGAGTGATTAAGCAGATAGAAAATGGCGGTCACGCCTGCGGCGGTGCGTACCGCGGCGGTGCGTACCGCGACTGCCGGCGCACCTCGTCATTGGCTCCTGAAACCCATAGGCTTCAATGTTATCCAATGCGGCTCCGTATAGCGGTCTTCGACCGCCTACCGCCACGGTGTGCTCCGCCAGCGCAGTGACCTCACATCCCATTGTCCCACTTCACAGGTCAGGCAGCTGCCATTTCAAGGGCCCACATGGCATAATTTCTACTGCGACACACAGGCCTAGGCCTGGCATTGCCACACATACACGCCTTTCAATACCTAGATAACCGTGTGCCATGCAAGCAGTGGTGAACGTACCAGTGATTATCTTGACTCTGTGCTCCATGTTGTCCTTCCTAGGCACCGTCCGCTGGGATTTGCGAGGAGAAGGATGAATCCTCGCGTGTACCGACCGCTGGTGGACCTGTCGACAATGGAAGAACGCCACATCATACTACGATACCGACTTGACCGGGCCACCATCCATGAACTGTGTGCCCAGCTGGAGCCAGCCCTGATGTCCCCCATCCGCCAACCCACAGGAATTCCCCCTCTGGTGCAGGTGCTGTCAGTCCTCCATTTTCTTGCAAGTGGCTCATTCCAGACAACAGTGGCCATGTCATCTGGAATGTCTCAGCCAATGTTTTCTAAGGTGTTGTCTAGAGTGTTGTCTGCCCTGACGAAACACATGCGGAGTTACATTATATTCCCAGAGGAGGTTCATTTGCCCACTGTGAAGGGTGATTTTTATGCCCTTGGACATATTCCCAACATAATTGGTGCCATTGATGGGACCCATGTAGCCTTAGTCCCCCCAAAAGACGATGAGCAGGTGTACAGAAACAGGAAGAGTTACCATTCGATGAACGTCCAGGTGGTCTGTTTGGCTGACCAGTACATCTCCCATGTGAATGCCATGTTCCCTGGGTCAGTGCATGACGCGTATGTGATGCGTAATAGCAGCATCCCTTTTGTGATGGAACAGCTACAGAGACAACGTGTGTGGCTAATAGGTGACTCTGGTTACCCCAACCTGCCTTGGCTATTGACCCCAGAGAGGAATCCCCGGACCAGGGCTGAGGAACGGTACAATGAGGCCCATGGGCGAACCAGGAGGGTCATTGAAAGAACCTTTGGCCTCCTGAAGGCCAGGTTTAGGTGTCTGCATATGACAGGGGGATCCCTGATGTACTCACCAAAGAAGGTGCGCCAGATCATCGTGGCCTGATGTATGCTTCACAATCTGGCATTGCGACGTCAGGTGCCTTTACTGCAGGAGGATGGTCCAGATGGTGGTGTTGAAGCAGCTGTAGAGCCTGTGGAGAGTGAAGAGGAGGAAGACTCAGAGGACGACCCAGACAACAGGGACAGAGTTATCCAACAGTATTTTCAGTAGCACACAGGTAAGAATCACACACGCCATTTTAATTTTCCTGACTGCCTCGTTTTTCTCAACTTTGTCTATGACCCCCCAGTTATTTGAAACTGATGTTTGATTCTCCCTTCCCTTTTCAGTGCTGTATGACCCACTGCGTGACTTCTGCTTGGTTAGCCCATGGACTAATGCTTATTGATCTCGGTATGTGTTCAGCACAAAGTTTACAGAACATAATTGATCGGTAATGTTTTTTACATTTGTAAATAATACAGCTTGACTCCAGCATGATTTCAGTGCATTGAGTGATTTATTTTTGGTGCTAGATTATGGTACATGATATAAACACGGTGATGGGTGGGGGTGGAGTAATGGCCATGGCAGAGTCCAGTTCTCAGTCTCACAGGTGCATTGTCCATATGCCTGTGGAAGGATGGAGCAGGGGCAGTTCAAGGTTGGGCAGGGTGGCAATGTGGGACAGTGGGATGACTTCAGGGGGTATCTCATGCTGGCGGGGGTCTTGACCTCCTACTCTGTCTATTTTTTTGATCTCAGGCTCCTCTTGCGGGGTGGTTGTTCTTCAGCAGGAGGTGGGGTTCTGGTGGCCTGTCGTTGTGGTGGGGCCTCCTGTCCACTAGCGCCGGCGGAGGTGGTAGGCTGTTCCTGGTCCGGGCTAGTGACAGGGGCCCTGTGTGGTGCCACATGGTCCCGCAACGTGTCTTCTATCCGGTGGAGGGCCTGGACTAGGCTCCCCATGGCGGTAGAGATGGTGGTGAGATGATTGTTGAACCCCATGTAGCGTTCCTCCTGCTGTGCCTGGATCTCCTGGAACCTGGCCAGTACCGTCGCCATCGTCTCTTGTGAGCGGTGGTAGGCTGCCATGATGGTGGTGAGGGCCTCTTGGAGAGTCGGTTCCCTGGGCCTCTCCTCCCCCCCCTGTCGCACAGCAGCCCTCCGAGTTGCCCTGTTTCCCCCGGACTCTGTCCCCTGGACGGTGTGCCCTCTACCACTGCCCCCAGGTCCCTGTTGTTGTTGGGGTGGTGGGTTAGCCTGGGGGCCCTGTAGTGGCAGACACACCGCTGATTGACCTGTCCTAGAGACAGAGCCATGGGCCCGCTGGGTGGGAGCTGTGCTGTTGTTCCCAGAGGGGGTTGGGTCTGCTGTGGCCTGTGTGTGGGGAACCGACTGTCCAGAGGTCCCCGATGGTCCGGGCTGGTCGTCAGGTTCCAGGTCGACAGAGCTGCTGTCATCACTGGGTGCTTCTTCCGGGGGGGGATGGACATTTCTGGACCCTCCTGGCCGGTGTGTTGGCGTTCGGGTCCTGCATGGGGTAAGAGAGTATGGTTATTGTTTCTGTGTGTGCTATTGTGTGCGATTTATGGGTGCCCTTGTCCCCCAGTGCTGTCATTCCCTTGGGGGAGGTGTTGTGGGGGTGTTGGGGGGGGGGTATGTGCAGTGGTCATGCTTAGGTGATGGGTGTCCATAGTTTGTGGTGGCATGCAGGGGTTGGTGTTGGGTGGGTTGTGCTGGGGAGACATTCTCAGGGAGGATGTGTGATGGGGGGTTGGGGGTGAGGGTGGTGGTGGGGGTTGGCATGCTGGGGGGGGTGAAGTAGTTGAGATTGTACATACCAGAGTCCATTCCTCCGTGTACTCCAGCGAGGCCATCAGGATGCAGGATGTTTAGTACCTCTTGCTCCCATGCTGTGAATTCGGGTGGTGTGGGTGGGGGTCCCCCGCCAGTATTCTGCACTGCGATGTTGTGTCGCGAGACCATCGAGCGCACCTTTCCCCGTAAGTCGTTCCAACGTTTGCGGATGTCCTCTCGATTTCTGGGATGCTGTCCCACCGCGTTGACCCTGTCCACGACCCGCTGCCGTAGCTCCGCCTTCCTGGCTATAGTGGTGTGCTGTACCTGTGAGCCGAAGAGCTGGGGTTCGACTCTTATGATCTCCTCCACCATGACCCGGAGTTCTTGGTCCGAAAAGCGTGGGTGCCTTTGGGGTGCCATGGGGTGGTGTGGATGAGGTGTGGGGTGGTGTATATGGTGAAGAGTGTGTTGGTGTGTGGTGCTTTGTGCTTCTATGTGGTGTGTGTGATGGTGTAGTGTGCCTCTGTGTGATGTAGCTCTCTATTCTGTGATGTGTCTCTCTCTCCTTCGTCTATGATCTTCGGTCGTAGGGGTTTGTGGGTGATGTGGGTGTGTGTTTTATAGTTGGTTGGATGTGTGGGAGTGTTGTTTGTATGTGTGTCAGGTGTGTGTATTTCAAATTGTCCAATGTGGCAGTGTTTTGGAGCTGTGTGTGTATTTTGACCGCGGCAGTGTGTCCCGCCAATGGAATACCGCGGTTGAAAGACCGCCGCGTGGATTCGTGGGTCAGAATGGCATGGGCGTGTTTGTGTTGGCGTGGCGGTGGAGGTTTGGTCATCTCCAGTTTTCCGCGGCCCGCTGATGTGGCGGCCTTCCTTGGATGTCGGGATTTTGGCGGTTCCGCCGTTGTGGGTCAGAATGACCGTGGCGGTTTACCGCGGCCGCGGCGGTAGAATGGCGGACTTCTGACCGGCGGTAAGGGCCTTTTACCGCCGAGGTTAGAATGACCCCCATAGTGTTTTCTTTTTATTTTAAATGGATACGGATATTTTAGCACCATCATTCCTTAAAGATTGTGTGTCAAATTATCGTGTAGAAATATTTTGTGCTGCTAAAAGTATTGTAGCCAAAATATTGACTAATAGAGAATCATGAAAATCAGTATACAGGAAAGTAGAGATTGTATCTTCTTAACCCCACGTCTGCCTACCTTGAAAGAAACAATATTGTCAAGGTGAATACATAGGGAGTTAAGAAAAGTACATCTATACTCACCTGCTTAACTTACCTTCGTGATATTGTAGCAGTTAATTTTCTGGCACGATATTTATGCAGCATAATATTTTAAATACAATATTCAGGTAGAGCACCTTTCAGAATATTTGCATTTTCCAGAAGAAAAGAGAAAGTTGTGGCTTAATGTACATCGAACTATGCTACCTTTATGCCATAATAGTCCAACTGCAGAGCAGGAAATGGTAACAGAATAACATTGACTAAATATCTTCTGACAAAAATATTGTGTCGTAAATGAAGTTTACAAAAGTATTGACCCACACTCATGAGGACAATATTTTCTTGAAAGAATAGTTAGGAAACAATATTTATGTCAGATGATACTTCAGTCATTATTCTAGCACACAACCTACGTGCCAGTGTTGTTTACACTAGTACAGTGTATTAAGTAGGCCCAATTACACTTATATCTGTATTACTGATGCACTCCAGAATGTGTTACAATTGGTTATTTAACAACAATTACACATATTTTGCTCACCTGGGTAAAACAATATTGGGCTCCTGGCACAGTGGCTTGGCGGATTTACCCCATCTCTTCATTACAGATACAACCTGCAAATCAGAGTTTATAGTCACTCAAGGTTACCGCTCACTTAAAGGGAAGACAGAATGAGTACCATTTACTCTGGGGCTGTGATGCTGAAGGCTGAATACATGCTACGTTCATATTATATTTGCTGCAAGCAAACCAGATACTTGATTCACACACAGGGCCTCTTTACGAGGTTCCCAGATGAGAAGTGTCAATTCCACACCTCTCAGGCTAATGATGATGAGCTAATCCAGGTTGGACACTAAGATTCCTCTGAGTAATGAAGAATTATCAGACAATCAGTAACTGTAGGTCCGATTCTGCGATCCTCATATTTTCCTACCTGTGGTGTTAGCCAGTACCTAATTTGTGCTTGCTGTTTCCGATGCGGAGCACCAGCACTTATTTTTGACGGCCGGCACTTATTTTTCTTCCTCAAGCATTTACTGCGAGCCAAAGACACATATGGGAAAGACGGAGGAAGAGAAACACAAAAAAGGTCACAAAGGGAGAAAGCAGAAAGCTGCCAGAGTGAGCTGAAGGGGCTTTGGGCACCAGCAGCACGTTTTTATTTACAAATTAAGCACTGGTGTCAGCTCTACAACATACCTCGATCTTTAGTCCTCAAAGATACCTTTACCATTACTAACTGGAACAGGATCTCTGGAACCTCGGAAACACCGGCCCTTTATTAGTCTGACCCTAACCGGCCGTTTAGCAAAGGAGACTAACTGAGGGAATTAGATTTACCACTGCAGAGGCACTGGTATTCTGATTTCTACCTGGATTTTCGCCCCGAGTTTTGGGCAGCGGAAATTCCTGCAGGAAGCTGGTCGGGCCTGCTATGTTTCTGCATTACTCATAATTCTGATCATGCGGTAAATCCCATTAAGAAGGATTTATCAGCATCCCAAGGAAAGATTACTTAGATTATACTGTTGTTCTATTCAATCAAAGATCGAAAACAATTTTGTGGAACAAAACAGTTTTTGTGAGATTTAAGAAAGGTCAAATTGGATTGATGCCTAATTTATATTGTGCTGTGAAAACAAAAATAAATCACTATAGTAGAATTTAGAGATTTAATATCGATTCAAATCAATTTCATTTAAGGTGGTGAGATTTTGTAAAGTCAAGGGAAATACCAATAAACTTAAGAAACCGAATCCTTTCACAAAACATCAGTGTATTATAAAAATTTGGAAACGATGGGAGATAAAGTCATTTGATAGATAACAAAAAAGTGCAAATATTGTTTTTTTTCGTTGAAAATACTGGACATGAACTTATAAATTTACTCGAAGGTTGCATATTCGGGGTTTTCATCCAAACCAGGGAGCATCATCAGTGCCAACTACATTATCCTTTATGAGTTTTTGGAGACATGAAGATGTGTTTGCACAGTTGCCTTTTCAGAGAAGGTGGCATCAAATGTGCTTTCAGAGCTACAGGTAGGTAGATTCGCCCGTGACAGGCCCTGTGATGGGCAGGGGGAATGACAATGTGATGGGTGGTGACAAAAATAGGGGTGTTGGTGCAAATGTGTGATTAGAATGTTCCTTGTGGGTCTCCATGCAGAGCGTCATACTATGGAATGGATACAAATGTATTTGAAACAACATATCTAAGGTGTGAGTCCTGTTCCGGTGAGATTGCCATTTTACTAAGGCAGAAAGCTGGCACATTGAAGGATTCTGGTGTCATTGAGGGGCCTTCATCTCACTTTCTATGATACTCATTGTATCCATATGCTTTGAGAAGTAACTGCCACTGTGTGCCCAGATGTGGATGGTAAAAGGAAAAAAAACTTTGCCAACTTTACTTCAGCCTTTGAAATATGTATTCAGTGCTTCGGAACACTTAATTAAGAGAATTCATATTACGGTCCCTTCTACTGACTATTTTATTAGAAATATGGCTGGTGGGTAATTGATTATTACTCCCTTATTTTCTGTACACACACTGATACATGGACACTATTTAGTCCTGAAAAAATAAATATTGAAAAAAGATAAGAATGATGTAAATTAGTATTGAAAAAAAGTTTTTCCTTTTCTTTTTTCTTTTTTTATAATGTTTTTTATCTGACATAGATTATACTTCTCTGTTCAATAAAAAGACTTGGGGCCTGATTCAGATCTGTAGGAGGGGAACACTCCGTCACAAACATGACAGATATCCCGTTCGCCGTATTACGGTCCCATTATAGCATATGGAGATCATAATACGACAGACGGGATATCCGTCATGTTTGTGACAGAATATTCTATCCGCCAGGACCTAAATCAGTCCATTAATAACAAATCCTTGAGCAGCTCCCTTTTTGATATTGCTTGCAGACTGAAACCTGTTACACAGTGCCTAACACCCGGCCCCCCCACCCATGTGTAGCTTAAGAAAACTTGCTAACAGGTTGCCTAGCCTTACCTTCTGCAGGTGACTCTGGCTGTGCCAGGATGCCATATTACTTGCTTCTGCTGTGCCAATCTACAAGACCCTGGTATTTTAAAGAACGGGTTTAGCCACCTGCACAAGAGTGTGGAGCTCATTATTATGAAGATGACAAGTTGGGTCTGATTATGGTAACGTATTGCTTGTTCCACAACATGATGACATCATGCCAGGTATTTATGGCACCTTAGAGAGAGCCGTGCCCACACAGAGATGATGATTAGCTATGCACGCTATAACATTGCAGATTTTAGATTGATCATATCTGGGAACATGAGAAGGGGTTATATGGGTGTTTGGTGGGACATACATAGACAGATAAAATTGACTCATATGTGATTGTACATGCCTGTTCATATCACGTTATTGAGAGGAACATAACAATTACTTGAAAATGATATTGACAGGTATTTTATGGGACATAGCTGGGTGCACTGTGGCACTGGCTGAAACATGGGAGGAATCTATGCACATGGTATTGACTGGAATATGATGGGACCTATCGGGGCACATGGCTTTACCTGCCATATAATTGAGCATTCTTGAGCACATGGCCTTGATGGTACAGGATAGGGCATGCATGTCCACATGATGGAATTGATTTACATGAGGATACCTCTGAACAGGGCTTTTGTGTCAGGGATAGTGAGCACATGGTGGCATGGCCTGGTATGTGGCATAATAGTATACGTCATTGGTGGAGCATATGTGGCTCCTGTTATCAGGCATATTTGAGATACCTGGAACCTGACTTTGACTGCCCTCGGGGGATAATTGCTACATAATGTTGACTGAGCATATCTGGGAATATGAGGGCACAAACTACCTTCTGATGATCTCTGAACACATGGAATTGCCTCCTACATAACAGGGCATATTTGAGCATATTAAGTAATTGGCTTGCATTTCGGGCATAACCTGGCAACAGAGAATAAGGAGCAAATAATGGGCATACCTGGGTATGAATGGTAAATGATGGGGCCTACCTGAGACACACAAAAAGTGATGCAGGGAATGTATTCAATAAATCTAACCACTGTCAATCACTCAGGTTAGCATTTCAACCCATTGTTCTCTGTACACCATGCCACCTCCTATGAAATCCACCCCTATACAAATCAAGCTTGGCCCTGCTCCAGTAGTAACAGTCCAACCTAAACTGCAAAGCCAGGTCCTTTCTGAACCAGGACACAATCAACCCAGACTGGTTTCACCTGATTGGGCCTCTTCAGTCTGGTGTAACTTTGGTCAAGTGGCAAAGTGAGCTAGGGACCCAAGTCTGGGCACACCCTTAGCCCGCGTAAAGCATTACATCAAACACAAAAAAACTTATTGCAAACATTCCTCACATCACGTTTTGTGTATTTGGGGTATACCTGAGATCATGACAGTGCTCACAGGCATAGGGAGGATACTCCTCATTCGGTGGTATGTGACAGGGCATTCATCCTTAAGTATATGAAATTGACTGGATGTTTTGTACTTGTGGTTGTATTGACTGGCTTCAGAAGGTACCTGGGCAAATAACATTGTTATTATTGTGGAATCATGTCCTTCGTTGCTGAGGGCTTTTTCATGCTCCTCTGCTGCTTAAAGAATGTCTAATATACAGGAAATTAGTATGCTATATTTAACACATTTTATAATTTTATTAGATTTAAATATAACTGATTTCTGGAACTCACTTTAATATCAGTTTATCCTTTTCTACCAAACGACAGGCGTTTTAATCAATGTTTTATTCTACTGTACTTCATTTTCTCATCACATTCTCAACTGTGATGAGAAATCTATTTGAAAGGGCCAGCATGAGAAAATGAAAGAAAATGGCAAGTAGAAGTTAACAGAGAAGTGGAAGGAAGAAGTTAATGGAGATGTTTTAGACACATTGAACAATGATAGGCACAATGCCCTTTAGCATAGCCAGGTTATTATAACGTCTTGTAACAGCAATAGGCTTTTGTAACTTTAGAGATTGTACTGTGAAAGTAACAGGTTGGTTCAACGGGTTGCAAAATAAATGTGAGGTTTTGAGCACCAACTGTGAACCTTTGGCTTCTAGGCCAATTTATTTGGAAAATTGTACTGTGAACGTACTGCTTGGTACCATTAAATCGTTTTCTGTACTGGAGAATCTACCCAACCCCTGTTCATGAGGGTTGGTCAAACAAATTTCCTTTTTGGCTTGCACAGCCTATATTGGGCAGAGTATTTAGGTCGTTTATGTTTGAAGGTTCACCTGCTGCCACTGGTGTCTGTCAATAGTAATGTGAAATATTTTAATTTACTTCAATTGATGAGGCTGTGGTACGACACAGAACAGATCATTTAAGGCACATACGTAAGTAGATGAAAAGCAGACAAATATAGAAAACAAATTAAATACAACAGGAGTGCTGATGCCAGAATGCAGTATGAACTTTAATAAAATGAGCCACAGATTCAGGGCTAACATGTTAAGTAACAAACATGTTTGAATAATACAATGTTACTAATCACAAAAACACGATTAGTGAGCCAATCAGTAGCAATATGCATATAACATTCCATGCAGACGGAACATTAACCATGATCTACTTGGGCACCCGAAGTAAAGTTAAAATACAGAGCTGCTATTTAAAGTTAATATAAAAAATAAATAAAAAAACACACTTGGAATCAGATTTTTTATTGACGAGAAAGGAACTATTTTTAGGTGGATATGAACAATATGCCCTGGCTTTCTGGATTATATTACATTTTAATGTGACTATATATATATATATATATATGTATATATATATATTTTTGCTGTAATAAAATAACATATAAAATATATTTAAATGTATAGGATAACAGGATAAAGTATATCAACTAATGTACACAATCGAGAAAGAAAATAATAAACATTGAAAAATCCCCAAAAACACATTTATAAAAATACTATAAACATTCGAATAAATGTTAGAAAAAAACACATTTTGTTAACTATAAAAAACAGATAATGCTATAAACTTATTGTTGGACTTTTTTGCTTATGTAGGGTCATACCCAATCTTTTTTACCTCCTGCCTCCTATTTTCTTATGACCTGTTGCTGTTGGCTTTTGAACTCTGTGCACTTTACCACTGCTAACCAGTGCTAAAGTGCATATGCTCTCTGTGTCAATTGTATGGTTAATTGGTTTATCCCTGATTGGCATATTTGATTTACTAGTATGTCCCTAATAAAGTGCACTAGAAGTGCTCAGGGCCTGTAAACCAAATGCTACTAGTGGGCCTGCAGCACTGGTTGTGCCGCCCACCTTAGCAGCTCTGTAATCATGTCTCAGACCTGCTACTGTAAACTGTAAATTCATGTCTCAGACCTGCTACTGTAAACTGTAAATTCGACTTGGAAAGTGTACCCACTTGCCTGGCCTAAACCTTCCCTTTTCTTACATATAAGGCACCCCTAAGGTAGGCCCTAGGTAGACCCAAGTGCAGGATGCAGTGTATGTTAAGGTAGGATGTAGAGAAAGAGAGATAAGTAGCTTTATTCCGCAAAATAATACCATCAAAGCAGATAAAAGACATAATACATCATACTTAAAAGGTCTTAAAATAAATGAATAAAAATGGTGAAATAAAAACAGTACATCAAGCACCTCAACCCTCATTTGGGATACATAAATTACATTAAAAAAGAAAAAATTATAATCAAATGCATGAAAATATCAATAAAATAAATACAATCCACGGCACATAAAGCTCATTTAAATCTCAGCACAAATGATTGGCATCAACTGCTATTACCAGCTCATAGCGAAGTAGGATTAAATTGGATGGCATGATCCTGGCTTCAAAGATTAATGTCTGATTTGCCATATGGCCTCCAGAAACTTCGCCAATGGACATGCCACTTCACTATGGGCATTTAATTTAGGAATCATAAAAGCTACTGACCCGCTCACAAAGCCCATGGATTTAAAAGATGGAATGAGCCATTGTGCTCTTTGCTTACGATACGCAGGGCAACAGAATATTACATGTGCTAAGTACTCAATGACTCCACATTCCATTGGGCATAAATCACTGTTAACACCTGAGTTAGGCCATTTGCAAATGAACGAACAAAGTGGCAGTGTTCCCAACCTGAATCTAATAAAAAGTGCTCGTGCAATAGGAGAAACAATCATGTCCATAAAATTCTCAAATTCATAATGGCACTTCAAGGATAAAAAATTATTAGTTAAGCTGGGTGAGGGAACCTTTGCTAAGTTTTTCCAGTTGTACTTTCAACCAATATGCATCCTTCACAAGCTGGACAGCATTTTTTGGGAGTAGTGTAGGATTCAACTAAAAACTGCTCAATCCAAGGGCGAAGAAAGATTCTTTCACATATTTGCACCACCTAACCCTTTTCAGGGGTTGCGCGCTAACTAAAGTACTAAGCCCAGCTCTGTAGGGGCCAAAAATATCCGAGGACCATAACCTGAGCCAATAAGTCAACGGCCGCAAGGCGGCAATATGTGAAATAGAATAAAGGTTTAAATCCAACCGAATGGGCAAGGTTGGGGAGCTTGCAGGGATTTTTAATAGCATTTTCAAAAAGGAGTTTTCAGCTTTCTCTAGATCGTTTAGATTGCAATAACCCCATAGCTCTGCGCCATATAGTGCTCCACCCCTGGCCTGGGCTTTATATATTTCTAGTGGAGGAGTGATTGCAAAACTTGGGGATTTGGCAACATATCTCAAAATACATCCCGATTTCTGTTTTAAACTCATAACGGACTTGACTAAATATGCCTTCCATTTCTGAGAGTTCTCCAACCTAAAACCCAAATAGTCAAAATCAAGAACTCTTTCTAAGACCTCTCTTTCCAGATATATTTTTTTCTAGCCTTTTGTTTAGGGTCATCAAACACCATATACTTGATTTTGGAAGAGTTTATTTCCAAACCATAGTCTTTACAAAAACATGCTACTTATGTAACTATTTAGTTAGGCCAGAGGCAGGTTGCGATAATAACAAAGTATCATCAGCAAAGAGCAAACACAATACCCTTTCTCCCACAACCTTGGGGGCATCACTGTCACAATCCATTAGATAGGGGATACAAGCGTTGATAAATAGTAGAAATAGGGTAGGGGCCAACACACATCCCTGTCCAACTCCTCTACTTATTGGAATCTCGCCTGTTAGTTCTCTCTGCGTCCCACATCTAATTCTAGCATAGCTCCCTGAATGCAACTCCTTGATCAGATTTAATAAGGGGCCCGGCACTCCAACTTTGTTCAACACTCCCCACAGTTTCCTACGTGGGACCAAATCGAAGGCAGACTTAAGGTCGACAAAAGCGACAAAGAGTTTCCTAGCCTCCACATCCACTACCCTCCATTTGATCATGAGGAAACAAAAAGCCTGGTCAACCGTGCTAATTTTCTGTCGAAAGCCAGCCTGTAAATGACTCAATACTTGATTGGCATCCATCCAGTCCTTTAATCTACCCAGTACCTGATGACAAAATATTTTTTGTATGTTGTCCAACAAACTAATGGGCCTATAATTACCCGGTAACCCCCTATTGCCTTTTTTATGAATAGGGACAATAATTGCTCCCTTCCAGATTTTAGGGTAGTTGCCACTTTCTAAGATGGCATTGGACACCCTATTTATGTAGGGACCCCAACAGACAGGGTCAGATTTAAAGAGATCCACCAGAATACCATCCAGTACGGTGTCTTTGCCTAGTTTTTGGGCCCTGAGAGCCATCTCAGTTTCTTTAAGGGAAAAGGGAATAAGGCTGGATACAGGAGGCAATTCCTCAATTAGATCATTTTCAAGGGCACAAGTGATAGTGGAGTCACGGCTGTATGATTCGGTAAAATGAGCAGTCCAAACCTCAGAAGGAATATGACAATCAGGTCTTAAGTTGTCGCCACACATATTTCTAGCTACCAGAGACCAAAAGTGAAAAGAGTCTTTATCCCTAGCTGCCATCAATAATTTCTGCCACGATGTTCCCTCCCATAAGTGTTTACTGGACTTAATAACAGATGTATATTCTCGCATAGCATGCATTATCTCAATTCTGTCTTTCGATTTGATAGCTCATAAGAGTTTACTCTTAGCATCCTTACATGGCTTGCCAAACCACCTTAAGTTAAATTATTTTCCCAGTCGTTTGTTCCCACCACCGGATTTAATGAGTAGCATGCTTACCGCCGCAAATAAGTCCCCATGCAAATCCAACACTTTGTTTGGGGAGTTCAGAGAAGAGATAGTGGGCAATTGATAACTTGAAATTAATTTGCAAAATTTCCCCCATAGTTTAGATGAACCTCTAAAAGAGTCCCATTTCAGGGTACGTTTGTTGTAAGATATTTCTAGGAGGAGAGAAACTATATAAGATGGTCAAACAGAATTTCCCAAAAGAAGTTGGCTGTCACAAGTTATAATAAGAGGGGCATGGTCGCTATTATGTTGGTCACCCACATTGAGGTCTAAAACACGATACCACAGCCTCACATCAATAAGTATGAGGTCAAGTATACTGCTAGGGGGCCTCTAAAATACGTGGATTTGGCATGGGTGTCGTATGGAAAGCAGCCATTTCCTGGATGAAGACCATAAGTTAGCATAAGGTCGACGATTTGCAAAGCCCTGGCATTGGATTTTTGGATGTTTTCTCTGGGCTACATATGGGGGAATATTCCATACACTATCCTCTATCTGGTTAGCTTCTGTGAATGCAGAATAGGGTTCCAGCATTACATTAAAATCCCCGGCTATAATAATACAGAGAGTCGTGCTGTAGTCTGACAAAAAAGCGCTCAAAGTCTGAATAGATTTAGATGGTTGGTTATGGTGGCCAGATCTATTATATATACATTGACAAAAAGCAAGGGTAAATCTTGCTTTGTCTGGATAGACAGAGCTAATATATCTGGTGAATCCACATAGAGTTCTCTAACTTCACCCACATCCGATATTCTTAACCATGTGATAAGCCCTCCTGCTGCTCTTCCTGCAGGGGACCGCCTGGCTACCTTGCAAAAAGAAGTAAACCCATGTCTATGTGTATATGTAATAGCCCAGGTTTCTTGAAACAGACATATACTAAATGTATCTATAAACAGCCCCCAGTCAGCATCAACTATTTTGTTTCTAATCCCAGCCACTTTCCATGTTAGAAATGTTAAGGTCAGTAACTTATAGACCATAGGATTTTCCTGGGGGGTATCAGGTAAGCTCACCCCATCTTGGGGCTGGGAGAATGGTGTTTTAGATATAACATCTTCGGGGTGCAACGCTGAAATCCTCTGTAAAAGGGGATCTGTAAGCCGGCCATTAGCTGTGGTTACAAAGGATTTAGGGAGCGATAAGCTTCTGTCTTTTGGGCTTGTCCTAGCACGTAGTCAGTCAATGTCAGATAAAACCTGTGGGGGGGTCTAGGACAGCCGGGCAAGATCGATGCTCTATAAGATCGTATTTCCTAGTTTGTGTTTCAGCAGATGAGCACCCTTCCATAGGTACACAACTTTGGATTTTAGGCTTTTCTAATAAATCGACACCCACCTTGCAGGGCCTATTACTAGCACATAAAAGGGTTGCATTCTGCGTAGACATAGGCTCAGGGTGGGTGTTTTGAAGGTAAATACTTGGGCCATTTTGCATGGGGAAACGGGCTTCCATGGATAAAAAATCCCTTTTACCAAATTTGGACTGGCTAGGTTTAATCTGACAAAGTCCCACTGGCCTGGCTGGTCAGTGTAACATTTGGCCGAATTATATCAGAATGAATAATAGAACAACATTGTCTAGTATGTCTTAGCCAATACACAACCTTGTTTTTCAGGGATACATCGTCTTCATGCAAGTTCGGGGGTAAAGGGGGTACCTTGAACATATATAAAAAGATGGTCTTGGTAGAACGTGTACAAGGTTGTTGAATTGCCGTAGAGTCCCACTTCAATTTGGGACACCGGCTTATCCTTGAAGGTACACTAGGTGGTGCGCTGGACGCAAAGATTCGTGATGCTTGAACGGGGCTTCACTTGCATTGTGTGGTGGCCAGGGCCAGTCGCTAGGACCAGCTGCATTCATGGTAGGATTAGGGAGCAAGGGTGAAGGAGCAGTAGTACTCGTTCAAGCTTTATTTTCTGCAGATACTAAAGCCCTCGATGGCTAATAACACGCAGGAAGGATAATACTTCTGCTAATGCTTTTTTTAGATCCCTAACCTCTTCTTGCAGACCCAGCACAACAGTGGCCAACATCTTTTGGGAGGAAACCATGGAGGATAAACAGTCCGAAGCTTGAGAATCCAGAAGCGGGCTCCCGGAGTCACTTGATTGAGAGGCCAATGGGAGGAAACAGTTTGAGCACGGAATATTATGGACAATTGCGGTGTCTGGCGTAATATCGTCTGGTAGCAGTTGAACTAAGGTTTGTTCAGTTAGTATAGCATCTGGGCCGTCAAGCTGGGATCCAGATGCTAGTGAGATAACTTCATTGAAACTGGAATTCCCCTTCGACGAGCAGCTTGGAAAAAAGAAAGGGTCAAGGGGACCAGATTTGGCCCCTTTCTGTGGAAACTTCATTTATTTTTGTTTAATTATAAATTCGACCTCCTCAATCAAGTTATCAATCTCATTGGTTAAACAATTATTAGGAGCCTTCAATGGTTTATGAAGTCTCTGGAGTTTAGGTTGCACTGAGGCCATATTAGGGCTTCCTTTCGCCCTGCGCTTTACCACTGTGGGAGTTAAGATTTACGATTATATGGAACCCCAGCAGAGTCTCAGTAGTTTCCTACCTTGAAGCCAAGAGGGATGGCCCAGCCTGGCCTCACTCGGTCTCAGACGGGTGCGTCACGCTTTGAAGCCCCCGCGTGTGTTGTCCGGTCCACCCGGTTCGCAGCAAAGGCTCCTGGGACTAGGAGTCCCACCAGGAGCTGTGTGAGCGGCAGGCAAGCAGCGGGGGCTGCGCGGCGGATTTGAAGCACCCGCATCTGGTGTCCGGTCCCCCCGGTCGGCAGCAAAGGCTCCTGGGACTAGGAGTCCCACCAGGAGCTGTGTGAGCGGCATATAACAGGTATGTAATGCCCTTAGATGTCAGGGGCTGCATGCGCGCAACACTGAACGGATCAGCGTGTGTCTACCCTTCGCCGACAGGTGCGGGTAACCCGCTGAACACCGTTCGTGATAGGGATTGCACTTATTTCCCATGAACGAGCGAGCAATAACAGGTAGGATGTATAGTAATGTGTTTTATATGTCCTGAAAGTGAAAAACTGCTAATTTTGTTTTTCACTGTTGCAAGGCATGTCCGTCTCATAGGTTTACATGGGGGCTATCTTTAAATATGATTAAGGTGTAGATTCCCTTTGGAAGCAGATAGACATGTGGTGTTTGAGGTCTCTGAGCTCACAATCTAAAAATACATCTTTTAGCAAAGTTGATTTTAAGATTGTGTGCTTGAAAATGCCACTTTTAGAAAGTGAGCATTTCCTTGCTTAAACCATTTCTGTGACTCTGCCTGTTTGTGGATTCCCTGTCTAGGTCAGTTTGACAGTTGGGCTAGTTGCACTTCTCACTAGACAGTGACACAAAGGGAGCTGTGGTGTAGTCTGCATTTCCTGATGAGCCATCTGTGCCTGGAGGGAGGTGAGGAGTGGTCACTCACACCTGAAAGGGCTGTGCCTGCCCTCACACAATGCAGTCTCCAACCCCCTGGTGTGTGTCTGGGGCCTGGCCTGAGCAAGGCAGGATTTCACAAACAAGGGAGACTTTTCTTTGAAGTAGGCCTACTTCAAAGGGCAAAATGGGTATGAGAAGGGCACCCAAAACTACAGACTTTAGAACACTTCTGGAAACCAAGAGGAACCTCTGCCTGGAGAAGAGCTAAAGAGCTGAGGAAGAAGAGCTGCCCTGCCTGTGACTGTGCTTTGTGAATCTATCCTGCAGTTGCTGCTTCTGCCTGTGCTAGAGGACAAAGACTGGACTTTGTGTTGCCTTCCTTCTTGTGAAGAACTGTCCAAGGGCTTGATTTAGAGCTTGCCTCCCATTGTTTGAAGTCTCATGGACAGCAAAGACTTCTCTCTACCAGCACCTGGATTCTCTGGAGAGACTCCTGCTCTGCCAATTGGTGCCCATCCAGTTCCTGGGACCCTGAAAGGAGAAGGTGGCAGCCCAAGAGTGAGAAATCTACGCACCGACTGCCGTGCTGAGAAAAGATTGACGCAACTCCGATCTGCGGCTGAAAAATCAACGCGCAGCCGGCTTCACGGCTAATAATCAATGCTCACCTGCAACGCGACTGGAAGATCGACGCCCGGAGCTGGAGAAAAGATGCACAGCCTCACTGGCGGAGGCTGGTGAGATCGCAACCCGCGCTGCATTGTTTTCGGATCATCGTGCGGCTGGATTTCTGACGCAAACACCACTGGGCGTGTAAAAACGACACAAGGCCTGCCCGGACTTGAGAGTGTTGACCGGATCGACGCATCACTCTCCTGTGGAGAGAAGAAACAACACCCGACTAAAGGAGAAATGACGCAAGGTCTCGCTCGTGAGTGAAATCGGCACATCCCAAGCCCTTTTTGATGCACACTCACCCGTGCAGGGTTATGTTTCACGTACCCAAGGTACATTTTCACGCTAACAGCATTAGCGTTGTGTTTAAAATTACATGTAGACTCTTTTTACTTTTTAATTGATAACTTGACTTGTGTATTGTGGATTTTTGTTGTTTTGGTCTTGTTTTGTTTAGATAAATATTTCCTAATTGTCTTAACCTGTGTTGTGTCATTTTGTAGTGTTTTCATTCAGTTACTATGTGTGTTGGTACAAATACTTTACAGCTAGCACTCTGAAGTTAAGCCTACTGCTCGTGCCAAACTACCAAGGGGGTAAGCAGGGGTTAGGTGAGGGTCATTCTCTTTTACCCTGACTAGAGTGAGGGTCCTTGCTTGGACAGAGGGTAACCTGACTGTCAACCAAAGACCCCATTTCTATCACGTATTTTATCTAACAATATTAACATTATTGAAGACTACGAATATTAAATATACTATTCCCACTCTAGTTTAGGCAACAGTAGGGAAAGTGTTAGGATTAAGAGGGGTAAAATTTACTATTCCCATTCAAATCTATGCAACAGTAGTGAAAGCGTTGGATCTCAGAGGGGTGAAATTTACTATTGCCACTCCATTCAGCACAACAGTAGGGAACATGCTGGACTTCAGAGAGGTAAGATTTACTATTCCCACTCCAATCTGTGCAACAATACAGAAAACGTTGGATTTTGAAGGGATGAAATTTACTAATCACTCTCCAGTCTGTGCAACAGTAGGGAAAGCGTTGAATTTTGGAGGGGTGGCATTTTCTAATCCCCCTCCGGTCTAGGCAACAGTAGGAAAAGCATTGGATTTAAGAGGGGTAAATGTACTATTCCTACTCGAAACAGCGCAACAGAGGGGAAAGTGTCAAATAGCAAAGAGACTAATTTTACAACTCATACTGCAGTTTAACTCCTCCACTGCCAGGCCTTTTCCCCATCAGGTGCCAGGCCTTTTTTTAATTCTTTGGGGCAGTTCACGCTCAGGCCCTCATAACTTTTTGTCCACATAAGCTACCCACACCCAATTTGTGTAGTTTTTTTTTCAACACCCTAGGGATTCTAGAGGTACCCAGAGTTCATGGGTTGCCCTGAAGGACACCAAGAAATTAGACAAAATACAGCGAATATTTCATTTTTAAAAACAAAATGGGGAAAAAAGGCTGCAGAAGACTTGTGGCTTTTTCCCTGAAAATGGCATCAACAAAGGGTTTGCGGTGCTAAAATCACCATCTTTCCAGCTTTCAGAAAGAGGCAGACTTGAACCAGATAAACAAAAGTTTACATTACAATTTTGGCATTTTGCTGGGACATACCCCATTTTTACTATTTTTTGTGCTTTTAGCTTCCTTCTAGTTAGTAACAGAAATGGGTGTGAAGAATTCAGCAAGGTGTCATTTGTGTAGCTCCTACAAGGTTTTCCTACAGAAAATAACAGCTAAAATAAAAAAAAAATTCTCCACGTTTCACTCAGTAACTTTTTCTTGCAATGTCAGATTTTCAAAAATAATATTCCGTTTTGTCTGCTGGACTCTTTTGGTTGCGGGGATATCTGGGGCTTGTAGGTTCATCAAGCACTCTAGGTACGCCGAGCCAATAAAGGAGCTGCACCTTGCAATGGGTTTTCATTGTATACTCGGTATACAGCAATTCATTTGGTGAAATATAAAAAGTGAAAAATATGTATCAAGGAAACCTTTGTATTTCCAAAATGGGAACATGATAAGGTGTTGAGAAACAGTAGTTATTTGCACATCTCTGAATTCCGGGGTCCCCATACTAGCATGTGAATTACAGGGCATTTCTCAAATAGACGTCTTTTTTACACACTGTCTTTCATTTGGAAGGAAAAAATGTAGAGAAAGACAAGGGGTAATAACACTTGTTCTGCTATTCTGTGTCCCCCAAGTCTCCCGATAAACATGGTGCCTCACTTGTGTGGTTAGGCCTAATGCTCGCGACAGGAAACGCAACATGGACACATCACATTTTTACATTGAAATCTGATGTGCTTTTATGGAAATTGCCTAGCTGGGGATTTTGGCCTCTAGCTCAGCCGACACCTAAGAAAACATTCCAAACTTATGCATTTTTTAAAACTAGACACATAGAGGAATCCAGGATGGGGTGACTTGTTGGGCTCTCACCAGGGTCTGTTACCCAGAATCCTTTCAAACTTCAAAATTTGGCAAAAAAATACACTTTTTCTGCACATTTCGATGCTAGAAAGTTCTGGAATCTGAGAGTAGTCACAAATGTCCTTCCACCTAGCATTCCCCCAAGTCTCTTGATAAAAATGGTACCTCACTTGTGTGGGTAGGCCTAGTGCCCGCGACAGGAAATGCCCCTAAACACAACATGGACACATCACATTTTCCCAAAGTAAACAGACCTGTTTATTTTAAAAGTGCCAATCTGTAGATTTTGGCCTCCAGCTTAACCGGCACCTTGGCAAACCCAACAAACCTCTGCATTTGTTAAAACTAGACAGTTGCTGCAGTGGTTCCCAACCTGTGGTCCGGGGATCCCTGGGGGTCTGTGAAGCATCTACAGGGGGTCCGCGACTGCTTAGAAAATTAAATAATATTAACATATTAGGTCCCCAGCTTTCAGAAATAACTCATTGGGGGGGTCCCCAGATTCCAAAAATGAAATTAGGGTGTCCCAAGGTTCCAGTAATGAAAAATTGTGGGTCCACAGAAGTCAGAAGGTTGGGAACCACTGACCTAGGGGAATTCAAGATGGGGTGACTTGTACCATGTTATGTTACCCAGAATCCTTTGCCCACCTCAACATTTGGCCCCAAAAAAAAAATCCTCCTTTTTCATCGCATTACAGTGACAGAAAGTTCTAGAATCTGAAAGGATCCACAAATTTCCTTCCACCCAGCATTCCCCCAGTTCTCCCGATAAAAATGGTACTTCACTTGTGTGGGTAGGCCTAGGTGCATATTTGCTTTTTCTTTCTAGGTACCAACCGCACTGTTTTGCGAGAGCCAAGTTAGATGTTTTTCCAAATTCCTGTTACTAAATTGAAGCCCAGCATGCTGATGCTAATCTGGCAATCTGGTGTTAGTCAAGGATCCTCACTAGTGAAAATCTGTTTATAATGAAAGATGCTTGATAAGTTTCTGTGCTAAAGCTACCTGTATTTGATCTCATTTGTAAAACTGTTCTTGTCAGTAATTTCCACCGTAATCTTAGACTGTGTAACAGTTGAAGCTTTGATAAGATTATGTTTCTTTTGTCTCTTTGGACAGAAAGTGTTGTTTCTGTATGTGTATCATTAGATTTTTAAGTTAATTTACATGACTTTAGCATTGTTAATGTAGGGAAATAAATGTTCTTACTTTTACTAAAAGGTGTGGTTTTTCATGACTGAAAGGTCATGGTGTGCGACAATTACTGACTCCATTGATTATTAAAGTTATTGATTATCATTGATTATTGATGTTACTGATTGATTAGTGATTATTTATCTGCATGTACTGGAGTTATGGTGGGATCATCTTAATTGCGAGTCCAAAGGGTCATCAACCTATTCGCGTCCCCTTGTAATTTTACTTATTAAGGTCTGACGAGCTAACAGTGATGGTAGCAGAGGATGGTTAGTCTCCTTAAGAACCCATCATAGACGTCCGGTACAGAATAACAGGCGTTACCAGAGATAGTAACAGAGGTAATGGTTTGTCTCCTAAAGAGCTCACCATAGACGCACGGTACAGAGAAGATAGCAGAGACGGATGGTCCATCTCCTAAGAGCCCGCTGTAGGTGAACCATTTTTATGATACAAATTGCAGAGATGATAGGGGGACATTTTCCCTAAGCCCAGAAATGACTCTCCCAAAATCTCAGATCTTGCTAATGATTGTTTGAGGATGTTCTTGGTATTCTAGTGACAGTGTGAATGAAGAATTTTGCACTTGCACAGTTCATACAAATCGTAGGTGAATTGTGAGGTTTGTGAGGGTTTAGGGAGTTTGCGTACTCCAAATGAAGTTGTAGAAGGAGTGTGTGACCTCCGCAGTGTGAGAGTAGGGAAGTCGTCGAACTTCACATGTGTGTGGAGTTTTGTGCTCAAAAATTGTCCATGTGGTTGTTGTTGTACGTACCCCACATGATCTAAGACTTCGGAGTATATTGGAAAGTGTATGAGACACTTGGGTTTATGTTGTAATCTGTCTGATTTAGTAGCTCAATTGGGCATGGTCGACTATGCCACTTTAAAAAATATATATATATATATATACTTACCTCTACTTACCTCTATTTATCGTAGATGGGTCCCGCCATCCATGGGCGTCCTCCAGGGGTTGGCGAGAGTGGCAGGGGGTGTCCCTGGGTGCAGGGAAGGGCACCTGTGGACTGCTTCCATGGTCGGAAACATTTTTTTTCCGATCTGCTCTGGAAGCTTGGGTGGCCTCTGATGAGATCAGCTCGTGATCGCGCGCAGACATTATCAGACATCACTGGGGGAATCGGGGGTGGGATGGAAGGGGAAGTGATTCCCATTCCATCCCCGCCCATGAGATGTGGGTGCCAGGCCAGCGGGCGCTTCCTCGAGGGCCCATACAAGGGCTTACCAGTTATGTGCTTGACACCCAAGCAGTGCAGCCGAGGACATAACCGTTATGTCCTGGGCATCCAAGCGGTTAAATAGGAGTAGGGGAAATACTTCACTTCAAACATATTAC
Source organism: Pleurodeles waltl (assembly GCF_031143425.1). NCBI lineage: Eukaryota > Metazoa > Chordata > Amphibia > Caudata > Salamandridae > Pleurodeles > Pleurodeles waltl. Next base: position 101,835,456 of record NC_090439.1, on the reverse strand, counting down.
ATATATAAGTAGCAGCATGAACATAACAAATTATTAATTAACTAGATTCCCTATTTCCCAACAAACCTAGTAGCCCGTACCTAAAATATAACTTTAAAAATAAGTACGATAACATATATATATATTGTAAATCATTTAAATGATTAACAATTAATAATTGATTGTTAATTAATTATTACAGCCGAGACCCTAGAAACTTAGCAGCCCACAACTAAAACATAATTAAAATAGTTAAATAGTCCAGAATTTAAATATTTGCAATTCAATTAAATAATTGAATTACAAATAATAAATAGTGCATTAATTATTAATTAAATAAGTTCCTACCCTATACACCTACAAACCTAGCTTCCCATAAATGAAGTATTAGTACAATCATCCAGTGTTCCATATTTTCCATAATTAACAATTAATTAATTGATTAAAACTTAATGATAAATGAATAGTTACTATTTCATTTGCCACCCTAGACCCTTACAAATATAGAAGCCTGCAACTAAAATATAATTAAAATACATAAGTATTCCATACATTATATAATTAAAATCAATTAAATGATTAACAATTAATGATTCATTTGTAATGAATTATTACCTGATTTCCTTCCCACCCTATCCCCTACAAACCCGACAATCTGCTACAGCAGTATAAAGTAGTAGCAAAAAATAAAACAAAGTCTAAATTACTTAGTTATACAAGCTATATTTTAAAATAGCTTTCATATAAACAATAGTAACATAAAATGAATTTATCACCTAACATACATTCAAATAATTAAACATGATATTTTTTAACACTATACTATTGAAAACAATATTTAAAAAACATCAAAATTATGTACAATTATATTATTTAGCTAATAAAAGATATTCGTTTCAACAATATTTGTGCATCATGATATTTGTGTATCACATAATGTATTTTCTGATATTTCTGCCTCCCGATATTTTTAATCCAAAATTTTGTGAAAACACCATTAACAAACCAATGAAGAAAGCCTGCTGACCAGAAGTTCCTGCATGCATGTATATTATGTATGATAGTTTTGGGAAAACAATAGTGTGGTGAGACAGCAAAAGATGTCCCAAAACCCAGCCCTAAAAGGAGTTAGGGCTTTCTTTAGAGACAGCACTAGAGAGCAATGATTCAAACCTCTCTGCTTCTCTGAAGAATACTGCATTATTGGTGCCTTTCAGTGGCAGTTCAGTCATAATAGGCACTAGGGATCTGCCTCAGAGATAATGAGAAGGCCAATAGCAGATAGTCATCCAAATCACATCATCATGTCATGTACGTAAAAGGTATAATGTCACATGCATTGCTCAACTGGCAGCAGTCAGCAACCTTTTCTAAATTTGTAAGGCGGCCAGTGCTTAATTTGTCAAACAAAAGTGCCATTGTGCTCATCAGATGATCACTGAAACTTGCGCCACCCATTGCCCCTGCCAGCCGGCCAATGCCAGTACCAACACAACTACTAACCATCACACTCTATAGGAGTTATGATTCAGAATGTTTCAAGCCCCCACACTATGAGAATGACTTGGGCAGCAGGTATTACCCCTTTGAAATGTTTATTTCAATAATAAGCAACTGTGGCAGACTGGCATAAGTACCGGTTTTACAAAGTAAGTGCTGGTGTTGAGCACCGGAAACCATCAACTCAAATTAAGCACTCAAGGGGGCGCTGTTGACAACATTCCTGAAAGAACAAGCAGCCATGTAAAGCTCTGTGGTGGAAGAGGGATGGAAAGCAGTCTGGCCTAATAAGAAGCTTCACGTGAACATGTGCAGAAGTACCGCCTTGTAAATCTCTGTCCCAGCCATTGGGCAGAGAGAGCTCCGTCCAGCCGCATACGAAGGAATTTCAAAGTAAAAGTGATGTAAAGATCTGGCACCTCCTTCGTTCCTCTCCTTCCTTTACATTCGAAAGAAGGATTTGGCTTCCCCCTCCCTTAGTAAGATTTTACCCACTCCATACCCTGCTGTCTCCCACTCCCCTTAACTGGAACGCATGACCTTTGCACATTCTGCGTCCATCTACCTCCAGGTAAAAAAACTACACGGATGAGAAACGGGTCATATTTCATCCACGCAGTTTTGTACCTATGAAATGTTTTTTCCAGAAGTGTTTGTAAAATGAGATCTGTGACTGGGGGTGAGTGTTTGCATTGTTCAGAACTCCGTCCATCATCCTTTTGTGTTGCTAAAGTTGCCCTAAGTGGGAAGGGTATGCCCAGACGTGGGTCCCTTGCTCACTGTGCCACTGGATTCAAGCTAGCCTGGTTGATGAAGGGAGAAACTCTGAAATGGGTCACAGGATGCTTGTTTCAGGTCCAGTGAGGATCTGGCTTGGCAGTTCGGGCTGGACTGTTCCCATGAGGAACAGAGTCAAGACTAATTTGCATATGGCTGGGTCCAAACTGGGGTGGCATGGTGAGCAAAAGAACGATGGATTAAACCCAGATCTGTGACTACGGGTTAGTGTTTGCTTTGTTCAGCACTCCGTCCATCATCCTTTTGTGTTTCTAAAGTTGCCCTAAGTGGGAAGGGTATGCCCAGACGTGGGTCCCTTGCTCACTGTGTCACTGGATTCAAGCTAGCCTGGCTGATGAAGAGTGAAACCCTGAAACCAGTCTCAGGATGCTTGTTTCGGGTCCAGTGACGATCTGGCTTGGCAGATCGGGCTGGACTGTTCCCATGAGGAACAGGGTCAAGACTGATTTGCATATGGCTGGGTCCAAACTACGGTGGCATGGTGAGCAAAAGAACCATGGATTAAACCCAGGTCTGTGACTGGGGGTGACTGTTTGCATTGTTCAGCACTCCGTCCATCATTCTTTTGTGTTGCTGTAAAATGAGGTTGCCCTGAAAGTAATGTAAGCTGAAGCAGACTGGGGGGGGCTCCTTAATATATGTGCCTTAGTTTTTGGAGCTTTAGAGCCTCACTTGTAAACTGCTTCAATCTGAGGGAGCCATACTTCCCAATATATCAACAACCAGCGCTTCTGAGTTTCTTTAAAAAGTTAGGTTCTGATTCGGAATCATTGTAGAGAAATATGTGCTATTTTTTGCACCTGATAATTAACCATACCATGGGGTATGCTATTTATTGAGTGTGATAAATATTCTGAGTTTTTGGGGAAGAACATGCAGATTATGATGCGTGTTGCACTAAAATCCACATGATATGGTAAAAAACAAAAGGAGAGTTATTTTTCACACCAGATAATTACCACGTGCAGTAAATACCACCCAACTCAGAAATCATATCCCTGCACAAAGTAGTTTAAGCAGGGTCAGAAAATTCCGACCAACTCATAATTGTCCCCCTGTCAAAGCCATGGATTCTGTCACATAATAAAATACTTTGAGTGATTTCAAAAGTCAACTGATTGTTGAGAATTTTAAAATATATTCATGTAAGGTGAAAGTGCCACCCCTTCCTCACTATCACCTCTTTTAATTTTAACTGTGACCCACGGAATCTATAGCATATGGTCCACCCATGTCAGGCTTCGTGGCTCTTGTCTTTTGACTAAACAGACTCATATTCTAGAAGTGCCAAGAATTCTAATCCGTGCAAACGGTTTCAGTCACCATTTTGCCAACCTTTTATACTTGTTAAGTGACCCATTGAGAGAAAAGTATGTTGGCATTACAATCTTGGCGCCGACTCTGCTTGAGCTGTCAGTCAGTTTTCTTTCCTGCTCTCGATACCACAGAAGGCTGTTTCAAAAATGCAAACAAAATATTCCTGCCTGGCATTTCGCATTCTTAACCCCTGCTGTTGTTCTAAGCGGCTCTGATTATTTTTCTTTCAAAATATCACTGAAAATTATTATGAGCTTTGACTCTAGGCAAAGATTGTTCAAGATTTTTACAGTGAATGGATGTCCGATTTTGGCCGTTGTTGAGATATTCGTTCATTAGAGTAATTTCAAGATACAATCAAATGAATAAGCCTTGTGTCTTTAGTTTCATTGGTTGATTCAGAAATGTGTGCCTATGAAATGCCTGCTGAGCTAACTTCCTATCCTCTTTGTATTCTGATCATATTATTGTATTTGGGATTATTACATAAAGCGTACACCTACACAATTACTTTAAGAGTTCACAAGGAAGAGATAAGTGTACAGTTTTAGAAAGTCACTGCTGCTTCATTTGGTCAGGTGGTGGGTACTTACATCTCCTTGAGTGCAATGCTGGGTCATAACACAGGCTCCTGCATCCTCTGCTTTGCAGGGGGACCCCAAAAATGCCAGGGCCCCTCAAATCCCTCATGTTAGAAATGGGGTTTTTGGTTGGCAGTCAGGTTACCCTCTGTCCAACCAAGAACCCTCACTCTAGTCAGGGTAAGTCACACACAATCCAAGATTATCCTGTGCCCACCCTCTGGTAGCTTGGCACGAGCAGTCAGGCTTAACTTAGAAGGCAATCTGTAAAGTATTTGTGCAATAAATCATACAATAACATAATATAACACCACCAAAATACACCACAAAGTGTTTAGAAAAATATATAATATTTATCTGGGTATTTGCAGGTCAAAACGATCAAAGATGCAATATGAATTTGTAATGATATCACTGAAAAGTGATATAAAGGGGGTCATTATAACCCTGGTGGACGGTGTTAAAGCAGCGGTAAGACCGCCAACAGGCTGGCGGTCTTTTTTTGGGAATTATGACCATGGCGGTTACCGCCATGGTCATCCGCTGCTTCTCCGTTCTGCCCGCCAGTGCGGAGACGACCGCTGGGCGTGACAATACCGCCGCCGGTATTTTGACTCGGCTTACCGCCGTGGATTTCCATCGGCAGGAACCGCCATGAAATCCATGGCGGTAAGCACTATCAGTGCCAGGGAATTCCTTCCCTGGCACTGATAGGGGTCTCCCCCACCCCGACTCCCACCCCTACACCCCCGCCACCCCTGCCACCCCCCAAAGGTGGCAGGACCCCCCTCCCCACCCCGACCCCCGACATTACCTTACACATACACACCCGACACGCACGCAGGCACCACCAACACACATACACGCACACACACCGACACACATGCCAACATCCACACACACAGTCAGACATCCACACCCACATTCAAACATACATGCGCACATCCACACAGACATACCTGCAGACATACACGCACTCATTCCCAAAACACGCACCACCCTCGCAAGCATACACGCACTCACACACCCCCTCTACATACATCCACCCACACCCCCATGCACCCACACAACACACAACACCCCCCACCCCCCTCCCCTGACAGACGATCGACTTACCTGTTCCGTCGATCCTCCGGGAGGGGACGGGAGCCATGGGGGCAGCTCCGCCGACACCACACCGCCAACAGAACACCGCCGCGCAGAATCACAGGACGTGATTCGCTGGGCGGTGTTCTGTTGGTGTGGCGGTGGAGGTGGAGCAACCTCCACTTCCCCGCCACCTGTCACTATGGCTGTTGGCGGCTCTCCATTGGAAAAACGACGTAGAGCTCCCAACAGTCATAATACGCCGAGCGGAAAACCGCCACCACTGGCGGTCTTCAGCACAGCAGTCCCTCGGCGGTCTTGTGAAAAGACCGCCGAGGTTGTAATGACCCCCAAAGTGTCTTAAGTCTTTAAAAAGCAAACAAAGTCTCTTTCAAGCACAAAGTACCTGGTTTCTGGTGGAAAATCTCCGCAAAGTGCCGCAGAAGAAGAGATACGTGGAAAAATGGTGTGTGCGTCGATTTCTCCCCAGCACACACGGACTTGCGTCGTTATTTTTCACGCGAGGAAGTCGTGCGTCGTTTTCCGGCACGCGGACTGCCTCTTTCTATGGGTCGCGGGGATTACCAGATATCCTGGGTCTGTGCGTGGATTCTCCTGCTTGTTTTCCGGCTGCGAGTCGTTCTGCGATGCTGCGCGTCGAAGTTTTGCTCTCACGTCAGGCGGCGTGTCGATTTCTCCTCTGGAAGTCGGGCGGCGTTGTCCTTGCGAGGCCGAAGTTCCGGTCGTCCCGAAGGCGTCGCGTCGATCAGCGCCGGTGTGCGGCGTTTTTCTCGCCACGGAACAAGCTGTGCGTCGAAAAGTTCGGCGCACGAAAAGTCCAAATGAAAAAGAGAAGTCTTTTTGGTCCTGAGACTTCAGGGAACAGGAGGCAAGCTCTATCCAAGCCCTTGGAGAGCACTTTCACAACCAGACAAGAGTACAGCAAGGCAGCAGGGCAACAGCAAGGCAGCAATCCTTTGTAGAAAGCAGTCAGGTGAGTCCTTTAGGCAGCCAGGCAGTTCTTCTTGGCAGGATGCAGGTTCTGGTTCAGGTTTCTTCTCCAGCAAGTGTCTGATGAGGTAGGGCAGAGGCCCTGTTTTATACTAAATTGTGCCTTTGAAGTGGGGGTGACTTCAAAGAGTGTCTAAGAAATGCACCAGGTCCCCTTTCAGTTCAATCCTGTCTGCCAGTGTCCCAGTAGGGGGTGTGGCAGTCCTTTGTGTGAGGGCAGGCCCTCCACCCTCGCAGCCAAGGAAGACCCATTCAAAATGCAGATGTATGCAAGTGAGGCTGAGTACCCTGTGTTTAGGGTGTGTCTGAGTGAATGCACAAGGAGCTGTCAACTAAACCTAGCCAGACGTGGATTGAAGAGCACAGAAAGACTTTCTGAAAGTGGCATTTCTAGAATAGTAATATTAAATCCGACTTCACCAGTCAGCAGGATTTTGTATTACCATTCTGGCCATACTAAATATGACCTTCCTGCTCCTTTCAGATCAGCAGCTGACACTTCAACAATGTATGAGGGCAGCCCCAATGTTAGCCTATGAAGGGAGCAGACCTCACAGTAGGGTAAAAACGAATTTAGGAGTTTTACACTACCAGGACATATAACTACACAGGTACATGTCCTGCCTTTTACCCACACAGCACCCTGCTCTAGGGGTTACCTAGGGCGCACATTAGAGGTGACTTATATGTAGAAAAAGGGGAGTTCTAGACTTGGCAAGTACTTTTAAATGCCAAGTCGAAGTGGCAGTGAAACTGCACACACAGGCCTTGCAATGGCAGGCCTGAAACAAGGTTAAGGGGCTACTGAAGTGGGTGGCACAACCAGTGCTGCAGGCCCACTAGCAGCATTTCATCTACAGGCCCTAGGCACATATAGTGCACTCTACTAGGGACTTATAAGTAAATTAAATAGCCAATCATGGATAAACCAATCAATAGTACAATTTACACAGAGAGCATATGCACTTTAGCACTGGTTAGCAGTGGTAAAGTGCCCAGGGGTCAAAAGCCAACAACAACAGGTCAGAAAAAATAAAAGGAAGGAGGCAAAAAGTTTGGGGATGACCCTGTCAAAAAGCCAGGTCCAACATGACCCCCTACCAGCCTAAAGCCAGGGGAGAACAATCACTATCCTGATGTACTTCCCTGTTTGAGGCGACAGAACAAGGACCCAGGCCCACAACAGCAGGGGCATGCTCCAGTTCTTCGCCTTCCTGACTCCAATTGGATCCCTCTGTCCATACTCTCAGGGCCCACTAAGCCAACCCATGGGGAACCTTTCTCCTTACCTGCGGATCCCATCGGTGCAGCACCTAACCTTACTTTGCTCGCAGATGTATCCCAGGAGCAGGATAGTACCACCAGGACCAACACAGTGGTGTTGCCCACTCTACCCCCGGGGTGTGACACTTGTCCCCTCCCCAGGGATAACTCTGTCCACCCGGACAGCAAGCCACAGTGGTTACTGACAGCTGTCAGGGATGAGAGCCAGGCCCCAGGCCTCTCAAAGCTCTCCCACCACTGTGGCTGTGGAGAGTGGGGGGCGGTAGCCCCAGGTGCTGGGCACCCTTTAGCCACTCTCTCTTCCACCAGGTCAGGGATGACAGCCTGAACCTGGTCCTCCCCTCTGGGGCTCTGTACCCTCCCTCCTGGAGTGGTACCCCCAGAGTCCAACATGGTCAGGGTGCTTATAGAAGTCACCCTGTACCATTCCTCCACCAGTGCAGGGCTGTTAACCTGCAACAGGCCCTCCAACCTGGGGTTTGTACCTTCAGGTTGGACTTCCCTCCCCCTGCCCTCCCTTCTGGGGTCCAGCACCCTCCAACTAGGAGTGGCCTCCTCAGAAGACAACATGGCAGGGGCACTGTTATTAGTAGCCCCCCACCTCCAGGTCCGGGGGACACCCTGAACCTGGCCTTCCAGCCCAGGGTCTGTACCCTCAGACTGGATCACTGCCTGGCAAACCAGGACTTTCTGGGGGGCACACCTACCCCCCACCAGGTCAGAGTTTAACCTCTGCACCTGACCATCCAACCCAGAGTCACCACCCTGAGGTTGAACTATTGCCTGGCACGCCAGGACTTCCTGGGGGGCACACCTACCCCCACCGGGTCAGAGTTTAACCTCTGAACCTGGTTCTCCAACCCAGGGTCACCACCCTGAGGTTGGGCAATTGCCTGGCACACCAGGACTTTCTGGAAGGTACACCTACCTCCCACTAGGTCAGAGTTTAACCTCTGAACCTGGTTCTCCAACCCAGGGTCACCACCCTGAGGTTGGGCAGTTGCCTGGCACACCAGGACTTTCTGAGAGGCACACCTACCTCCCACCAGGTCAGAGTTTAACCTCTGAACCTGGGTATCCAACCCAGAGTCACCACCCTGAGGTTGGACAATTGCCTGGAACACCAGGGCTTTCTGGGGGCACACCTACCCCCCACCAGGTCAGAATTTAACCCCTGAACCTGGCCATCCAACCCAGAGTCAACACTCTGAGGTTGTACAATTGCCTGGCACAGCAGGACTTCCTAGGAGGGACACCTACCTCCCACCAGGTCAGAGTTTAACCTCTGAACCTGGGTATCCAACCCAGAGTCACCACCCTGAGGTTGGACAATTGCCTGGCACACCAGGGCTTTCTGGGGGGCACACCTACCCCCCACCAGGTCAGAGTTTAACCCCTGAGCCTGGTTATCCAACCCAGAGTCACCACCCTGAGGTTGAACCATTGCCTGGCATGCCAGGACTTCCTGGGGGGCACACTCACCCCCCACCAGGGACACACCGTCCCCAAGGGCCACACAAGAGTCTGCCCATCCGGAAGAATCTGGATCTCCCCCAAACCAGAAACGGTTTCACCTGGGTCATTCCTGTCCTCCACTGGGGTCCGCAACCCCCTCTCAACCCTCTGTCTTGACTTCTGCACCCCCTCACTAGGAGTGGTACTGCCAGATGCCAGAACTGTTGGGATGCTGGCTACAGTCACCCCCCCAAGTTCTTCTGACACTGCGGGGCTTCCCTCAACAGGTGGCCCTACGGTGCAGGCTAGGCTTCCCTCCTGGCGTTCCCTCATGGAACCCTTCAGGACGTGGGACCTACCTGGGACACTAAAATCATCTCCCACCTCACTTGGCTGGGAAACACCTAGGCCACTCCCTTCAGGAGCACCCCCAAATGCCTCTTCAGACTCTCTGGGATTCACCCAGAAGTCTGCCTCCATTGTAAGCTCCCTGGGGTCAGAGAACTCACACTCCACCTGGTGTTGGCATAGCTCTGGAAAATAAGGACCAGACATATGCTCTCCAGCAATTATATCACTCTTCCCTTCACATGTATTAACCACAGTACCCTTCACCCAACCATCCAGTAACTCAGCCTTGGAAAAGCACTCTACATCACCCTCCTGAGACTGGTGAGACAGTATCTGACTGACCCTGACACTCAACCCATACTCTTCTGGGATATCTCTACACTGTATATCCAGGACGTCCACCAGGGGGGAACCCTTTTCTCTGTCACTCTCTGCTAGAGCCAGTAAAGTGTCCCTCCCCCAGTAGGAATATGACTCCCTGTGCCAGTTCCCCAATCCTTCTCAGGGACCCTCTGCATAACGGGAACTACCTTATACCCTTGAACCACCTGGGGTGTGTCAACTCCCTTCTTCAAGTTGGGCACCACATCTCTGGGCTTGTGCCCTTCTTCAGCAGTACTGGATGCAAGATTTTTGCTGCCACCATCTGAACTGGACTCAGCCCTTCCGGCCTCCAGTTTCAGCTCTTCACAGCTCAGCTCTTGAGCTGCAATCCTTTCTTCTTCCAGGGCTAAGAGTCTTGCTGCCTCAGCCCTTACAAGAAACTCATCTAGCTCTTCCATCCACCGCTCTCGAGCTAGGAGCCATTCATCTCTCACTGGTTCTTTTTCCTCATCTGAGTAGTCTTCCTCCTCATTTGAGCAGTCCTCCTCCTCATCTGAGGGGTACTTAGTCATTTGTTTTTTTGCTGCCTCTCTCTCTGCCCATCTTTCTTCCCCCAGACTATGTAGGCTTGTAGCATTTCCATCTTAGTAGAGCTCCTTGATATAGGAAGGCCCCATTTTCTGCAAAGCCTCCTTATGTCAGCCTTAGTGAGGTGGTCAGTAGGCACAAAGAATGAGTAGGTAAGCAATCTCATTGCTGATAAGGTCTTACCGATAAAAACCAAAATCCAAAGTCCAAAATATCAATAATATATCCAGGAGGACATCAGAGAACCAAAAGCAAAAAGATGAAAAATCAAGTTGACCTTCAACTGTGGGTAGGTAGTGAAATACACCACTGATCACCAATGTTAGAAATTGGGTTTTTGGTTGGCAGTCAGGTTACCCTCTGTCCAAGCAAGAACCCTCACTCTAGTCAGGGTAAGTCACACACAATCCAAGATTATCCTGTGCCCACCCTCTGGTAGCTTGGCACGAGCAGTCAGGCTTAACTTAGAAGGCAATGTGTAAAGTATTTGTGCAATAAATCATACAATAACATAATATAACACCACCAAAATACACCACACAGTGTTTAGAAAAATATATAATATTTATCTGGGTATTTGCAGGTCAAAACGATCAAAGATGCAATATGAATTTGTAAAGATATAACTGAAAAGTGATATAAAGTGTCTTAAGTCTTTAAAAAGCAAACAAAGGGGGTCATTACGACCCTGGCGGTCATGGACCGCCAGGGCCGGGGACCGTGGATGCACCGCCAACAGGCTGGCGGTGCATCCAGGCCTATTCTGACCGCTGCGGTAAAGCCGCGGTCAGAAAAGGGAAACCGGCGGTTTCCAGCCGGTTTTCCCCTGGCCTGAGGAATCCTCCATGGCGGCGCTGCAGGCAGCGCCGCCATGGGGATTCCGACCCCCTTACCGCCAGCCTGGTTCTGGCGGTTTTGACCGCCAGAACCTGGTTGGCGGTAACGGGTGTCGTGGGGCCCCTGCAGTGCCCATGCCAATGGCATGGGCACTGCAGGGGCCCCCTAACAGGGCCCCACCAAGATTTTCAGTGTCTGCATAGCAGACACTGAAAATTGCAACGGGTGCAACTGCACCCGTCGCACCCTTTCTATTCCGCCGGCTCCATTCGGAGCCGGCATCCTCGTGGAAGGGGGTTTCCCGCTGGGCTGGCGGGCGGCCTTCTGGCGGTCGCCCGCCAGCCCAGCGGGAAACTCAGAATTACCGCGGCGGTCTTTTGACCGCGCAGCGGTATTCTGACGGCGGTACTTTGGCGGGCGGCCTCCGCCGCCCGCCAAGGTCGAAATGAGGCCCAAAGTCTCCTTTTCTGGGTATTTAGGGTCTCTACTCTGGTCTATTCCTCAGATAATGAATGCAAGAGCTCACCAGAGTTCCTCTGCACTTCCCTCTTCGACTTCTGCCAAGTATCGACAACTGACTTCTCCAGGACTCCTGCAAAACCGCAACAAAGTAGCAAGACGACTACCAGCAACATTTTAGCGCCTCATCCTGCCGGCTTTCTCGACTGTTTCCTGGTGTTGAATGCTCTGAGGGCTGTCTGCCTTCACCCTGCACTGGAAGCCAAGAAGAAATCTCCTGTGGGTAGACGGAATCTTTCCCCTGCAAACGCAGGCACCAAAAGACTGCATCACTGGTCCTCTGGGTCGCCTCTCATCCTGACGAGCGTGGTCCCTGGAACACAGGAGCTGGGTCCAAGTGTCTCCCACAGTCCAGTGGCCCTTCTGTCTAAATTTGGTGGAGGTAAGTCCTTGCCTCTCCACGCCAGACAGCAAACCTGTGTACTGCGCGATTTGCAGCTGCTCCGGCTTCTGTGCACTTCTCCAAGGATTCCTTTGTGCACAGCCTAGCCTGGATGCCCAGCACTCCGTCCTGCAGTGCTCAACCTGCTGAGTTGGACTCCAACGTCGTGGGACCCTCCTTTTGTGACTCTGAGTTCACAGATCTTCTATGTGTTGACGGAACATAGCAGACACTGAAAATCGCGACGGGTGCAACTGCACCCGTCGCACCCTTTCCACTCCGCCGGCTCCATTCGGAGCCGGCATCCTCGTGGAAGGGGGTTTCCCGCTGGGCTGGCAGGCGGCCTTCTGGCGGTCGCCCGCCAGCCCAGCGGGAAACTCAGAATGACCACCGCGGTCTTTTGACCGCGGTACGGTCTTCTGGCGGTTCCCGCTTGGCGGGCGGCTCCCGCCGCCCGCCAAGATTAGAATGACCCTTAAAGTGTGTAAAAATAACAGATAATATTGTAATAACACAACAAGCATGTTCCATAAAGCAATTTCCCTAATGTAAATTAAATTAGAAAGAAATAGAATAAGGTGCCAGTTCAAATACCCAGTAAAGAGTTCTGATGAAAGAATAAATGCATAAGCACTACGCCTTTGCACATCAATTAAAAGAAAGTTCAAGCTGGAAAGTATTCTTGGCTATAAATCAGCAGACATCTAATGAAACCGAAAATAAGCTAAGCTGTTTCCCATGAAAAGAGGCAGGATCTCACGAAAATCCAAGATGAATCTCCTGTAAATGTGAGTGAGAGAAGCCCCCCTCTACTCGAGGAACATGCACTAATATAAACACCCAATATTTTAGATGATAACATGTTTCACTTTCTTTGTTCACAATGTCCACTTACATTTCAGTAAACCCTGGGGAATAGGTAACCTCCCCAGTTTCCCATGTCTGGACCATGGGCCATAGACACAAGTCCTTGAAAAGATACTTTGTCCACATTTTGGGGTTTCAGACAGTTCTTCCCTTGAATCTTCCTTTTTGGTGTCTCCTCTTGCTCCAGAGAGAACCTCACTATAAGTTGTCTGATACAAAACAAATGCCTATTCACTAAATAACAGAAGGCTTATGGAAAGTTACAGCTTCTGTAGCAAAAGAGAAAAAACATCTCACAAAGCACAGCACAATGGTGGTCATTACAACCCTGGCGGACGGTGTTAAAGCTGCGGAAATACCGCAAACAGGCCGGCGGACAAAAAAAGGGAATCACAACCCTGGCGGAAACCGCCAACAAAGACAGCCACTTTAACATATCGCCCGCCACGGCGGTACAGACAAACAGCGCGGCGGTCACCGCCAACAGATAGGCGGGAGACAATGTACCGCCCACACTATTATGACAGGCCAATCTGCCACCTTTTCCGGGGCGGATTCTCCGTGGATAAAAACACGGCGGAAACAGCTTTTGCTATGGGAAAACGGTCACCTTAACTCACTCCACGAGGAACGACGACTCCATGGAGCCGGAACTCCAAATCCTACCTGCCTTTGTCTTTCTGCTCCTCTACGACCAACAGCGACGTAGGCACAAAAGATACCAGTGAGTACTGCATCTACGACACGGGGAGGGGGAGGCAAAAGTTAGGGGGATACCCACCAACACCCCCACCCCCACCCTCGCATATCACAACATACACACCAATGCAGTCAAAAATATCACATTAACAACCCACAATCCCCCAGGAAGAATGCTAAGACAAAGATAATTTCGGTCAAACATTGTAATGTGCCAATATACATGTCATACAAAAAAATACTGATATATATCTCGAAATCTGTCATATTTAAATATACAATACAAGAAGTAGTGCAGATATGTACACAACAATGTCCGTGCACCAATAGTCCAAAAATGCATGGGCGAGGCCCACAATAGATACCTGACCAAAATCCGAGAGAACACTGCCGGGGCATCAGATAGAAACACTACAGGCACCTCAGGGGGAAGGGAAGGGGGGTCACCTCAGCCACATGAATGCGAAGCCAGATCCACGACGGGGCTCCATGCCCATTGATGTATCCTGGGGAATGCAAAGCCACAGTCTCACAAGTCTTTACAGTGGGTGGGTTGCCCACTGTTACATCCTGGGGAGTGCAAAGCCACAGTCTCACAAGTCTTTACAGTGGGTGGGTTTCCCACTGTCACATCCTGGGGAGTGCAAAGCCACAGTCTCACAAGTCTTTACAGTGGGTGGGTTGCCCACTGTTACATCCTGGGGAGTAGTGACGATACTTGGGCCCTCCTGGGCTGTGACTCTGGCGGTGGTCTCCTGACCAGTGACAATACTTGAGCCCTCCTGGGCTGTGACTCCGGTGGTGGCGGTGGTCTCCTGACCAGTAACGATACTTAGGCCCTCCTGGGCTGTGACTCTGGTGGTGGTCTCCTGACCAGTGACGATTCTTGAGCCCTCCTGGGCTGTGACTCCGGCGGTGGCGGTGGTCTCCTGACCAGTAACGATACTTGGGCCCTCCTGGGCTGTGACTCTGGCGCTGGTCTCCTTACCAGTGAGGATACTTGGGCCCTCCTGGGCTGTGACTCTGGCGGTGGTCTCCTGACCAGTGACGATACTTCAGCTCTCCTGGGCTGTGACTCTGGCGGTGGTCTCCTGACCAGTAACGACGGTGCTGGCGGTTGTGATTCGACCGCCGGAAATGATGGCGCACTTCTCTGCCGTGACACTCACAACAGGCTGGGCAGACTTCCTCGGGACATTCCCCACCTTCTTTGGAGGTACAGCTGACTCACCAATCGCCTTCGATCCCATTTCAGTTGCTGTCCCACAAGTAGTCTTGACACGGTCCTGTCGTCCACTCTCCAATTTTGGAGCCTTTACAGGGGGTGGGCTGCCAGTGCCTTGGCTCCGGGTCTTACTGCCTGCCCTGGTGGACGGTGCACTCCAAAAACCTGGAACACGCACCACTGGCACTGGAGGCTTTTTGGCTGAGGTGCTACGACGGGACTGATGAACTGGAGGGGGGTGTGGGGGCAAACAGGTCAATTTGACATAGGGACAGTTTCTGACGGACACTGGGATGGGTAGCTGGAGGGGGTCTGGGAGTGGAGGTAGAGGAGGTGGTTGTAGGAGGCGTCACTTTAGGTGTTTTGGGTGCAGGTGCAGGTTCTGGAGGCTGTCGTGAGGTGGATGGATGTTGGGTGAGTGATTGCCGGCGTTTGTGTACTTTGGGAGGGGGCGTCACAGACACACTGGGAGAGGACACAGGGGATGTGTAAATGGCAGTGGAGGTGGTGAGTGCAGGTGAGCGGCTTGTGGTGCTGGGTGTCCTGGTGCGAGTCCTAGTGCCTGTAGATGTGGTGCATGCAGGTGTGTGTGTAGATGAGACTGGGAGGAAGGAGGGAGAAGAGGAGGAGGGGGACACAGTGGAGACAGTGGATGTTGCTCTGTCTGTATGGGTGTGATGCTTGTGTGAGTGCCTGTGGTGTGTGTGGTGCCTATGTTTGCTTGAGCTACTTTTGGGTGTTGACTTGTGTGCCTGCTGGTCTGTAGGTGTGCTTGGGATGGGCTGGGGTACAGGGGATTGGGTCTGGGTGGAGGAAGTTGGAGGGGGGAGGCTGGACACAGGGACAATGGCTGCCATCAGTGCTGAGGCCAGAGATTGCAGGGATCGCTGAAGGACAGCCTGACCAGAATGAATGCCTTCCAGGAATGCATTACCGTGTTGCAACTCTCGTTCTACACCCTGGATGGCATTCACAATGGTAGACTGCCCAACAGTGAGTGACCTGAGGAGGTCAATGGCCTCCTCACTGAGGGCAGCAGGGGTGACTGGGGCAGGGCCTGAGGTGCCTGGGGCGAAGGTGATGCCCACCCTCCTGGGTGAGCGGGCACGGGGCGAAGGCTGAGGGGCTGCTGGAAGGGCGGTGCTGGTAGGGGATGTGGCGGCTGTACCTGTAAAAGTGGGGCGCACAGATGGTGCCGCCACCATAGGGGAGCTCACATCGGCGGACGAGTCCGTGTCGCTGGTTGGTGATCCTGTGGCCAACGTGAAGCTCCCCTCGCCCTCCGTCCCACTGGTGCATTCAGAGTCTGTGGTGTGGCCCTCCATGGCCATGTGGGATGCAGCTCCCTCGTGCTCCGGTGCCACTGTACCTCCGCCTGATGATGCTGATGTACAAAAGGACAGGGAGAGCAGGAAAAGGGGGGGAGACAGAAGAAAGAGAGTTTTAGTGCATGGCATACCGCTACCGTTGGCGGACAAGACAGACGCAGCAGCCCCATGCATTACGCCGTGCTCCTGCCCTCTGCACATGCAATTTCTGGGATATGGCCTACATGGCAATGGTAGAAATCTGCGCACATGGATGGCAAAGGGGCAACTATACATCAACTTGCCTCTGTTCTGAGCTGGGGTAGAGTCCCACATGGCCTACATTACGAAGGGGCCTTGCCTACCTAACTCGCCCTGGCCTAGGGACACCCACAGCCCACCTCCCCCACCCAGACACCTCCACTACACGCAAAGTCCACAGAATGAGGTTGTGCTCGCCCCCTTGTGTCTGCTGTGATGTCCTTAAGCGCCCATCCAACTCCGGGTAGGCCACCGCCAGGATCCGGAACATCAGGGGGGTCATGGTGCGACGGGCACCCCTCCCACGTTGGGAGGCCATCCCCAGCTGAGCCTCCGCCGTCTTCTTGCTGCAGCAGCGAATGTCCTCCCATCTCTTACAGCAGTGGGTGCCCCGTCTCTGGTGGGCCCCCAGGGTCCAGACTTCCTTGGCGTTGGCACGCCAAATGTCCCTCTTCTGGTGGGCGCTGACCTACATGACATGCACAAGGAAAGAGTAACAGTCATTACCTACTGCACCGTCAATGTGAGTGGGCCCCTCCCAACTCTGTCCATGTGGCCCATTCATCCCCATGCATTTCTGTTGTAAGAACTGTGCCCCCTTCGCTCTCCCACCCAGCCCTGTCCACCCAGGCCTAGCCCATCCAACGTGCTCCCTGTGTACTAACCTGTTGGTCTGGAGGACCGTAGAGTAGCGTGTACTGGGGGGAGGACCCCATCCACAAGTTTCTCCAACTCCTGTGCAGTGAAGGCAGGGGCCCTTTCCCCAGACGCAGCAGCCATCGTCGCTTCCAGACCGAGGTCACAGCAGCACTAGCAGTGTAAGTCCTCTCCTGTCGAAGGTCAGGTATCTAGTGAGTGAACAGATAGAAAATGGTGGTGACGTCCGCGGCGGTGACGTCGCGGCGGGGCGCATCATCACCGCCAGCGCATCTGTTCATTGGCTCCTGGGACCCATAGGGTCCAATGTTAACCAATGCAGCATTGCGCCGCGCTCTACGACCGCCTACTGCAACGGTGTGCAACGCCAGCGCAGTTACCCCACAATTCCATTGTCCCAGTTTAGAGGTCAGGCAGCCGCCATTTCAGGGGCCCACATGGCTTCATTTACTACTGCGTCACACATACCGAGGCCTACACTCAAAACTTTTCCCGGATGGGTTAATTGTCTGTTGTAGTCTTGTGTGTGACTGTGGGTACATACCTGAAGGAATGGTTACAGTTTCTTCGCTGTTGTCCTTCTTAGGCACCGTCAGTTGAGACATATTGGAAGATGGCGGAATCCGCCAGTGTACCGACCACTGGTGGACCTGTTGACAATGGAAGAGAGACATTTGATTGTGACCTACCGGTTCGACCGTGCCACAATCCAGGAACTATGTACCCAGTTGGATCCAGAGCTGATGTCACCAATCCGCCATCCGACAGGAATCCCCCCTGACATGCAGGTGCTGTCAGTGCTCCATTTCCTTGCAAGTGGGTCTTTTCAGACAACAGTGGCCATGACATCAGGGATGTCCCAGCCTATGTTTTCCAACGTGTTGTCCAGAGTTTTGTCTGCCCTGCTGAAAAACGTAAGGAGATACATCATTTTCCCTGAGGTGGAGGATTTGCCTACAGTTAAAGGTGACTTCTATGCCCTTGGACATATCCCCAACGTCATAGGTGCCATTGATGGCACCCATGTAGCTCTGGTCCCCCCCCGCAGGAGTGAACAGGTGTACAGGAACAGGAAGAGTTATCATTCGATGAATGTCCAGATGGTCTGTTTGGCAGACCAGTACATTTCGCAGGTAAATGCTATGTTCCCTGGCTCTGTGCATGACGCCTACCTCCTGCGCAATAGCAGCATCCCTGATATGATGGGTCAACTCCAGAAGCACTGTGTATGGCTATTGGGGGACTCTGGTTACCCCAACCTTTCCTGGCTAGTCACCCCAGTGAGGAATTCCAGGACCAGGGCAGAGGAACGGTACAATGAGGCCCATGGGCGGACTAGGAGGGTTATCGAACGCACCTTCGGCCTTCTTAAGGCCAGGTTCAGGTGCCTCCATATGACAGGTGGGTCCCTATTCTACTCACCGAAGAAGGTGTGCGACATCATCATCGCCTGCTCCATGCTCCATAACTTGGCATTGCGAGGCCAGGTGCCTTTTCTGCAGGAGGATGATCCAGATGACGGTGTTGTAGCAGCGGTGAAGCCTGTGGAGCCTGTGGAGCCTGTGGACAGTGATGAGGATGAAGCTGATGAAGAAGAAAACGACAACAGGGAGTCAGTCACACAGCAATATTTCCAGTGAGACACAGGTGAGTACGTTTTCAGGTTTAACATAACATCAACTTTCACACGTCTACCTCTATCCTGTACCTACATTTCACTCACTATTTGTTAACTGAGTTGTCCCCTTCCATTTCAGTTTCACAAATGTGGTAACCTACGTGTCAACAGCTTGCACCCTTGAAAGGCTTTTGATGTGTGACATTGGTATGTTGGCCTTCCAATTGGTAACCATTTTTTACACTGTAATTGACAATACACAGTTCGATATCATTGACTGACTCCAGTTTTTTCAGTGTTTCAAGGGTGTTTATTTGAGTGCATAAACATGAAGGGGGGTTGTGAAATGGGGATGGATGATGGTGGGAGAATCTCCATGGCAGAGTCCAGTCTATTAGTCTCACAGGTACATTGCACATCTGGCCATTGGAAGTGGAGCTGGGGCAGTTCCGATTTAGACAGGGTAACAAAGTGGGACAGTGGGGGGACAATCAGGGTGCTCTTATTTCCTGGCGGGGGTCTTGCCATCTTGCTCTGTCCTGTTCCTGGATCTCAGAGACCGCTTTCGTGGTGGTTGTCCGTCTGCAGGGGGTGGGGTGCTGGTGTGTTGGTCTTGTGGCGGGGCGTCCTGTCCACTAGTGCCGGCGGAGGTGGTGGGCATTTCATCGTCGTGGCTAGTGTCAGGGGCCCCTTGGAGTGCCACGGTGTCCCTCAAGGTCTTTTGAATGTCCGTCAGCACCCCTACGATGGTGCCCAGGGCGGAGCCGATGGTCCTGAGCTCCTCCCTGAACCCCAAATACTGCTCCTCCTGCAGACGCAGGGTCTCCTGCAACTTGTCCAGGACCGTTGCCATTGTCTCCTGGGAGTGGTGGTATGCTCCCATGATGGAGGAGAGGGCCTCGTTGAGAGTAGGTTCCCTTGGCCTGTTCTCCCTCTGTCGCACAGCAGCCCTCCCAGTTCCCCTGTGTTCCTGTGCCTCCATCCCCTGGACCGTGTGCCCACTACCACTGCCCCCAGGTCCGTGTTGTTGTTGGGGTGGTGGGTTACCCTGGGTGCCCTGTAGTGGTGGACACACCGCTGATTGACCTGTCCTGGGTAGGGAGGTATGGGCCCGCTGGGTGGGTGCTGTGCTGGTGTTCCCAGAAGGTGGAAGGTCAGTGTTGGGCTGTGGCGGGGCAAGGGGAACCGACTGTCCTGAGGCCCACGATGGTCCGGGCTGGTCATCAAGATCCAGTAAGGCAGAGCTGCTGTCGTCACTGTGGGCCTCTTCTGGGGGTCGAGTGGTGTTCTCTGGACCCTCTGGTGTGGTGACGGTCCTTCGGGTTCCTGCGGGGGTATAAGTACATGATTATTGCATGTGTGTGTTTCATGGTGTGCAATGGTTGGGTGTGCGTGTACCCCAGTGCAGGCATTTCTGTGTGGGGGGCTTGTGTGGTGATGGTTGGGGGTTATTCTGGGTATGTGCATTGGGCATGCTTTAGTGATGGGTATCCATGCTTAGTTGTGTCATGCAGGTCTTGGTGTTGGGATGGGTGGTTGGTGTTATGGGTAAATTAGTGAGGAGTTAGGGTGATAGGGGAGGGTGTGAGGGTGGGGGTGTGTGATAGCATGCAGGTAAGGTGGGGGATATGATAGTTAAGATTTGACTTACCAGTGTCCGTTCCTCCAACGACTCCTGCGAGGCCCTCAGGATGCAAGATGGTCAAGACTTGCTCCTCCCATGTTGTTAGTTGTGGGGGAGGAGGTGGGGGTCTGCCACAAGTCCGCTGAACCGTAATGTGGTGCCTGGATACCGTGGAACGCACCTTCCCCCGTAGGTCGTTCCACCTCTTCCTTATGTCCTCCCTATTTCTTGGATGCTTTCCCACAGCGTTGACCCTGTCGACTATTCTTTGCCATAGCTCCATCTTCTTGGCTATGGATGTGTGCTGTACCTGTGAGCCAAATAGCTGTGGCTCAACCCGTATGATTTCCTCCACCATGACCCTGAGCTCCTCTTCGGAAAAGCGGGGTGTCTTTGGCGTGCCATGGGGTGGTGTGTGTGATGTGTGAGGTGGTGTATGTGTTGATGGTTGTGGTGAGTGCAGTGGTATGTGGTGTTTTGTGCGTGGATGTTGTGTGGGTGATGGTGTAGTGTGCCTCTGTGTGATGGGGTTCTCTATTCTGTGCTGTCTCTCTCTGGCCTTCTCTCTAATTTCGGGTCATAGGGGTTTGTGGGTGATGTGGGTGTGTGTTTTATATTGAGTTGGGTGTGTGGGAGTGGTATGTGTATGTGTATCAGGTGTGTGTATTTGGAATTGTCCAATGTGGCTGTGTTTTGTAAGAGTGTGTGTATTTTGAGCGCGGCGGTGTGTACTGCCAATGGAATACCGCAGTTGCAAGACCGCCGCGTGGATTCGTGTGTCGTAATAGCATGGGCGTGTTTCTGTTGGCGTGGAGGTGGAGGATTTGTTTCCGCATGTTTATCGCTGATCTTTGGTGTGGCGGGATTGTGTGGGTGTCTGAATTTCTGCGGATTCCGTGGTGTGTGTCATAATAGCTGTGGCGGAATTCCACGGCCGCGGCGGTGTGTTGGCGGTCTTCTGCGCGGCGGTAAGCGCCTTATACCGCCAATGTTGTAATGACCCCCAATGTGTAAAACAGACCTTTCAATGCTAGTGTATTATTTTGTAGTCAGTATTGCATTAACAGTTACACTAACTCAAATCTGCACATTATTAGATCTTATACATGCTTATACTGTCTAAGTATATTAATCTACAACAAATTGCATTCAACACACATGTTATTTTGCAAATCATTTTACACTTTTTGGCTAAATATTTTTTTTGTAATAAAAAATAAATTCATTGGGTCACTTCTAGCATTGAGTGTCACAATCAGATCCAGTGCACTCAAGCCCACACCTTTGATGTAAGCTAGAAAAGTATAAAGCAACCTATTATTGAGGCAGGGGTGGTTTGGTGTGTCTGAAGGAAGGTTTTCTGATTGATCGATTGTTGAATATGTTTCTGAACACCTGCGTGGATAAAAAGACCAAGAATGGGTTAGTGTGTGGCAACCCTTTGATGAAATTGATGAGAATGTGCTCTGACCATGAAAGGTAAAACCCATTTATAAAGCAAGGTTACCATATGTGGGATCCTAAACAAGTTAGGTGAAATTGGCATTTTAATATCAACCACAATGCCCTGAGTGAATATGCTTCATAAATCATCTATCCAGATGTGTAGATCACAGATGAGAGGCAATGTTTTCAATAGAGTCAGAAGCTCTTTTGCGATGCAGTTAAGTTGTGAAGTGAAGACATAGACAATTGTTGGGAGGGTAGAAGATAGGATAGGAGCAGAAGGATTAAGTAGAGCTTATGATGGTTTTCACCAGATCATAAGCACTTGATTCATAGTTGGGTCAATCTGTGTCTTAGCAGAATAGTCTGCAGAATAAAGTCACACTTTCTGCCATGCCCCTTTTGGGGTTCTATCTAATGACTTTTTCATTATAAGATATGAGATTAGCAAGTGAATGATGCAATGCCTCAATGAGCCATGTGTTTGTGTAATTTTCCGTGGACAAATGAATTTAGGTGTGGTTGTCCTACAAAGACTACCTATGATTGTGGCCGGGCTACGAGAACCACATGGCGGTATTGGAGATGGTTCTATAGTCTTCTGCAATATCAGGGTTACCTGCATTTCACAACTTCGCTGATTGAAGTGTGTTTGGTCTCAGATGTGTTGAAAGAGTGGTAATTCAGTGTATGCTGCTGTATTTATGTTTTTTTGGGCATGCATGAGGTTCATCAACGTATGTGATCTCTGCAGATGGAGGATTCCTAATCTGCTGAGAACTCTTCTGGATGCTCTCTGAATCTTTGAGAATTTAGGTATCTGTGAATAAAAAAGTGGCTGTTCAAGGGTGTTGATGCTTGATATTGTTAACTTTCACTGCAGTGGTAGCCTTTGGTTGAGATGCTGAGGACCTCAGAACATGACATCTGCTGAGTAATTGGTTGCCACTTTTTATTTCTTACACTGCCGTTGGAACAGTAGTGTCAGCCACAATGAAGTAGTTATGGACAAGTAAATGTTGAGAGGATGACCAAATATGGCTTGGTGATGAAACGGTTATGTGGTCTTACAATAATGTTTCATTTCCTTTGTAAATTGTGTGTCTGTGGCCAGAGCTCTTGGAACCCAATTTTGTTGTAAGTGGGTAATGAATATGAAAGCCAGCAAATATTGCTTGAGTTCTGACAGAAGAGCCCATCTTGTGCAGAGGCCTGTGTGCCACAGAACTGTTGCTGTATATATTGTTGTTGTATATATTATGCTTGTCCTACTTAGTGCCAGCATTAAAATGTACACTTTTCCTGTAAAGAATGCCAAGAAAAGCCTGGGGTTCCAAATAGGAAACAAAAGAAATGGCCCTGTGCATTATCAGAAAACTCCAAGTGCCTCAGGGCCACTTGTGTGTTTTATGTTTTTTTCTGAAACAAAGAAGTATATTGAGCAGGCCCAAAACAACATTGCATCCACTCTCAATACTTCTCTTCTTTCTGTGTAACCACGTTACTAGAGAATGCACAGAAGACAGTGAGATCCTTGTCAGGCAGGACACAAATCTCATAATATGAAGGGCAGTCGTCCACCAGACATCTGGTGACCTGGTGGGCTGGTAGGCCAAATGTAAATGTTGGGCTCAGTCGGGTCTCATGGTCTTGTTTTCAAGGCCCCAGGTGTGTCTAGAAAGACTAGTTGTCATACAGTTGCTTTTCTTATCCCATGCAGCTGGCCTATCATAAGTCAGAGTTCAAACATGAATGGTGGTGGGTGTCAAGCAGTTTAGGGGCTAAAAAGGCTGAAGTAGCTTCTGTGCATTGGCACTGTTAGGGGAAAACAGTTAATTTGTTTAAAAATGAACCAAGTATTGACCTGTCAAGAGACAATTCAATCTGGAGTGTTCACTTTACTAAATGATGACGACAATGTTGATGGTGCTAATAATAATTATTGCTACATTATGTTATGTTCTGGCTCTGCCAGTTACACCCAACTCTTCCTCTCTCAACTGCATGCTTTTTTTAACTTTACTAGTAGGCGGTTCTCCAAGGATAGAAATTCGGATCACATTACACCATCTCTTTTCTGTCTGTAGTGGCTTCCGGTGCCTGCATGCATTCATTTTTAAATGGCTTGCTTCACCCATAAAGCTTACAAGAAACTGAACAATTAGAGTGTTTTGCAGGGTGGTTATGCAGAAAAGATTGTTCTGCACTGCAATTTGTGCATTATTTATTTTCATTTGGAGAGCACCGTGGATCATACGTGTGGTTCATATTTGAGAAACAAGAGCTGGATGGATAAAAACATAAATTAAAATGAAATATAGTGATGTTAGCAAAAACAGCTAGGAGGATTATACTCTTGCGACTGTGAAATTACGATTTTCTGCTACGAAGTGTTGCCTGTTGTTTGTGTAAACAATAGAACCTGATATTGCCATTTTAGACTTTCGCTTTCAGGGTGTCACCAGCTTGCTCTCAAAGGCTGGTGTATGATAATACTTTGAGATTCAGGTAGTGTAGAGACATTATCTGTGCAGTAATGGTAATTCTATTTTAAGACAGAAAGAAGACGATTATCCTTATTGAGTTTAATATCGCAGTAAAAATATGAGAGGCCTTAGTTAAATGTTTTTGCCTATATAATTCAGGCCGCTTTTCCATCCTTCTTCGTAGCATACTTAATGTGGGCGAGCAAATGAGGCACAAGTATCGCCTACATGCTCCAGGGGGTTATTTACGTTCACTGTACTGCTTGTCAGGCCTGGAAAAATTCAGTGGTTCTCAGTGACTTGAGGTTAGGACTCCAAGATCTATTTGGACTGGGTGAACCAGGGGGTGTGGACAATTATGGTGCTGGGTGCTGAATGGTTCGGGCGGGAGGAGTGTCATGCCCACATTGATCTGTCACCATACTGCACGGTTTTGACACATGAGCTGTATCCACAGTGTTGCAGTCTGTGCAGGGAGAAAAGAACATTGCTGAAATCTTCATTCCCAGACTAGTGAAGGGTGGTTGATTAGTGGTGGAAGTCACACAGCTCCTGAGTATATTAAACAAGACGAGCTGCAGTCAGGGTCTAAACACGAGGGTGACAGCCAATCATACGTAGCAGAGATCCACTATGAGTGAATCCTTATGTTACAGTAGATTCCACTGAGTTGAAAAGCAAAGCTTGTAGAGCAGTTTTCTTGAAACTGATTCTGCGTGTCATCTGTGTATGTGTATTTTGAAACATAACACATTAATACTGTGTTGTAACAATATGATGAACATGGAAGCCATTATTTATTGAAAACGGATGAGATAAGAATATGAGCTGGTCTGACCCTCAAGTGTATCACCTGATGTGCAACAGGAGCGACAAATCACTGGTTGAGTCGTGCTGCATTGAACCTGTATGTTTTGTCAGACTGATCAAATGAAGGAGCAGATGGCACCTGGCTAATGCACGAGGAACCTTTGATTCTGAAAATATGTAATTTTATTCTTATTCCTATTCTTCTTCATCGTTATCTATCTATCTATCTATCTATCTATCTATCTATCTATCTATCTATCTATCTATCTATCTATCTATCTATCTATCTATCTATCTATCTATCTCGCATTCGTGCTAAATTTGTGGAGTTTCATGGTACCTTTGCAGTGTGTTTTATATTTGGTAGAGTCAACTGCATATATTCACTTGTGTAATTATTTATATTTCAATTATTCTTGAGTCTCTGTATTTTCTTCATCCGTCACTTTATTCTGCAGCGCTTTGGCCAAGTAATTAAGCCCACTGTATTTTTGCATGTTTGTTTATGTAAACATCATTCCGCGGACAGTCAATGCCTATTGCAGTGCTATTGCAATTAGTAAAACATTTTTATTACATAAATATTAAACATATGCAGATGCATTGTTTACATCTCCGGCTCACGGTAGAAAATGTTCCGTGAAAAAGTAATCAAGCAAAACACAGATGCATCGACAGATTAGTGACAATTATCCTAGATAACGTGTCATCCTTTGAACATCTTGAGCACAGTGACTGCCTTCTTGTCTTTTTGCCAGGCCTCGCATTCCTCAAAGTCGGCCATGATAAAGCGGTAGCAGAAAGACTCCACTCTAGAAGCTTATTTTACGTTTTCTGTCAATTTCCTATTACGGCTGGAGTTTATTAGACCCGCAGATCTGGGAAGGAATGCTTCTCCTGGGACCATCTGGCTTTATCGCTCCTGGTTGAGGTCAATGAGTTAGCGGTCAGAGGAAACAGTCAATTTAAAGGGCCCTGGATGACTTCCAGACAGATGCTGAGAGAAAATTGTAAACATACCACAGAATCTGAGAAGTCCCACCAGGCTTCCAAAGGACATGTCGGCGGGGTTGCATGTGAAAGTGCAGAGCTTGGAAGGGGCAAATATTTTGGCTCAGTGTTACGCGGCATTTTTGTACAGAGGCTCACGCATTGTGGCGGTGTTCCGGGGCAGTCAAAGAATGTGTAATTTGACTCTGTACGTGTGCATCTGAATAGTATTCCTCTACTGAAACTCAGGCTTGCACTCTACAATGTGCCCTGATGTCTTTTTGGGTCTGGCCAAGTAACAGCTTCAGAGTTGTTTGCTGTTTCCTTGCCTTGTGTATTAATATAAATAAATACATTAGTACATAATGGGGTTGAGGTCAGTCCCGTCCATCCACTCGTCTGTTCAGCTATCACTCACATGTTGCTTCATCCACCACGGCCTTCTACTTGGGGCAAACAGGCAGTACACTCGAGCCATTGGCTCTTTCTCTTAGTGTGTGACAGCATTTTGACCGATCACGATGCCCATGTGCCTAAAAAGAAGTGTTCTTTAAGTGTTAGGATGATAGGCTTATACTTTACCTTGCCAATGTATTTTTGTTTCCAATTTGTATCCTTTATTTTTTTATTCACACTTGTACTTAAACTATATGTTTAGGTTGCAGTAATTCAAAATCAATAGTACCCTCACTTTGCACCAACTGGAACACTATTTTCCTGTGATTTGCATTGCAACTAAAAAGTGTTTGTGTACCGAATCTGAGTATATTTTTAATAAGCACTCCTAGGGGCAGATTTGAGAAAGGTGGCACTTCCTTGTACCCCTTAGTGCCCTACTACCGCCACCATGTGTGTTCTGTGTTTAAAATATGGCGCACCATGGTGCAGGGTAGGGGACACTAGCATCGGAATTTTTCACGCTATTCATGTACTGTTTAAGGTAGCGCCAAAATGTTGCCACTCTCTCTGAACTGACCAAAGGGGCCCATTGTAAACAATGGTGTGCCCCCCTTTTAACTGCTGCTCTGAGCAGGTGTTAGAAATACCAAAAAAATGACGCAAAGAAGTCTTTTAGATTTCTTTGCATCATTTTTTCGGGCCCCCTAAAGCAGGAACGCCCCCTTGCATACATTATGTCTGGGGCAGGCATGATGTGGCGCAAGGAGTTACAAAGGGGGTCATTCTGACCGCCGCCGGCGGCGGATGCCGCCGGCCTGGCGGGAACCGCCAGAAGACCGTACCGCGGTCAAAAGACCGCGGCGGTCATTCTGAGTTTCCCGCAGTGCTGGCGGGTGACCGCCAGAAGGCCGCCCGCCCGCCCGCCCGCCCAGCGGGAAACCCCCTTCCACGAGGATGCCGGCTCCGAATGGAGCCGGCGGAGTGGAAGGGGTGCGACGGGTGCAGTTGCACCCGTCGCGATTTTCAGGGTCTGCCACGCAGACACTGAAAATCTATGTGGGGCCCTGTTAGGGGGCCCCTGCACTGCCCATGCCACTGGCATGGGCACTGCAGGGGCCCCCAGGCGCCCCACGACACCCGTTCCCGCCAGCCAGGTTCTGGCGGTGAAAACCACCAGAACCAGGCTGGCGGGAAGGGGGTCGGAATCCCCATGGCGGCGCTGCTTGCAGCGCCGCCGTGGAGGATTCCCTGGGGCAGCGGGAAGCCGGCGGGAAACCGCCAGCTTCCCTTTTCTGACCGCGGCTTTACCGCCGCGGTCAGAATGCCCCCGGAAGCACCGCCAGCCTGTTGGCGGTGCTTCCGCGGTCGTTGGCCCTGGTGGGCCATGACCGCCAGGGTCAGAATGACCCCCAAAGTGATTTGTAAATCTGGTGCAGCATTATTGCCATAATAGCAGCACATTAGTGTAAAAAAATGATGCTAATGTGGCAATCTTATGGAGCAAGGGGCTCTTAAATCTGGCTCCAAGTCTTCTAATAAAATTATAAGTAAGGGCCAAACCTATTGACTTTACCAATGTTTTTTATGCATGAAACTTGATTGCCATTGGCATCAGCATGGTTTTAGAAGCATGGTAATTCACTGCTCCGCTGTCAGAGGAATGAAAAAGAGGTCTAGCCTGTTCATCACTATAACATCAAAGCAGTGACCCTCAAGACCCACAATGCCCTTATTCTGTCTAGCGGTAATCTGCTACGTCCCTTATATCTCTACAGGCTGAAACAGATTGAGAATATAGATGGGGATGTTGCCTTCTCAACTGCTGTTTCGCCTGTCAGCGTGGGACAGGGAATGGAAGGCCGTGCTGAGTGTCTCTCATAGAGCTTTGGTTAGCAATCCTTACCTGTCCACTCTCAAAGTGAGAGCAGAGAGTACAGTAAAAGGCAGTGACGAGGGGGGATCCATTGAGGTGATGTAGAAAGGTTGACTTCAGGTACATATATATTTAGGTATTGTCCCAAAGGCTTTTCCTTTAAAAAAAACACGTAATTAAAAAAAAAAAGATTATTATATTACATAGTCTGATGTCAACTTACTATTTTGCATTAGTTCCACAATTGAGAAAATGCATGCCGATAGGGCTAAAATAATGTGGAGTGTTAATATCCACACATTCTAATCCCTGTACCATATGAATATATAAATATATGAATATATATTTGAAAAGCACACAGATACCTCAAAAAGGAGTGTCCTGTCACTACTGGGCAGAGCTAATCAAACAGCTAAAAACTGTGAGATCTCTTCCAGAGACTAATATATTGTGATGGTAAACAGATAGATCTTCAATTGTTTCCTGAAACTGCTATGATTGGATTAGGCCCAAAGAGAACGGGGATAGCTTTCCAATTCTCAGATGCCAAAACTGACAAAGAGTGGCCTAATTCACTCAGACATTGTGAGTTAGAGGGTAGAGCGAGGGAAGTAGAGTACCAGAAAAACAGGGAGGACATATATGTAGCTGCTCCAGTCCTGTCGATATGACAAAGGCACAGTGCTTTAAAAGACTTCTTTCGGCAGTGGCCAGAAAGAAAAGGTGGTGAAGGGGTAGGGGAAGGAGCCAACTTCTATTCACTCCAAGAGCTGTGCGTGCTACATTTTGTCGCACCTGCAGTCTGTATATAGAGATCCAGGAAGGCCAATTAGCAAGGAATTACAATTGTCAAGTCTGGAAATGATCAAAGATTGTACCAGACACTTCCTGGAAGACGCAGGAAGAAATGGGAAAAATGTTCTTATGATACTTAAAAGACAGAAACAGGTGGTAGTTAAAATCTTGACAAGCTGTTGAAAAGAGAACTTAGAGTTTTTCTGTTTTATACCCATTTGGAACCAAATGATTGAATTTCATCCACTCTTCCACTTCCTTCAAGCATAGTGAGAATTTTTGGGATGCTTTCTTCCTGCTTCTGTCCAACCTTAGGATAAGTTGGGTGTCATCAGCATAGGCGTATAACGTAAAACCAAAGGAGTCTACAAGTCTGCACATCAGCACAACAAGTTGAATAATGTGGGACAGAAAGCAGATTCCTGAGGTACACCAGAAGAAACAGATTTAACTTCCAACTGGGGACTGATATTTAGCCGAGCAAACTGACTGGCTGCAGTCTTGAAAAAAGGAGGCAAACATTTGTGGTCTATATCCGTGATAGCAAAATCGGCCAAGCAATTGAGAAGAATAGAGTGTGAAATGGTGTAAAAAAAAGGCTAAGAGGTGAGCAGGATCATGGTGCCACACACGCATGGTCTAGAATGAGGCAAATATAATTGGTACACTTTGCCTAAACAGTTTCAATACTTAAACCTTTTTGAAACCAAGATTGGGCCGATGGAGGAAATAAAGTTCATCAATTGGTTATTGACTACTGATTCAGTTATCTTCACAAATAAAGATATTAAAAATATGGGACGATGGATAAGATGGTTGTATCAAGCATAGACATCTTCAACAACAGAGTTATTAAGACATGGTTCTAGGTGACAGGAACTATGCCCAAATACAGACAAGCATTTTTGCACAGTCAGTCAGGATAGTGGTGATGGGACTGGTAACTTTCTCTAGTTGCACTATTGGACAAACTTCCAGAGGAGACAGAAGCAAGAGATGTCAATTTTCTGTAATTTGCTGAATAGACATGTGATAAAAGAAGACCAGTCTGGAATATTGGGGTCACTATAGGCTGATCTATTCGCCCTTAACTGTTTTTCAAGTCATTGATTTTATCATTAAAGAAATTGATAAACTGTTGCTCAGCTCTTGAGAGGGCACAAAGTGGTTGACCGCCGCAAATGGATGCACCATGCTTTCAAAACAGTAAACACCTTTCTCGTTGGATTTTTAGAGTTTAAAATGCGATCATAAAAGTAAGCAGCTTTGCTTTTTTGCAAGTTTTTTTCATATTGCAGTAGGTCATTTTGAATTTTTAACCAACGTTCTTTTCCTCCACAGCTTTACCAATTTTTTACAGATCCATTTGGCTGAATTAAGTGACTCCGTATATGATTGCGATGTGGGCATACTCCTCCTATGATCGATAGGTTTGACAGCTATAAGGGTATTCAAAGGTAAGTGAAACTTTTAATTGATCTGGCTGGAATTGAGTTCTGCATCTGAATCACAGACCCAGGTATTACTGTTGTCTCGAATGGTGGTCCAGCTTTGTACATACAGTTTGGCCGCAGTGCGATATTGCACAGGAGGACCAGGATAATGCAGAGTTTGTTCTTGGAACAAATACAGAATGGAATTAGTACACACTCTGATCAGCAAAGTGGTATAGTGTTTTCAAATTGAATGAGGGATGTAGGGCAAAAAAATAACGTTTTATAAGTTAGAGTATGATTCACAAAGCAAGATAGACACAATCAAAGACTTATTTATGCACCCAAGTAGGTAAGTTCATCAAGATTTCAGAACTATATAATATGCTCCAATCCCAAATTTAATCTCCAATTATTGAAGAAGACCTTTTTTCAAGAGTAAATAATTGCTCTCATCAAACAGATATACTTGCGCTCACACAGGGTACTTAAGGACACATTTGGGTTAATTTAAAAAGCAAACAGATTTGTCCCCTGCCTTCAACGATGTTCCTGAATAGTTTCCAATGAGTCTTGGTTTAAAGAACCAATATAGACAAAGGAAAATAGCCAAATCAAAAACTAAGGAGAATTTAAGGAAACAAATCACATTTAGGCCCTCATTACAACCCTGGCGGTCGGTGTTAAAGCGACGGTAAGACCGCCAACAGGCCGGCGGTAAAAAAAATGGAATCACGACCAAGGTGGAAACCGCTAACATAGACAGCCACTTTAACACTCCAACCGCCACGGCGGTAGAAACAAACTGCTTGGCGGTCACTGCCAACAGACAGGCGGAAGACAATGTACCGCCCACACTATTATGAGAGGCCAATCTGCCACCTTTTCCAGGGCGGAACCAACGTGAACAAAACCACGGCGGAAACAGGCCTTGGAAGGGAAAACACTCACCTCTACACATTCCACGAGGAACCAGGATGCCATGGAGCCAGAACTCCAAATACTCCCTGCAATAGTATTCCTGCTCCTCTACCAGGAGCATGAAAGATGGCGGCGACGACCATGGTGAGTACTGCACCTACAACACAGGTTGAGTGGGGAGGGAAAAGATAGTGACACACACACACACACGCAACACGCAAAACCCCCACCCACACCGTCACCCACAACAACATACACACAAATACATGCTGCAATATTACATTTACAACCCCCCCACCCCCCTGAAAGAACGCAAGGACAAAAGGATATGAGTTGAACGATTGTAATAAATGAAAATCCATTAGCCAAAACTTGAAATACAGTATAAACAATTATGTACACCAACTACACAAGTCCGGATAGTGCACCATTCATAGTCCGTGGACCACTGGGCCCAAAATGTATGGGCGCAGCCCACAGTCGATACCAGACTCCAAACGGAGAGAACACTGCAAGGGCATCAGATCGAAATGAAACAGGCACCTCAGGGGGAAGGAAAGGGGGGGCACATCAGCCGGATGAGTGCATGATGGCAGCTCTATGAGGGGGCTCCATGCCCATTGATGTATCCTGGGGAGTGCAAAGTCACAGTCTCTCAAGTCTCTCCAGTGGGTGGTGTGCCCACTGCTTTATCCTGGGGAGTGCAAAGCCACAGTCTCTCAAGTCTCTCAAGTGGGTGGTTTGCCCACTGCATTATCCTGGGGAGTGCAAAGCCACAGTCTCTCAAGTCTCTCAAGTCTCTCCAGTGGGTGGTTTGCCCACTGCTCTATCCTGGGGAGTGCAAAGCCACAGTCTCTCAAGTCTCTCCAGTGGGTGGTTTGCCCACTGCTCTATCCTGGGGAGTGCAAAGCCACAGTCTCTCAAGTCTCTCCAGTGGGTGGTTTGCCCACTGCTTTATCCTGGGGAGTCCAAAGCCACAGTCTCTCAAGTCTCTCAAGTGGGTGGTTTGCCCACTGCATTATCCTGGGGAGTGCAAAGCCACAGTCCCTCAAGTCTCTCCAGTGCGTGGTTTGCCCACTGCTCTATCCTGGGGAATTCAAAGCCACAGTCTCTCAAGTGGAGAACAACCTCCACTGGTTCTGGAGGGGGCTTTGTGCCCAGAGTGCTTCATCCTGCCAAGGACTGAGGTAGTGGATTTGATACTCCACTGGTTCTGGAGGGGGCTTGGTGCCCAGAGTGCTTCATCCTGCCAAGGACTGAGCTAGTGGATGTGATACTCCACTGACGGTGGTGCAACATGCAAGCTGCCCAGGCTCCTGGAGCTGACCACCAGCCTCGGACGACTGACCACTGGGGATGGCAGCCATGTCTGCGGTGGTGCCACTGGCTCAGGATGTCGCAGGGCCGCTGGCAGTGCTGGCGGCGGTGTCAGTAGTGGCAGTGCTTGCACCTGCCTCAGTGGCATCGGTACTGGCGGCAGTGTCAGTAGCGGCGGTGCTTGCGGCGGACTCTGTAGCATCGGTGCTGGCGGCGGACTCTGTGGCATCGGTGTTGGTGTTGGGCTCTGTGGCTTCGGTGCTGGCGGTGGGCTCTGTGGCATTGGTGCGGGCGGCGGGCTCTGTGGCATCGGTGCTGGTGGCGGTCTTTGTGGCGGCGGTCCTGGCACGATCTTTGTGGTGGCGGTGCTGGCGGCGGGCTCTGTGGCATCGGTGCTGGCGGCGGGCTCTGTGGCATCAGTGCTGGTGGCGGTCTTTGTGGCGGTGGTGCTGGCGGCAGTCTTTGTGGTGGCGGTGCTGGTCTCGGGCTTGTGGCATTGGTGCTGGTGGTGGGCTCAGTGACTGCTGTGCTGGTGGCGGTGCATGTGGTGGTGCTGGTGGCGGTGCTGGTGGCGGTCTTGCCCGCTGTGCAGGTTGGGGTCGACGTGGACCTGCCCTTGATTTTCTGGCCCTTCCCCACCTTGGATGGTGGCGCAGCTGTCTTGCCACTATCCACTTTTGTTTTGCCCGAGCCCTTGGTGGCAGGTGTTTTTGCCTTCTCCCTCCGGGATGTGGGCAATTTTTTTACTTTTGGAGGTGGCGGAATGTCCTTGCCCTCGCTCCGTGGAAGACTGGCAGCCCTGTTGCTTGGCACACTCCAAAAGCCCGCAGTTGCTGGCACCACTGTGCCCGGTGATGTGGTAGCCGAGGTGCTGGGTTGGAACCTGGAAAGGCGGGCCCTAGGGACGGGTGGGAGGGGAGGTGTAGGGAAGAGGTCAACATTAGATAGGAAAAGCTTTTTAGACACACTGGGACAGGTAGATGGAGGGGGTTTGAGAGTGGAGGAAGAGGTAGTGGTTGTAGGAGGAGTACGTTTGCTGACTTTGGGTGAAGGTGCCTGGGCTGGAGGCTGTTGTGAGGTGGATGGCTGTTGGGTGGGTGTGTGGCTGCGTTTGTGTACTTTGGGAGGAGGGCTCACAGACACACTCGCAGAGGACACAGGGGATGTGTGAATGATAGTGGCGGTGTTGAGTGCACATGAGTGGTGTGTGTTGATGGGCGTGCTGGTGGTGGAGGTAGTGGCTGAAGATGTAGTGCATGCAGGTGTGAGTGGAGATGAGACAGGGACGGAGGAGGAGGACGTGGAGGAGGGGGACACAGTGGAGGCAGTGGATGTTGGGATGTGTGCATGTGTATGATGCTTGTGTGAGTGCCTGTGGGATGTGTGGTGCTTATGTTTGCCAGAGCCACCCTTGTGTGTTGAGGTGTGTGCATGCTGGTCTGATGGTGTGCTTGGGATAGGCTGAGGTACAGGGGATTGGGTCTGGGTGGAGGAAGTTGGAGGGGGGAGGCTGGACACAGGGACAATGGCTGCCATCAGTGCTGAGGCCAGAGCCTGAAATGCTCTCTGTTGGACTGCCTGGCCAGAATGAATGCCCTCCAGGTATGCATTTGTTTGTTGCAACTGCCTCCCGACACCCTGGATGGCATCCAGAATGGTAGACTGCCCAAAAGTGAGGGATCTCAGGATGTCAATAGCCTCCTCACTGAGGGCAGCAGGGCTGACTGGGGCAGGGACTGAGGTGCCTGGGGCGAAAGAGATGCCCACCTTCCTGGGTGAGCGACCACGGGTTACACGCTGAGGGGCTGCTGGGAGGGCGGTGCTGGTAGGGGAGCACAGAGGGGCCCGCACAGAGGGGCCCGCCACCACAAGGGAGCTCCCATCAGAGGAAGAGTCACTCCCCTCGCCCTCCGTCCCACTAGTGGCTTCAGACTCCGTTGTCTCGCCCTCCAGGGCCATGTGGGATGCAGCTCCCTCCTGCTCTGGTGCCACTGCTCCTCCGCCTGATGATGCTAATGCACACAAGAACAGGGTGACCACAAAAAGGGGGGGGAAGACAGAAGAAAGACATGTCCAGTGCATACAATACCGCTACCGTTGGCGGACACTACAGACACAGCAGCCCTCTGCACCACGTCATGCACTTAGAGTTCCCTAATTAATCACAGGGACATGGGGTACAAGGCCTATGCCCGATTGCTGCACACATGAAAGTCACAGGAGCCTGACTGGGTGTAGTTGGCTCTTACCACTGGTGGGGTGCCACATAGCCTGCCTCACGAACGGACCTTGCCTACAAAACTCACTGTGGCCTAGGGGAACCCACAGCCCACCTCCCCCACCCAGACACCTCGTAATGCGCACAGAGCCAGATGGATGTGACTGTACTCACCCCCTTGTGGCTGCTGTGATGCCCTCTAGTTCCCATCCAACTCCAGATACGCCACCGCCAGGATCCGGGACATCAGGGGGGTTGTGGTGCGATGGGCACCCCTCCCACGTTGGGAGGCCATCCCCAGCTGGGCCACCGCCGTCTTCTTGCTCCAGCGGCGAATGTCCTCCCATCTTTTACGGCAGTGGGTGCTCCGTCTGTGGTGGACTCCCAGGGTCTGGACGTCCTTGGCGATGGCACGCCAACTATCCTTCTTCTGGTGGGCGCTGACCTAGAGGAATAGTACAGGGGAAAAGGCTAATCTTTAACCGTCCAGACCGTCACAGTCATTGACCCACCTTCCCACCCTTGCCCTGACGCACATACACTCACCGTCCGCTCATGCAGGCCTCAGTCCCCCCCTTATCTTCCATCCACACCACTGCAAACAGCCATTGCCCATACAGCATGCTCACAGTGTACTCACCTGTTTGTCTGGAGGACCGTAGAGTAGTGTGTACTGGGGGAGGACCCCATCCACTAACTTCTCCAACTCCTCCGAAGTGAAGGCAGGGGCCCTTTCCCCAGACACATGAGCCATCTTCGCTTCCAGACTGAGGTCACAGCAGCACTTGCAGTGTAGGTCCCCTACTGTCGAAGGTCAGGTATCAAGTGAGTGAATAGACAGAAAATGGCGGTCACGTCCGCGGCGGTGCGTACCGTCACCACCGGAGTACATCGTCATTGGCTCCTGGGCCCCATAGGGTCCAATGTTAACCAATGCAACGCCAGCGCAGTTACCTCATATCCCCTTGTCCCACCTTACAGGTCAGGCAGCCGCCATTTCAGGGGGCCACATGGCATGAATGTTAAATGCGTCACACCTATCTAGGCCTTGCATACACACAGTGACAGGCACATTGCGGATTGACAAATGTGTGAAAGAAATATTTTTTGTAATACCTCAGTGTTGGCTGACTGCTCACAATTCTCATCCACAGGGCACATCCGCTGGGGCAGGTGAGGAGATGGCGGCATCCTCTGGTGTACATACTGCTGGTGGACCCGTTGACAATGGAAGAGAGACATGTAATAGTCACCTACAGACTTGATTGTGCAACAATCCATGAACTGTGTGCCCAGTTGGAGCCAGACCCGATGTCAGCTATCCGCCATCCCACAGGAATCCCCCCTCTAGTGCAGGTCCTGTCAGTACTCCATTTCCTGGCAAGTGGGTCTTTTCAAACAACAGTGGCCATTGCATTAGGGATGTCCTAGCCTATGTTCTCAAGCGTGTTGTCCAGAGTGTTGTCTGCCCTGCTGAAACACATGCACAGCTACATCTTTTTCCCTCAGGTGGAGGATTTGCCCACAGTGAAAGGTGACTTCTATGCCCTGCGACATATCCCCAACATCATAGGTGCCATTGATGGGACACATGTGGCCTTGGTACCCCCCGCAGGAGTGAACAGGTGTACAGAAACCGGAGGAGCTACCATTCAATGAATGTGCAGATGGTGTGTTTGGCTGACCAGTACACCTCCCATGTGAATGCCAGGTTTCCAGGCTCAGTGCATTATGCTTACATTTTGAGGAATAACAGCATCCCTTATGTGATGGGACAAGTCCAGAGGCACTGTGTGTGGCTAATAGGTGAGGACAAGGACCCTATACCGTGTGAATAGTTGTCTGGGTCTGGGGTTGTCCCTAAGTGTTAGTGTGTGTCTAACAGTTGTCCCTCGACATTTGCAGGTGACTCTGGGTACCCCAACCTGTAATGGCTACTGACTCCAGTAAGAAATCCCAGGACAAGGGCAGAGGAATGCTACAATGAGACACATGGGCGAACTAGGAGAGTGATCGAAAGGACCTTCGGCCTCCTGAAGGCCAGGTTCCGGTGCCTCCATATCACAGGTGGTTCTCTCTACTACTCACCAAAGAAGGTGTGCCAGATCATCGTGGCCTGCTGTATGCTGCACAACCTGGCTTTGCGACGACAGGTGCCTTTTCTGCAGAAGGATGGTCGAGAAGGAGATCTTGTGGCAGCTGTGGAGCCTGTGGACAGTGAAGAAGAGGAGGCAGAAGAAGAGGATATCGACAACAGAAGCAATGTTATCCAGCAATTCTTCCAGTGAGACACAGGTAAGAAGATGTCACTGGCTCACACATCTCATACAATTGTTAGACCTATTATATGTCTGCCACTTTTACCCAGTGTATGGACCCTGACTTGTCACTTTGCCTTTCCATTTCACAGATGTGGGTCCCACTGTGTGACCTCTGCTATATTACCTCATGGACTAGAGCTGTGTGATATAGGTATGTTGACAATACAATCGACATTGCTATTTTCCTTAGTTATTGCAAATACACATGTGTGAAAGCACAGACTGACTCCAGCTTGTTTTGGGATTCAAGGGTGTTTATTTCAGTGCAAAATAGTGGAGGGAGTTGTAAAATGGGCAGGGGTGATGGTGGAGGATTGTCCATGGCAGAGTCCAGTCTATTTGTTTCACAAGTGCATTGTCCAAAGGGGCATAGGAAGTGGAGCTAGGGCAGTTGATGGATGGGCAGGGTGACGAAGTGGGACAGAAGGATGACATTCAGGGTGGTCTCATTTCCTGGCGGGGGTCTTGGCATTGTTCTCCGTCTTTGTCCTGGATCTCAGGGACCGTTTGCGGGGTGGTTCTCCATCTGCAGGGGGTGGGGTGCTGGTGTCGTGGTCCTGGGGCGGTGCCTCCTGCCCACTAGCGCCGGCGGAGGTGGTGGGCTGTTCATCATCCAGGCTAGTGTCAGGGGCCCCTTGTTGTGCCACAGCGTCCCTCCTGGTGTTCACAAGGTCCTTCAGCACCCCTACAATGATGAAAAGGGTGGTGTTGATGGACTTGAGTTCCTCCCTGATCCACAAATACTGTTCCTCCTGCAGCCACTGGGTCTCCTGAAATTTGGCCAGTACCGTAGCCATCGTCTCCTGGGAATGATGGTACGCTCCCATGATGTTGGAGAGGGCCTCGTGGAGAGTGGGTTCCCTGGGCCTGTCCTCCACCTGTCGCACAGCAGTCCTCCCAATTCCCCTGTTTTCCTTTTCTGCTGTCCCATGAACCGTGTGCCCACTGCCACTGCCCCCAGGTCCCTGATTTTCTTGGGGTGGTGTGTTTGCCTGGGTTCCCTGTAATGGTGGACACACTGCTGCTTGACGTCTCCTGGGGACAGAGGGATGGGCCCGCTGGGTGGGTGCTGTGGTGGTGTTTCCTGAGGGGTGAGGCTCTGTGGTGGCATGTGCCAGTGTCATGGGAACCGACTGTCCCGAGGTCCCAGATGGGCCGGGCTGGTCATCTTGATCCAGTTGGACAGAGCTGCTGTCATCACTGTGGGCCTCGTCTGTGGGGGGAGTGGACATGTCTTGAACCTCCTGTCCGGTGACGTTGGGTAGGGGTATTGCAGGGGTGTAAAGGCATGATTATTGCATCTGTGTGTGCCATCATGTGCAATGGGTGGGTGACCCTGTACTCCAGTGCTTCCATTCTTGTGTAGGACCTTGTGTAATATTTGGTTTGGGGTCTGTGTAGGTATCTGTAGTGGACATGCTTTGGTGATGGGTGTCCATGCTTTGTTGTTGCATGCAGGGGTTGGTATTGGGATGTGTGGGTTATGATAGTGGGGCATATGTGAGATGTTGGAGTGATGTGGGTGAGGGTGGGGTATGTGATAGCTTGCAGGTAGGGTGGGGGATGTAATGGTTAAGATTTGACTTACCAGAGTCCATTCCTCCTGCTACTCCTGCGAGGCCCTCAGGATGCAGTATAGCCAAGACCTGCTCCTCCCATGTTGTTAGTTGTGGGGGAGGAGGTGGGGGTCCGCCGCCAGTCCTCTGAACTGCAATCTGGTGTCTTGAGACCATGGAACGCACATTCCCCCGTAGGTCGTTCCACCTCTTCCTGATGTCATCCCGTGTTCTTGGATGCTGTCCCACTACGTTGACCCTGTCTACGATTCTGCGCCATAGCTCCATCTTCCTAGCTATGGAGGTGTTCTGCACCTGTGATCCGACTAGCTGTGGCTCTACCCGGATGATTTCCTCCACCATGACCCTGAGCTCCTCCTCTGAGAACCTGGGGTGTCTTTGCGGGGCCATGGTGTGGTGTGGGTGATGTATGGGGTGGTGTGTGTTGTGATGTGTGATGGGATGTGTTTGTGAGTGTTGTCTGAGGTGCATGGATTTTGTGTGAGTGATGGTATTGTGTGCCTGTGGATGCTAGTATTGTTGATGGTGGTGTCTCTGTGCTTCTTTCTGAATTTTTGGTAGTAAGGGTTTGTGGGTGATGTGGGTGTGTGTTTTATATTGGATTGGGTGTGTGGGAGTGGTGTGTGGATGTGTATCAGGTGTGTGTATTTCGAATTGTCCAATGTGGTTGTGTTTTGTAAATGTGTGTGTATTGTGAGCGTGGCGGTGTGTATCGCCAGTGGAATACGGTGGTTGAAAGACCGCTGCATGGATTCGTGGGTCGTGATAGTGTGGGCGTATTCCTGTTGGCATGACGGTGGAGGTTTTGTTATCGCCAGTTTATCACTGACCTTTGGTGTGGCGGACTTGTGTGGGTGTCTGGATTTTGGCGGATTCCGGCCTGTGGGTCGTAATAGCTGTAGCGGAATTCCGCCGCCGCAGCGGTGTGTTGGCGGTCTTCTGCACGGCGGTAAGTGGGATTTACCGCCAATGTTGTAATGAGGGCCTTAATGTCAGATTATTTTTGGTGATTTTAGTGCTACACAAAATGAATGAGTGGCACTGCACAACCACAAGTACTGGATCCCACCACTAAGTACCAATGTAAGAAATCTGAGTTTTGAATGAAAGGGTAAAGACCCTTCTCAAGCAACACATGCCACAGGTTGCTTCTCTGATGCTAGATGAGAGAACCCCGTGTTGAAGCATTCTCCTCTGTATGGGTGATGGCTTTATCACCTTTTTAATAAGAAGGGACCACGACATGACAAACTAGAACAAGATAGTACAGTTATTTGCTGAAGAAACTTTTCTACAGGATGTTACACGTTTGTATAAATCCTATGTTGTTTATTTTTTAGTTATTTCTGTTAGTTTTTCACAAACAAAATAGCTCTGTTTTGCATTCACAGGTACTGCTCCTTCTAAATAGATACAGTTTTTCTAAATCAAATTTCTAGTTCAGTAACAAAGCATTGTAAGCCTCGAAGTCCAAGTCATATTTCATTTTTGAAGTATTACTTTAAAATAATGTTTATGTCATTTTCACCTGTCGCCACCTCCTATCCACCTTTTCCCAAGAAAATATCTCTCAGTCTAGGGTTGGTTGTGATTCAGTTCAGAGGGGACCTGGTGTGGCAATTCGGACTGGTTGCTCCTGGTATAGCAGGACCATGGTTGATTTGCATATGGACATTTCCTGTTTGAGGTGGCATGGCCAAAGCAATTACCATTGGGTGAGATTAATACAAGCAACCCACCTAATCACGTTTTCAACCTGTCTCCTGAGGAACTGCACAGGAAGGCAAAGAGGGAGCTTAAGTTATATTTGCCAACAATGAAACTGGAGGCAGCCAAGGAAGAGGTGTTGCCAAAGAGCATTGGAGGATAGGAGATTGGCCCTGGGGAAGAAATTGGCAGACAAGATGAAGGTTGACAGAGCCCTGGAGGAGAGAAAAATCTTGATGGTTCATGAAATGCACCTTAGACAGTAGGACCTTAGAGCCGAGGAATGCACAGTGGCCAGAGGAGGCTGGAGGATCCACATCATTGAGGGTCTAGTGCCTAACTTTATTGGGGGGGTGAAATTGACAAATGTTTTGAGACATAGGAGGATTCCTTGGAGATGTACAAGGTACATGAGAAGGGTTTAGGAGCCAGTCTCTGTAGGCACATTCTCTGTGAAAGGAGGGATGCACTGTTAGCCCCAAGGAAGGGAGACAAGATGAGGCACTCCCCCATGAAGATCATCCTTGTCAGGAAGTATGGCCTCACCCCTGAAAAGTATAGCCAAATGTTTAGGGACTGCCAGAGGTTGCCCCTGGAGTATGGGGTGGGTACTGTGGATCACTTTTAAAGGGCACTGGATGGACGGATGAATGGCAGTGATGTAAGTAATTACAAGGAAATGTATAATTTGATTGCCAGAGAGCACATGTTTAGAAGTTGTTTTACAGAGCTGCACCAACATCTAGTGGATAGCAAGCTCACTGACTCCAGAGACCTTGTCATGAAGGCGGACTGCTGGCTTACCAACACGGCCCATAAGAAGGTACTTCGGAGTGAACCAAAAAAGTGTTGTTTGAGTTACCCACACTAGAGTGAGTCCTAGTGAGAATGTGGGCCACCACAATACTGTGAAGCAGGCATGCATTGATTTACCGCTATTTTTAATAAATATGTTTATTATTTGTGCATGGTAAATTATACATTTGCTTTAATAATTTGCATGTTACATACCATGTCTATTTATTGTTGCACTATGTTCTCCTTTTTATAAACAATCTACTAATGTTTTTAGAAGGCAGGAGACCTTGATTTAACTCATTGCAAGTTATTGTATTCCATCAACAGACTATGCACCCAGGTTTATGGGTCCAGCCTCTTTACTAAGCTGTTTGTTACCATCTTTTCTGGGACCTGCAAATATGTAGAAATTGTAAGTTGCTAGGGTGTGCAGGGAGGGATTTATACATGTATACATGTACAAGCTGTGTGTTTTGGTTGTTGCATACTTAATATGTATTGAGGGCTGTGTTTGAATGAGAGTCACTGGTTTGGGGAGATGATGGGAGCAACACATCATTTGTCTTCTAGATCAGGAAGGCCTATCATTGTTTTCTCTTCTAAGCTTCATGAGAATTGCATCCCATTCTGTTATTCGACTTAACTTGACTTGTCACTCCATCTCTTGTTTGTTGGACTGTCAGTGCTGTACACTCAGCCCTCATCCACTTAAGTAACTGCCTTTTTCAGTGCTCTAGCTGAGGTGCATATGCAGATTTCCATGTGGTGGTCATTTGTCTGTTTGTTAGCAACAAAGCAGTGTCTGCAATTCTGCATGTGTTTTGTTATTTGTTTGTCTCAGTAAAGCCAACATACATTCACTGGAACAAGATACAGCATTGTGCCCCATTCATTGCTTTATGCTTTGATTAACCCTTTGCCAATGTATTGATAGAGCTGTTTAGCTCTAAAACATATGTGTTAAGCCACTTCATTGGACTCACATTGTGGGCATTTATCAGTTATGACTTGATACATCTTGAGTAGCGGGTTGGGTATTGAGTGTTGGATATGTGTGATGTAGCACAATAAACTATATTATTTAAACCTTGCATCAAGGACCTTCTTTTCAAAACCCTTTTCATTCTGCATCTTTTAATGCTATTCTTCGATCTCTGTTCCATACTACCTGCAGGGACACAAAGCCTACCCTACCATATATACAGATATATATGCATATATATATATATATGTGTGTGTAAATATACATATATAATAATTTTACTTCAAAAAAATAATTAGTTGGTAGGAGTTATCATCAGTAAAGTAAAATGTGGGATAATTAGCAA
The DNA here is from genome assembly GCF_031143425.1 of Pleurodeles waltl. Taxonomy (NCBI): domain Eukaryota; kingdom Metazoa; phylum Chordata; class Amphibia; order Caudata; family Salamandridae; genus Pleurodeles; species Pleurodeles waltl. The sequence continues at coordinate 101,792,767 of NC_090439.1, read as the reverse complement.
TACATGGCAAGGGCACAAGTTATAGTTACCTTAGAGCATGAGCTACAGTTTCATGAGATAAGTATGACTATTACTGATTAATTTCTGTGGTTTTGTGCAAGTAAAATCTGACCCTAACTATAACATCCCTGTAACTGTTGGTTTCTAAAGTTTTTTTAAAATTCTACTTCTACAAAGTCCCTGTAACCTTTGTTTTTTTTAGTTAATTTCTAGGGTCTTTTTTAATGTTAAATAATATTTAATAACTTTACATTAATCCAACCCCCACTGTGCATGGCCTTTGGCTGCGCATGGCGAGGGTTTGGCTGCAGGCCAGACCCTTTGGTTCAACCCCTCAAAGGCACCCAACCCCATGCAGAGCCTTCGCCTGTGCCTAGTGGGAGCTCTTCAGCCATCCCTCCTCAGGGACCCAACCCCTTGCTGTGCACAGCCTTTGTACTTGCTCAGTGGGGGGTAGGCTACAGCCCTTTCCCCCAAATGCAGCCAACCCTGGAGCCCAGTTATGTAGCCCCCCTCCCTGTGCTGATTTCAGCCCCAGGGACCCCATCCCACAGGACCTGCCTCATATTGTTTTCAGGGGAGGGGTACATTGCTGTAATTGCCTCTTTGGTGGAGGCCTCAGGGGGGCCCAGTGCTCCTGCAGCCCCAGCCAGCTCCAGCAAGAGTCAGATTGCTCCCACACACAGGGAGCAGCAAAAATGTTGTTCCCTGTGTATGGGAGCAATGTTTTCATTTGTCTTCATGCCTGCTTCACAGAGGGCAGGGAAGCAGATGAAAAGTGTGCTTCCAGTGGATGGGAGCTTTTTTAATGCTCCTGTCCACCAGTAGAGGGCTTACTGTTTGCTTTTGCTTGGGGGGAGCTTTAAATTTCAACTGAGAGCAAACAGAAGTTTCAAAACCCCGCACTAGTGTGTGCAGGAAAACCGATATGTCCTGGGGGTGGGCTCCCCGGGACAAAGCAGGAGCAAAACTGTTGGGGATGGGGTCCCCACAATCATTTTTGGCTCTGGGAGGGGGCCAGGTGGCCCTCCTTCCTGACTTTTTCAAATGACCAGGCCCCAGGGGATTGGGTCCATGGGCCGTACTTGGCCCCAAAGTGGGGCCCTGCAGCCCTCCTCCCCATTTTGGATATTGTCTAGGGCCAGAGGATGGGGGGTCCCATAGGCCGAAATTGGCCCAGGAGCTTTGGGGCCCTTCTACCCATTTTGTATTTTGCCTGGACTCCAGAGATGGGGTCCCCAGGGCTGAAATCAGCCTGGGAGGGGGGCTGCAAATTGAAAAACACAGACTGGAGACCGCACTTGTTTTTTTTCAAATTTTTGCTGTGGATTTGCGGATCGTCTGGGATTACGCAGCATAAATTTTAAAAAACAGTGTCTAGTATACTAGTTTTGAAGATTTTGTGAAGATTCGTCAAACAGCACTAAAGCTATTTACAAAACAAAAAAACACTTTGTCTATGGAAACTAGGGGGCATATTTACAAGCCCCATGTTCCACTGGTGTGTCATGGTTTGTCAATTTTGTGAGGCACTGGTGGCACATAGTGCAGGCCTATATCTACAAGGCATGGCCTTGTAGATTTGATGAAAGGCAACGCAGCGTAAGTCTCTGAGTTGTCTTACACTGCGGCAGGGAGGCGTACCATGGGCCTTGGGTGGTTTTTGATGCATTCATAGATTTACAAGAATCTGTAAAGCTGGGAATGCGCCAAACCAGTATGCCTCCCCAGGGCTCGCGCAATGAGGAGAAATATAGTTTTTTTCTTCTCATTGTTTCCTCTTTCTGTGTGGGTGCTTTCTAAAGCAAGCAAAGAAAAAGTGAAATACCTCTCAGGATTGTTTTATGCAGGAAGGGACCCGTTCTTGCACAGAAACGATCCTGCTGACAATGCAGGCACCCTTGAATCATGGTGCAAGCATGCGTGCGTTGGCATTAGGCAGCAATTTGTGCATCAGCTAAGGGAGAAAGGACATAAATGCACTGTATCTTGTAAATACAGTTCATTTATGCCCTTTCCGTGTAGTGCAGTGCAGTACAGCAAGGTCACTTTCTGTGCTGCTCGGTGCCACATCCTTGTTAATATATCCCTATGTCTTAACTATGACTACCTTCTGGTGATCGCCATGACTGCCATTCATTCACCCACTGTGAGAAAACAGGGCTGATTGCAGAGGCCCCATAACTTTTTGCCCCCATTTTCCACTTTTTGCTGGTGTTTTCCTGACTTTAAAGGTGCCCTGGGAACTGCTAACCAGTCCCAGGGCCTGTGCTCTGTGTAAAATGGATATGCAAATTAGGCTAATTATAATTGGCTAAGTTAACCTACCTATAAGTCCCTAGTATATGGTAGGGCATGTAGGTTTAGGGACCACAGCATAGGTGGTGCACACCTAGGTGCATTGCTGAGGTGCCCAGTGTCATTTTAAAAGCAAGCCTGCCTTGCTGGCTGCTTTTAAATTAAAGTTATATGCAAATTTGACTTTGGAATTAAAGGTACTTCCAAAGTCTTAAACTACCTTATTTTTACATATAAGTCACCCCTAAGGTGTGCCCTATGTGCCCCTAGGGCTGGGTGCCATGTAACTATAAGCAGGGACTTTATAAAAATAGATTTATAAGCCCTGGTGAGGTAAAAACAGCCAAATTCGTTTTTCCCTCATTGAAGTAAATGGCCTTCATAGGCTAGAATGGGCAGACTTTATTTTAAATTTTAAAGTCTCCTTAAATGTTACATACCAAGAATTTGGTATCAAATTGATTGTTGTAATAAATCCCACAACTTCCAGTTGTTGGATTTAATATAACTTGTCCAGGTAAAAAGTTTAGACTTTACCTAAAAAGTTCCAATTTCAGCTCTGCATTGTTTTTGCTGATGTGCTCTGATTGGCCAGCCTGCAGCAGCTTCTGCCAGGCTGCCTTGATGAGGTGTGAAGTGGCCAGACTTCACACAAAGGAATGGGCTTGGGGGAGAGAATCTCCCCTCAGCAGATGGTGAGGCAGGAAGGGGGAGGGCTGCCAAACTGGTCTTCAAAGGCAGAGAAGGACATTTGCAGCACCCAGCAACACCCCCACATCCTGCAACCCCAGACAGCTAGGTGCCCCCTTGATTAGATTAGGAGAGGGCAGGAGAGGGGTGTGTTTATGATTTTTAGCCACACCAGTGGGTGGGCTCAGCCAGATGTAACCTCCAAAAATCAGATTCATCCATGTTGGATTTTTAGAGACTGTTGCCTTCTGGGATGGATTTTTGCCACACTTCCCAGGAAGTGGTCATCACAGGGGGACGACCCTGTCCCTGATTGGAGAACCAGGGCCCCCCTGCTTTTCACCCAGGAGCAAGGATAAAACTGGCAGACCTGCACCCACACCTCAGATCCCTACCAGATTTCAACAAGAAAGGAACTAAAGAAGAAGAAGGACTGCCCTGCTGGACCCCTGGCCTGCACCTGGACCCTGCACTCAGAAGGACTGCACCAGCTGCACACTTGGGCTTCACCACAAGAAGGACTTTGCCTGGCTTCAACTGGTTCAAGGAGGGACTCCCTGTTTGCTACAGGTGAAAAATTGCTAAACCAGAGTCCCCTGCACCAACTCCTGAAGAAAGCGACCAGCTGACCACTGTCCAGTGGCCAAAAAGGAGTTTGCGCCAGGTGCATTCTGTGAGTTGAAGTCCGCACCCCCTAAGGACCATCACAGAACTTCTGGACCCTTGGGGTGAGCTGTGGACCTCAAAAGAACCTTAAAAGAACATCTGGGTGAAGCCCCAGAAGTTTGGAAAAGATTTGAGAATTTTTGGAAAAAAGCTCCAGAGAGGGACGGACCCGCAGTGGAAATTCTAGCCGGCTTGCCTCAACCGCGACCCGGCCTGACTTCGTGGTTCGTCCCGGTAAAGAAAAACATCCAAAAAAAAGACTAAGTCCGAAGGTAAAAAGTTGACCGGGACCTCCCAGCCATCGTATCCGAGAAGGGCTCCATGGACGTCGGATCAAGATCCAGGTTTACCCCGGTCGAAGGATTTTCATCTCGAAAAAACGACTAAGTCCGAAGGCAAAAGTCTACACCGAGGAAACCCACATCGCGTATCTGAACAAGGGCTCCAGGAGGTCGGATTCGACTGGCAGGTTCGTCCCGCTGAAGAAAAATCTTCAAAATAAAGACTAAGTCAGAAGGTAACTTTTTAACCGAGGCCTCCCGCGACCTGTAGCCGAGCAGGGCTCCATCGCGGTCGGCCTGAAAGTTTGACTTTGCCCCGGTCGAGGTGCAACCAGATGACCCGATTGGCGCTTTTTGTTTCTAAGCGCTAGAAAAGTAATAATTCTTTAAAAATTCATATCTCCGGTTCCCTTTATCCGATTTTATTCGTTTTGGTGTCATTTTAAAGATAAAAATATTAACTATTTTTATAAATTGGTTTTGGATTTTTAAACTGTTTCTTGTGTTTTATTTAATTACTGTTTTGTGATATTTGAATGCTTTACACTTTGTCTCCTAAGTTAAGCCTTGACGCTCGATGCCAAGCTACCAAGGGTTGAGCTGGGATTAATTTACTGAGACCCAACTGTACCTATGTGGAGGTTAGTGGGTTGTTGCTAGGTGTAGGTACCTACCTGCCCTACCAATAACCCATTTTCCAGCATAATTGGAAGCAGCGACGGGATCCTGTACTTGTGTTCAATATCACGTTACAGTTTTGAGTAAAGCAAATTTAAAAATCCTTTAAATTGTCCTAGTGCAAAAATTGTTTTTAATTTTTAAATTTGGATTAATTTCAATTATTGAATTTTTGTAATTTTTCTAAATTCTTGTTTCCAATTTTTGCAAAAAGTTTTTGTTGACACAAAACTAGGGAACCATGGAGCTTGATCTGGCTAGCCTACCCACACTGACGGTAGTCCAGCTTAGGGGGTTGTGTATTGAGAGAGGGTTGCCTGCAACCACTGATCTCAGGAAGCAAATCCTGATTAAATCCCTGACAGCATGGGCTGAGGCCCAAGGGCTAGGCACAGAGGAAGCTCCAGAGGAGGAAGAAAAAGGGGAAGATGCTAACTCTAACCACTCAGGGGAGGGAAGGCATCTGAGCCTAAGTGAGGAAGAGGAAGAACGGTCCTCAGTAGACACAGTCACTAGGGGCAGACCCAAAGCTAGTGGTAGGAAGGGGGTCCCTTCAGGAGGAGAGAACCCATCCATCAGAGAACAAGAGCTGGAGGCCCAGCTAGCATACATAGCTTTG